>NC_079191.1:304976198-305276198 GCF_029499605.1 Hyla sarda
GGGAAGCTGTAAGGATAGAGGACATACCTGCATCCTATTGGACTCACTTGTCTTGGTTAAATCCAGCTTATTTGAAAACCTATGGTGCTGCTGCTTCTGCTCATGGCAGTGCTGCTTCTGACAAGGCTGATCTTTGGTGGGCCTAGGTGACATCACAATCTCCATGGTTACATACACAACAAAGGTCAGATGTTGTTTACACCTGGCCAAGCCAGTGGTATTGAGTAGCATATCACAGTGCTAAGGGTCCTGGATGCAACAATCTTTCAATGGGGAATAGCCACACTGAGTTTGTCGAGTGCACCCATGTTTGCAACTCCAAAAATACACACATATGTATGTGTGTATGTGTATCTATCGATCTATCTATCCATCTATCTATATCTCTCTCTCTCTCTCTCTCTCTCTCTCTCTCTCTCTCTCTCTCTCTCTCTCTCTCTCTGTATATATATATATATATAATTTTTTTTCTTTTAAATATATATATATATATATATATATATATATATACATATATAGAGAGAGAGAGATGGAAATACTTTTTTAAACATGTTTTCACCTTTTTTTTACCTTCTTTTTTTCTTCTCTCCATGTTTTCCTTCTTTCCTCCTTTTTTCCTATGCTGCTGCTTCTTATTTTTCTTCTTTTTCAGACCCTATCATTGCACTATTGCTTATTCAATACCACCAGCAGATGGAGACACTATATTACAACATTAGTTGTGAGCAGAAGTTTGTACAAACAAATGCCTCATAGCTGATGTCCTATCCATTATTGCAATGGATGGCTGGCTGGCAACATTTGTTTTAATTATTCCAATACCACAGTACCAATGCATGGTCAATCAACAGCAATGACACCCCCATGTCAATTAACAAGATTCAGCACCCACTACCTGAAAGACAGCTACCTATCATGTCATGTTCAACCTGCACAGGTGTGATGGTTGCTGAGCTTATTCAATTAAAGAGGACATTCAGCAGCAGCAGTCCTGTGCCTGGTCGCTCCAACAGGGGCCAGACACAAGCGGCACCACCTATTGTCTTTTGCCTGCAGTAGGGGCCCACTGGACTAGCCAGCAAGCAGCTGCAGCAAATAAACAGGTAATCTTTCTTTCCAACACTGAAACCTGGTGGTGCACTTAATGTATGCTACCAGATAGGGGACATATCAGATATTAAACTGATATAAACAGACACCACATTTGATACCAGCCAAAAAGAAGGATGAGAAGTGATAACTGTGAAAGGGGAGGAACCAACGCTGTCCCCTTTCACATGCACCATCACTACTTGTAGGAAGGGAGGCTGGCTGGCAGCCTCCCATACACACTCTGGCTGGGTGGCAGTCACCCACCAGTACACACAGCAGACCCTAAACCCATATCATTATTGCTAAGCAGGAAGATGGGAGTCCATTTCACTCTGATGGACCATTTTTAAATGCAATCCATAACCTGGCTTTGGCAGGAACCATTCTTACTCCTCCTACTTGCATTTGATACTGGGTTTAGTATCTGCATAGGAAACACACACACACAAGCACACACTTACCTGTGTTGCCTGCTGACGCCTCCTTGGCTGTCCCCAAACGGTATAAAACCAACAGCCACGGGAAGCTGTAAGGATAGAGGACATACCTGCATCCTATTGGACTCACTTGTCTTGGTTAAATCCAGCTTATTTGACAACCTATGGTGCTGCTGCTTCTGCTCATGGCTGTGCTGCTTCTGACAAGGCTGTTCTTTGGTGGGCCTAGGCGACATCACAATCTCCATGGTTACATACACAACAAAGGTCAGATGTTGTTTACACCTGGCCATGCCAGTGGTATTGAGTAGCATATCACAGTGCTAAGGGTCCTGGATGCAACAATCTTTCAATGGGGAATAGCCGCACTGAGTTTGTCAAGTGCACCCATGTTTGCAACTCCAACAATACACACATATGTATGTATGTATGTGTGTATGTATGTGTGTATGTGTATCTATCTATCTATCTATCTATCTCTTTCTCTCTATATGTATATATATATATATATATATATATATATAATTTTTTTCTTTTAAATATATATATATATACATATATATTTATAGAGAGAGAGAGATGGAAATACTTTTTTAAACATGTTTTCACCTTTTTTTACCTTCTTTTTGTCTTCTCTCCATTTTTTCCTTCTTTCCTCCTTTTTTCCTATGCTGCTGCTTCTTATTTTCTTCTTTTTCAGACCCTATCATTGCACTATTGCTTATTCAATACCACCAGCAGATGGAGACACTATATTACAACATTAGTTGTGAGCAGCAGTTTGTACAAACAAATGCCTCATAGCTGATGTCCTATCCATTATTGCAATGGATGGCTGGCAACATTTGTTTTAATTATTCCAATACCACAGTACCAATGCATGGTCAATCAACAGCAATGACACCCCCATGTCAATTAACAAGATTCAGCACCCACTACCTGAAAGACAGCTACCTATCATGTCATGTTCAACCTGCACAGGTGTGCTGGTTGCTGAGCTTATTCAATTAAAAAGGACATTCAGCAGCAGCAGTCCTGTGCCTGGTCGCTCCAACAGGGGCCAGATACAAGCAGCACCACCTATTGTCTTTTGCCTGCAGTAGGGGCCCACTGGACTAGCCAGCAAGCAGCTGCAGCAGTAGCAGCAGCAAATAAACAGGTAATCTTTCTTTCCAACACTGAACCCTGGTGGTGCACTTAATATATGCTACCAGATAGGGGACATATCAGATATTAAACTGATATAAACAGACACCACATTTGATACCAGCCAAAAAGAAGGATGAGAAGTGATAACTGTGAAAGGGGAGGAACCAACGCTGTCCCCTTCACATGCACCATCACTACTTGTAGGAAGGGAGGCTGGCTGGCAGCCTCCCATACACACTCTGGCTGGGTGGCAGTCACCCACCAGTACACACAGCAAACCCTAAACCCATATCATTATTGCTAAGCAGGAAGATGGGAGTCCATTTCACTCTGATGGACCATTTTTAAATGCAATCCATAACCTGGTTTTGGCAGGAACCCTTCTTACTCCTCCTACTTGCATTTGATACTGGGTTTAGGATCTGCATAGGAAGCACACACACACACACACACACACAAGCACACACTTACCTGTGTTGCCTGCTGACGCCTCCTTGGCTGTCCCCAAACGGTATAAAACCAACAGCCACGGGAAGCTGTAAGGATAGAGGACATACCTGCATCCTATTGGACTCACTTGTCTTGGTTAAATCCAGCTTATTTGAAAACCTATGGTGCTGCTGCTTCTGCTCATGGCAGTGCTGCTTCTGACAAGGCTGTTCTTTGGTGGGCCTAGGTGACTTCACAATCTCCATGGTTACATACACAACAAAGGTCAGATGTTGTTTACACCTGGCCATGCCAGTGGTATTGAGTAGCATATCACAGTGCTAAGGGTCCTGGATGCAACAATCTTTCAATGGGGAATAGCCGCACTGAGTTTGTCAAGTGCACCCATGTTTGCAACTCCAACAATACACACATATGTATGTATGTATGTATGTGTGTATGTGTGTATGTGTGTATGTGTATCTATCTATCTATCCATCTATCTATATATATATTTCTCTCTCTCTCTATATATGTATATATATATATATATATAATTTTTTTCTTCTTTTAAATATTTATATATATATATATATATATAAATATTGAGAGAGACAGATGGAAATACTTTTTTAAACATGTTTTCACCTTTTTTTACCTTCTTTCTTTTCTTCTCTCCATGTTTTCCTTCTTTCCTCCTTTTTTCCTATGCTGCTGCTTCTTATTTTTCTTCTTTTTCAGACCCTATCATTGCACTATTGCTTATTCAATACCACCAGCAGATGGAGACACTATATTACAACATTAGTCGTGAGCAGCAGTTTGTACAAACAAATGCCTCATAGTTGATGTCCTATCCATTATTGCAATGGATGGCTGGCTGGCAACATTTGTTTTTATTATTCCAATACCACAGTACCAATGCATGGTCAATCAACAGCAATGACACCCCCATGTCAATTAACAAGATTCAGCACCCACTACCTGAAAGACAGCTACCTATCATGTCATGTCCAACCTGCACAGGTGTTCTGGTTGCTGAGCTTATTCAATTAAAGAGGACATTCAGCAGCAGTCCTGTGCCTGGTCTCTCCAACAGGGGCCAGACACAAGCGGCACCACCTATTGTCTTTTGCCTGCAGTAGGGGCCCACTGGACTAGCCAGCAAGCAGCTGCAGCAGTAGCAGCAAATAAACAGGTAATCTTTCTTTCCAACACTGAACCCTAGTGGTGCACTTAATATATGCTACCAGATAGGGGACATATCAGATATAAACAGACACCACATTTGATACCAGCCAAACAGAAGGATGAGAAGTGATAACTGTGAAAGGGGAGGAACCAACGCTGTCCCCTTCACATGCACCATCACTACTTGTAGGAAGGGAGGCTGGCTGGCAGCCTCCCATACACACTCTGGCTGGGTGGCAGTCACCCACCAGTACACACAGCAGGCCCTAAACCCATATCATTATTGCTAAGCAGGAAGATGGGAGTCCATTTCACTCTGATGGACCATTTTTAAATGCAATCCATAACCTGGCTTTGGCAGGAACCCTTCTTACTCCTCCTACTTGCATTTGATACTGGGTTTAGGATCTGCATAGGAAACACACACACACACACACACACACAAGCACACACTTACCTGTGTTGCCTGCTGACGCCTCCTTGGCTGTCCCCAAACGGTATAAAACCAACAGCCACGGGAAGCTGTAAGGATAGAGGACATACCTGCATCCTATTGGACTCACTTGTCTTGGTTAAATCCAGCTTATTTGAAAACCTATGGTGCTGCTGCTTCTGCTCATGGCAGTGCTGCTTCTGACAAGGCTGTTCTTTGGTGGGCCTAGGTGACATCACAATCTCCATGGTTACATACACAACAAAGGTCAGATGTTGTTTACACCTGGCCATGCCAGTGGTACTGAGTAGCATATCACAGTGCTAAGGGTCCTGGATGCAACAATCTTTCAATGGGGAATAGCCGCACTGAGTTTGTCAAGTGCACCCATGTTTGCAACTCCAACAATACACACATATGTATGTATGTATGTGTGTATGTATGTGTGTATGTGTATCTATCTATCTATCTATCTATCTATCTCTTTCTCTCTCTCTATATGTATATGTATATATATATATATATATATAATTTTTTTTTCTTTTAAATATATATATATATATATATATATATATATACATATATATATATATAGAGAGAGAGAGATGGAAATACTTTTTTAAACATGTTTTCACCTTTTTTTTACCTTCTTTTTGTATTCTCTCCATGTTTTCCTTCTTTCCTCCTTTTTTCCTATGCTGCTGCTTCTTATTTTTCTTCTTTTTCAGACCCTATCATTGCACTATTGCTTATTCAATACCACCAGCAGATGGAGACACTATATTACAACATTAGTTGTGAGCAGCAGTTTGTACAAACAAATGCCTCATAGCTGATGTCCTATCCATTATTGCAATGGATGGCTGGCTGGCAACATTTGTTTTAATTATTCCAATACCACAGTACCAATGCATGGTCAATCAACAGCAATGACACCCCCATGTCAATTAACAATATTCAGCACCCACTACCTGAAAGACAGCTACCTATCATGTCATGTTCAACCTGCACAGGTGTGCTGGTTGCTGAGCTTATTCAATTAAAGAGGACATTCAGCAGCAGCAGTCCTGTGCCTGGTCGCTCCAACAGGGGCCAGACACAAGCGGCACCACCTATTGTCTTTTGCCTGCAGTAGGGGCCCACTGGACTAGCCAGCAAGCAGCTGCAGCAAATAAACAGGTAATCTTTCTTTCCAACAATGAAACCTGGTGGTGCACTTAATAAATGCTACCAGATAGGGGACATATCAGATATTAAGCTGATATAAACAGACACCACATTTGATACCAGCCAAAAAGAAGGATGAGAAGTGATAACTGTGAAAGGGGAGGAACCAACGCTGTCCCCTTTCACATGCACCATCACTACTTGTAGGAAGGGAGGCTGGCTGGCAGCCTCCCATACACACTCTGGCTGGGTGGCAGTCACCCACCAGTACACACAGCAGACCCTAAACCCATATCATTATTGCTAAGCAGGAAGATTGGAGTCCATTTCACTCTGATGGACCATTTTTAAATGCAATCCATAACCTGGCTTTGGCAGGAACCCTTCTTACTCCTCCTACTTGCATTTGATACTGGGTTTAGGATCTGCATAGATAACACACACACACACACACACACACACACACACAAACACAAGCACACACTTACCTGTGTTGCCTGCTGACGCCTCCTTGGCTGTCCCCAAACGGTATAAAACCAACAGCCACGGGAAGCTGTAAGGATAGAGGACATACCTGCATCCTATTGGACTCACTTGTCTTGGTTAAATCCAGCTTATTTGACAACCTATGGTGCTGCTGCTTCTGCTCATGGCAGTGCTGCTTCTGACAGGGCTGTTCTTTGGTGGGCATAGGCGACATCACAATCTCCATGGTTACATACACAACAAAGGTCAGATGTTGTTTACACCTGGCCATGCCAGTGGTATTGAGTAGCATATCACAGTGCTAAGGGTCCTGGATGCAACAATCTTTCAATGGGGAATAGCCGCACTGAGTTTGTCAAGTGCACCCATGTTTGCAACTCCAACAATACACACATATGTATGTGTGTATGTGTGTATGTGTATCTATCTATCTATCTATCTATCTATCTATCTATCTATCCATCTATCTATATATATATATTTCTCTCTCTCTCTCTATATATGTATATATATATATATATATATATATATATATATATATAATTTTTTTCTTCTTTTAAATATATATATATTTATATATATATATATATATATATATATATATATATATATATATATATACATATAGAGAGAGAGAGATGGAAATACTTTTTTAAACATGTTTTCACCTTTTTTTACCTTCTTTCTTTTCTTCTCTCCATGTTTTCTTTCTTTCCTCTTTTTTTCCTATGCTGCTGCTTCTTTTTTTCTTCTTTTTCAGACCCTATCATTGCACTATTGCTTATTCAATACCACCAGCAGATGGAGACACTATATTACAACATTAGTCGTGAGCAGCAGTTTGTACAAACAAATGCCTCATAGTTGATGTCCTATCCATTATTGCAATGGATGGCTGACTGGCAACATTTGTTTTTATTATTCCAATACCACAGTACCAATGCATGGTCAATCAACAGCAATGACACCCCCATGTCAATTAACACGATTCAGCACCCACTACCTGAAAGACAGCTACCTATCATGTCATGTCCAACCTGCACAGGTGTGCTGGTTGCTGAGCTTATTCAATTAAAGAGGACATTCAGCAGCAGCAGTCCTCTGCCTGGTCGCTCCAACAGGGGCCAGACACAAGCGGCACCACCTATTGTCTTTTGCCTGCAGTAGGGGCCCACTGGACTAGCCAGCAAGCAGCTGCAGGAGTAGCAGCAGCAAATAAACAGGTAATCTTTCTTTCCAACACTGAACCCTGGTGGTGCACATAATATATGCTACCAGATAGGGGACATATCAGATATTAAACTGATATAAACAGACACCACATTTGATACCAGCCAAAAAGAAGGATGGGAAGTGATAACTGTGAAAGGGGAGGAACCAACGCTGTCCCCTTCACATGCACCATCACTACTTGTAGGAAGGGAGGCTGGCTGGCAGCCTCCCATACACACTTTGGCTGGGTGGCAGTCACCCACCAGTACACACAGCAGACCCTAAACCCATATCATTATTGCTAAGCAGGAAGATGGGAGTCCATTTCACTCTGATGGACCATTTTTAAATGCAATCCATAACCTGGCTTTGGCAGGAACCCTTCTTACTCCTCCTACTTGCATTTGATACTGGGGTTAGGATCTGCATAGGAAACACACACACACACACACAAGCACACACTTACCTGTGTTGCCTGCTGACGCCTCCTTGGCTGTCCCCAAACGGTATAAAACCAACAGCCACGGGAAGCTGTAAGGATAGAGGACATACCTGCATCCTATTGGACTCACTTGTCTTGGTTAAATCCAGCTTATTTGAAAACCTATGGTGCTGCTGCTTCTGCTCATGGCAGTGCTGCTTCTGACAAGGCTGTTCTTTGGTGGGCCTAGGTGACATCACAATCTCCATGGTTACATACACAACAAAGGTCAGATGTTGTTTACACCTAAACCATGCCAGTGGTATTGAGTAGCATATCACAGTGCTAAGGGTCCTGGATGCAACAATCTTTCAATGGGGAATAGCCGCACTGAGTTTGTCAAGTGCACCCATGTTTGCAACTCCAACAATACACACGTATGTATGTGTGTATGTGTGTATGTGTGTATGTGTGTATGTGTGTATGTGTGTATGTATGTATGTGTATCTATCTGTATCTATCTATCTATCTATCTCTTTCTCTCTCTCTATATGTATATATATATATATATATAATTTTTTTTCTTTTAAATATATATATATATATATATATATATATATATGCATATATATAGAGAGAGAGAGATGGAAATACTTTTTTAAACATGTTTTCACCTTTTTTTTACCTTCTTTTTTTCTTCTCTCCATGTTTTCCTTCTTTCCTCCTTTTTTCCTATGCTGCTGCTTCTTATTTTTCTTCTTTTTCAGACCCTATCATTGCACTATTGCTTATTCAATACCACCAGCAGATGGATACACTATATTACAACATTAGTTGTGAGCAGCAGTTTGTACAAACAAATGCCTCATAGCTGATGTCCTATCCATTATTGCAATGGATGGCTGGCAACATTTGTTTTAATTATTCCAATACCACAGTACCAATGCATGGTCAATCAACAGCAATGAAGCCCCCATGTCAATTAACAAGATTCAGCACCCACTACCTGAAAGACAGCTACCTATCATGTCATGTTCAACCTGCACAGGTGTGCTGGTTGCTGAGCTTATTCAATTAAAGAGGACATTCAGCAGCAGCAGTCCTGTGCCTGGTCGCTCCAACAGGGGCCAGACACAAGCGGCACCACCTATTGTCTTTTGTCTGCAGTAGGGGCCCACTGGACTAGCCAGCAAGCAGCTGCAGCAGTAGCAGCAAATAAACAGGTAATCTTTCTTTCCAACACTGAACCCTGGTGGTGCACTTAATATATGCTACCAGATAGGGGACATATCAGATATTAAACTGATATAAACAGACACCACATTTGATACCAGCCAAAAGGAAGAATGAGAAGTGATAACTGTGAAAGGGGAGGAACCAACGCTGTCCCCTTCACATGCACCATCACTACTTGTAGGAAGGGAGGCTGGCTGGCAGCCTCCCATACACACTCTGGCTGGGTGGCAGTCACCCACCAGTACACACAGCAGGCCCTAAACCCATATCATTATTGCTAAGCAGGATGATGGGAGTCCATTTCACTCTGATGGACCATTTTTAAATGCAATCCATAACCTGGTTTTGGCAGGAACCCTTCTTACTCCTCCTACTTGCATTTGATACTGGGTTTAGGATCTGCATAGGAAACACACACACACACACACACACAAGCACACACTTACCTGTGTTGCCTGCTGACGCCTCCTTGGCTGTCCCCAAACGGTATAAAACCAACAGCCACGGGAAGCTGTAAGGATAGAGGACATACCTGCATCCTATTGGACTCACTTGTCTTGGTTAAATCCAGCTTATTTGAAAACCTATGGTGCTGCTGCTTCTGCTCATGGCAGTGCTGCTTCTGACAAGGCTGTTCTTTGGTGGGCCTAGGTGACATCACAATCTCCATGGTTACATACACAACAAAGGTCAGATGTTGTTTACACCTGGCCATGCCAGTGGTATTGAGTAGCATATCACAGTGCTAAGGGTCCTGGATGCAACAATCTTTCAATGGGGAATAGCCGCACTGAGTTTGTCAAGTGCACCCATGTTTGCAACTCCAACAATACACACATATGTATGTATGTATGTATGTATGTATGTATGTATGTATGTGTATCTATGTGTATCTATGTGTATCTATGTGTATCTATCTATCTCTTTCTCTCTCTATATGTATATATATATATATATTTTTTTTCTTTTAAATATATATATATATATATATATATATATATATATACACATAGAGAGAGAGAGAGAGAGAGATGGAAATACTTTTTTAAACATGTTTTCACCTTTTTTTTTAACCTTCTTTTTTTCTTCTCTCCATGTTTTCCTTCTTTCCTCCTTTTTTCCTATGCTGCTGCTTCTTATTTTTCTTCTTTTTCAGACCCTATCATTGCTCTATTGCTTATTCAATACCACCAGCAGATGGAGACACTATATTACAACATTAGTTGTGAGCAGCAGTTTGTACAAACAAATGCCTCATAGCTGATGTCCTATCCATTATTGCAATGGATGGTTGGCTGGCAACATTTGTTTTAATTATTCCAATACCACAGTACCAATGCATGGTCAATCAACAGCAATGACACCCCCATGTCAATTAACAAGATTCAGCACCCACTACCTGAAAGACAGCTACCTATCATGTCATGTCCAACCTGCACAGGTGTGCTGGTTGCTGAGCTTATTCAATTAAAGAGGACATTCAGCAGCAGCAGTCCTGTGCCTGGTCGCTCCAACAGGGGCCAGACACAAGCGGCACCACCTATTGTCTTTTGCCTGCAGTAGGGGCCCACTGGACTAGCCAGCAAGCAGCTGCAGCAGCAAATAAACAGGTAATCTTTCTTTTCAACACTGAAACCTGGTGGTGCACTTAATATATGCTACCAGATAGGGGACATATCAGATATTAAACTGATATAAACAGACACCACATTTGATACCAGCCAAAAGGACGAATGAGAAGTGATAACTGTGAAAGGGGAGGAACCAACGGTGTCCCCTTCACATGCACCATCACTACTTGTAGGAAGGGAGGCTGGCTGCAGCCTCCCATACACACTCTGGCTGGGTGGCAGTCACCCACCAGTACACACAGCAGACCCTAAACCCATATCATTATTGCTAAGCAGGAAGATGGGAGTCCATTTCACTCTGATGGACCATTTTTAAATGCAATCCATAACCTGGCTTTGGCAGGAACCCTTCTTACTCCTCCTACTTGCATTTGATACTGGGTTTAGGATCTGCATAGGAAACACACACACACACACACACACACACACAAGCACACACTTACCTGTGTTGTCTGCTGACGCCTCCTTGGCTGTCCCCAAACGGTATAAAACCAACAGCCATGGGCAGGGCCGGACTGGGGATAAAAACCAGCCCTGGAAAAAGTTGCATACCAGCCCCATATTGCGTAATTTTTCAAGCTCATGGCATATCGTAATTATATACTTGTTCATAAAAGGGGAAAGCATTCATTTTAAAACACATACATAAATACGAATATGAACTTTGCACTTCAATAGCTTTATTGTAGACCAGCTTTTCCCAACCAGGGTGCCTCCAGCAGTTGCAAAACTACAAGTCTCAGCATGTCCAGACAGCTTTTGGCTGCTTGGGCATGCTGGAAAATGTAGTTTTGCAACAGCTGGAGGCACCCTGGTTGGAAAACACTACAGTAGACCATTATTCCATGCAACTGGGTCAGAACTAAGAATAATCCAAAAATGTTTACTTTAAAGAATAGAAGACAATAATAATAATAATAATAATCTCTTACTTTGTATAAGTTACTCAACATACACCAAACCAGCAGTTGATAAATAGACCATAGACCACAGACCAGTATAACCAACAACAGCTCTATACAAGGTTCAAATAATTGTACCACACTATGACTACACATTACCTCCACATAGTAACAGGATAATATTACCATACAAATACTGAATAAACCACTTTACACAGAAGTCAGTGCCTCAGCTCTACACAGGCTCTACAGACCATCAGACCATATAAGAGATTACATAAAGTTACATCAGGTGACGTCTTCTCTGATCGGTGTCAGTCAATTTCCTTTTCTTATCCATCCGGCCCAGACCGTTATGACTATTTCTTCCAGCCACAACTCCACAGAACCTGCCAAACAAACATTTAAGACTCTACACTTTTCCAGCGCTTATAGCGCTCAGTATAGTGGGTAGAAAAGTGGGTTGGGGGGAAGAGTAGGTAGCCCCCCCTCCTTTAGGCAGTTGGTCACTCAAGGGGGTAGACAGGTCCTTTTACATTGTTTCCCCCATCACACAGGTAAAGCCCACAGTGGGTAGGTAGGGAATACCCCTATAAGATAGGATACCCAAGCAGATCGATAATGTACCTAGTAGGTGATGCCTCCAGGTAGGTAATATCCCCAGTAGGTAGTAGTTGATGCCTCCAGGTAGGTCGTATTTATTGCCCCCAGTAAGCATGTAGAAGGTAATGCCCCCAGTAGGTAGTGCCCCCAGATAGGTAATGCCCCCAGTAGGTAGTTTCATCAGGTAGGTAATGCCCCCATTAGGTAACGTTTTTTTGATGGAATAAATCACCCCGTTTTTCACTTTATGGAGTACTGCACTGGCTTTATTTTTCTAGATAGACAGATAGATATGAGATAGATAGACAGATAGATATGAGATAGATAGATAGATAGATAGATATACAGCAACAGAAGAATGTAGCAGCACACTGCCAGCACAAAGATATAGTTGCAACATAAATATGCAGTTAAAACATGAAGAGCTATACAGCTATGGTGTAATAGATGCAAATGTGAAACTATGAAATAGTGAGATACTTAGCTCGCAAATTTGTCTCCACCGGCGGTCAAATAGCTTGGACCGTCCCACCGCGATAAGGTGGCCTCCTTGGGACGGACCCTACACTGTGAATATGCCTCTGTGTGAACAGTTCAGTAAGCATGGCAGGGTCTGGAACATCCAAGACACCTTATATACACACCTGATAGAGGTGGGTGGGGTGCAAGGCCAACATGGAGGTAGCCACTCCCCCGTATGTGCAATACAGACAAAGAATAAGTCAGCCAGCACTTTAGTTGATACCAAACTATTATATGGACCTGGCCTACAGGTGCATGCTACTAGGCTAGATATACAGCAACAGAAGAATGCAGCAGCACACTGCCAGCACAAAGATATAGGTGCAACATGAATATGCAGTTAAAACATGAAGAGCTATACAGCTATGGTGTAATAGATGCAAATGTGAAACTATGAAATAGTGAGGCACTTAGCTCGCAAATTTGTCTCCGCCGGCGGTCAAATAGCTTGGACCGTCCTACCGCGATAAGGTGGCCTCCTTGGCACCCCACCCACCTCTATCAAGTGTGTATATAAGGTGTCTTGGATGTTCCAGACCCTGCCATGCTTACTGAACTGTTCACACAGAGGCATATTCACAGTGTAGGGTCCATCCCAAGGAGGCCACCTTATCGCGGTGGGACGGTCCAAGCTATTTGACCGCCGGCGGAGACAAATTTGCGAGCTAAGTGCCTCACTATTTCATAGTTTCACATTTGCATCTATTACACCATAGCTGTATAGCTCTTCATGTTTTAACTGCATATTCATGTTGCACCTATATCTTTGTGCTGGCAGTGTGCTGCTGCATTCTTCTGTTGCTGTATATCTAGCCTAGTAGCGTGCACCTGTAGGCCAGGTCCATATAATAGTTTGGTATCAACTAAAGTGCTGGCTGACTTATTCTTTGTCTAGATAGATATGAGATAGATAGATAGACAGATAGATATGAGATAGATATGAGAGAGATATGAAATAGATAGATAGACAGATAGATATGAGATAGATAGATAAGTAGGAGATAGATATGAGATAGATAGATAGATAGATATGGGAGAGATAGATAGACAGATAGATAGATAAAGTAAATATATGCAGCACACCAATATCCGTGAATCAAACTAGCAGTGTTTTCTTCCATGATGCAGTAGACAATGTTTCGGTGATCTCTCAACGCCATTTTCAAGTCTTGAAAATGGTGATGATGAGAGATCACCGAAACGTTGGTGAAAAATGAAAGGAGCGATCTGATTGGTTGCTATGGGCAACTGGGCAATTTTTCCTCTGCACAGGTTTTAATAAATCTCCCCCTAAGTGCTTGCACCATCTACAAGTCTGAAGTATTGTCTGGAGGTGCTGCTTTTATTTGGACTAGATAGATAGATAGATAGATAGATAGATAGGAGATTGATATGATATAGATAGATAGATAGATAGATAGATATGAGATAGATAGATAGATATGAGATAGATAGATAAATAGATAGATATGAGATAGATAGATATAGATAGATAGAATATAGATAGATATGAGAGAGATAGATAGATAGATATGAGATAGATAGATAGATAGATATGAGATAGATATGAGATAGATAAATAGATAGATATGAGATAGATAGATAGATATAGATAGAATATAGATATATATGAGATAGATATGAGATAGATAGATAAGTAGGAGATAGATATGAGATAGATAGATAGATAGATATGGGAGAGATAGATAGACAGATAGATAGATAAAGTAAATATATGCAGCACACCAATATCCGTGAATCAAACTAGCAGTGTTTTCTTCCATGATGCAGTAGACAATGTTTCGGTGATCTCTCAACGCCATTTTCAAGTCTTGAAAATGGTGATGATGAGAGATCACCGAAACGTTGGTGAAAAATGAAAGGAGCGATCTGATTGGTTGCTATGGGCAACTGGGCAATTTTTCCTCTGCACAGGTTTTAATAAATCTCCCCCTAAGTGCTTGCACCATCTACAAGTCTGAAGTATTGTCTGGAGGTGCTGCTTTTATTTGGACTAGATAGATAGATAGATAGATAGGAGATTGATATGATATAGATAGATAGATAGATAGATAGATAGATATGAGATAGATAGATAGATAGATATGAGATAGATAGATAAATAGATAGATATGAGATAGATAGATATAGATAGATAGAATATAGATAGATATGAGAGAGATAGATAGATAGATATGAGATAGATAGATAGATAGATATGAGATAGATATGAGATAGATAGATAAATAGATAGATATGAGATAGATAGATAGATATAGATAGAATATAGATATATATGAGATAGATATGAGATAGATAGATATGAGATAGATAGATAGATAGATAGATAGATAGATAAATAGATAGATAAGAGAGAGATAGATAGATATAGATAGATAGAATATAAAAAGATATGAGATAGATATGAGAGAGATATGATAGATAGATAGATAGATAGATATGAGAGAGAGATGATAGATACATAGATATGAGATAGATAGATAGATAGATAGATAGATAGAAATGAGATAGATAGATATGAGATGGAGAGATCGATATGAGATAGATAGATAGATAGATATGAGATAGATAGATATGAGATAGATAGATATGAGATAGATAGATAGATATGAGATAGATAGATATGAGATAGATAGATAGATAGATATGAGATTATAGATAGATAGGAGATAGATAGAAAGATAGATAGATAGATATGAGATGATAGATAGATAGATAGATATGAGATAGATAGATAGGTAGATAGATATGAGATAGATAGATAGATAGATATGAGATAGATAGATATGAGATAGATAATGGATAGATAGATAGATAGATAGATATGAGATAGATAGATAGATATGAGACAGATATGAGATAGATAGATAGATATGAGATAGATAGATATGAGATAGATATATAGATAGATATGAGATAGATAGATAGATAGATATGAGATGATAGATAGATAGATCGATAGATAGATAGGAGATAGATAGATAGATAGATAGATATGAGATAGATAGATAGATAGATATGAGATAGATATGAGATAGATAGATAGATATGAGATGATAGATAGATAGATAGATAGGAGATAGATAGATATATATGAGATGATAGATAGATAGATATATATGAGATGATAGATAGATAGATAGATATGAGATAGATAGATATGAGATAGATAGATCTTAGGAGGAATAGACGTGGCAGAGCCCCTGTTGGAGATGATCTTTCCATGAAAGATGGTACACGTGTGGAGGACTCTGACAACATCCAGTCACAACCTTTTTTAGGGGTGCGAGAAACACAAGGGGACGCTATAGGAGGAGCGGTAGGAAACACAACAGAAGGAACAAAAACACGAAGCCGCAAATACAACAAGACAACCCAGAACAAAGGGACTCTCAGGAAGCAATGAATGTGGTTAATATCTCCTCTAAAGAATTGTCTTCTGATCAAATGCAAGTACTTAGTAAAGGACTTAATTTTTGTCCAAGTACACATATGGACTGGTTTCAATTGGACTTAGATGTTGCTCAATTTGTGAGGAAACTGAAGTTGAAAGTGTGGTTTGCTTCCAAAAATGATTCTGTTGATATTCAAAATGCTGTCTCCTCTTCTTCTTCCCCCAGTGATATGAAGCTGATGTTACAGAATTTGGGACTCAAGAATGTAAGTGATTTTTCACCTGTGTTTGATGTGCATGCTGTGGACTCTTATTCAGAGTGTGTAAAAAGGGAACTGTTGAAACTTAAGAATAAGAAATTGGGACTTAAACACCCCAATATGACCAGGGGTGAAATGGACTCCTTGTTGTCTCTTGTCCATGACCACGACCTCGTGATTAAACCAGCAGATAAGGGCGGAGCGGTCGTGGTCATGGCCAGGAGACAATATTTGGATGAGGCACAGAGACAGCTTAATGATACTGAGGTCTATGAGTGTTTGTCATGTGATCCTAAATTCCAGATTGAAAAGAAAATCAAGAGAACAGTTGAGATGGGCCTTAATGTGAATTTGATTGATGTAGAAGTACAGAGGTTTTTAACAGTACTTTTTCCAATTACACCACAACTTTACCTTTTGCCAAAAATACACAAAAACCGAACCAATCCACCGTGTCGCCCGATCGTATCGGGCAGGAACTCTATTACATCCCGCATATCTGTGTTTCTGGACAAAGTGCTCAGACCTTTGCAACCCAAGCTAGATCATATGTCAGGGATACTTCTGATTTTCTTCATAAGATTGAGAACATTGAGTTACCAGAAGGGGCAATCATTGCCTCTTTTGATGTGGTGAGCCTCTACACCTCCATCCAACACGATGGGGGTGTGGAGGCCGTATCCACATATTTACATCAGGCAGAGTTCTCGAGTGCCAAGATTGACTTCATTATTTATTTATTGAGGACAGTACTGGAAAGTAATTATTTTGTCTTCAATGACAAGTTTTATTTGCAGAAGCGGGGTACCGCAATGGGTAGCAATGTCGCACCGACATATGCAAATATCTTCATGACATGGTTTGAGGACCGTTTCGTCTATGTATCCCACCACTCCAGGTTTATCCTGGAGTGGTGGAGATACATAGATGATGTTTTTGTGATTTGGACGGGTAATCTGACGGAACTGTTGTTGTTTCAGGACTATTTGAATTCCAGAGACCCAAACATACGATTTACATTGACCCACTCAACAAAATCGGTGAGTTTTTTGGATGTGCTAGTTACAATACTGGACGGACGCTTGACTACAGACCTTTATGTAAAAGAAACAGATTGCAATACGCTTTTGAGATTTGACAGCTGTCACCCTAGACCAATGGTGAACTCCTTGCCCTATAGTCAAATGCTTAGGGCAAGGAGGATCACGGACAACGAACAAAAATTAGATCGGGCCTTAGACAGAATGTCCAAAAATTTTAGAGAGAGGGGATACCCTATCAAATTGATTGACAAACATAAATCTAGGATAGACAGGACTCGGAGGGATCTAGTAACACGACGGGGTGAGGTACAGAGAGACCCACGTATGGCATTTGTCTCCACATATAACAATCTCTCTCCTGACATTGGTAGAATCATAAGAAAATTTTGGCATATCCTTGAAGGGTATAAACATATTCCCGAACTCAGATCACCACCAGTCATGTCCTACAGACGCTCTACAAATCTGAAGGACAGATTGGTGAGATCTGACATATCAACAAAGAAAAATGACACTCAGCGATATCTTACCACGTCCAAAAAAGGTAGCTTTCCTTGCAGGTCATGTGTTAACTGTGGACTGATGTGCAAAGGGGAATCCTTTGCGCATCCTGCCACAGGGAAGACATATCCCATTAAATACTACCTTACTTGCAACAGTTCTTTTGTTGTCTATGTTCTGTGGTGCCCATGTGGTCTCCTATATGTAGGGGAGACCACATGGGATTTAAAAACTAGACTAAACCAGCATAGATACACTATACGTAAGAAAAGGATGGACCTTCCAGTGTCTAAACACTTCTCGGAATGCCAACATAAAGAGAGGGACTTGAGGTTTATGATCCTAGATCATATCCCACCCATGAAATGGGGAGGAGATAGGCAGGGCCGTCTAAAAAGACGTGAACTGCAATGGATTTATACTCTCAATTCACTAAGACCAGATGGTTTGAATGTGGACTTCAAAATTTCACATAGAGTTATGGGGAGATAAACATTATCTGTGACTTCTGGATGTGGTTATTGATCAACATTGGTGTATATAACACAAGTGATTATACATAATATATTGTAGAACCTATGGTTAGGTTAAAAAATGCTAATTAATTTTCTCTGTTCTTTCTCTATTCTTGCAGTGCCTGTATGGGATATGATGGGTCACTCACCGTTTTGAATATCAACGTTAACTGTTTAGTGTAATTATTTGAATAAACATGATTATATGATTTTATGTTTGTGTGGTGATTTAGTTGGAAGCATGGGATAATATGATACTACACATAGTTTGCCATATATACTATTTATTATTTTTTTATTTTCCTCTTTTACTTTATTTTTGTATTATTTACTATGTATTTATTTATTTTTTTCATTTTTTTCTTTTTTTCTTTTTTTTTCATTTTTTGATTTCTTCATTTATATTTATTTGGTGATAGTAGTCTGTTACCAAGGACTACAGAGAAGGTCTCTTATGGACGCAGTTCCACAGTATGGATGCTATGAGCCCCTGGTATATGTGACCTGATATGGTCTATAGGAGCGCAATATATGTGAGCTGTGGTCCAGTGGTGTCCTCAGAATATGGTCTCCACTGGCCTGCGAGCCCTTAAGGCATTGGATGCTGACACTTCATTGTGCCTGTATCTGGTGCCGAAATTTAGCGCTCCGTATAATTGTGAATGTATGGGGCGATGTGCATGTATTGAAAGATATGTTGAGACCCTTCTTATTTACATTTCTTTCATTTTCGTTTATGTTGTTTTATCACAATTATACTTACCAATTAAGTTGTTGAACACTAGTAGCGGGTTTCCAAGGCAACGGGGACGCTACAACACAGGATCGAGGCTTGGAACGCTGTGCGCGTGCGCAGACGAATAAGCTCGAGTGTGACTGGCATTAGATGCGACGCGCAGTTGTTGTGACGTCTGTATACTATCCCATGCTTCCGATTTGACACATACACAGTGGGTGCGCAAGCGCACTGGAAAATTACCCACGCTGATCATCTCCATTACGGCGGTGAGTGATGCCTCCCATACCAACTGCATGTTATTGTTTTTAATGATTTTAATGCACTTTCACAACTGTTCTGATTGACTAATCAGGACCTTATTATGAATTTATGAAGTTTTGATACACTATGGCACAATGAGTATATTGTTCTATGTATATATGTGATGTAACACAATATGATTGAATTTTTATGCACACTATATATTTTTCTGATTTGATTTGTATTAATATTTACACATGATTAGTTAATTGTATTTTGAGTGGATATACCTATAAAACACGAAGCATGTGACACTTGTGTTAGGCTTGAGAAAGACCAGGAGAGCTGGTTGAAACGTCGCTGTAACATTCACCTATTTATGGAATACATTTTTTCATTTTTTCACTTTATTTGGAGTTGTGTGCTGCGGATTTATTCTAATTTTTTGTCTACTTTTGGACCCCTGACCAAGGACCGTGTCTGCGTGCACCGACTTCACCCCTTTTTTTCGGAGTGCTGCTTCCCTCTTCAATTTGTAGATAGATAGATAGATAGATAGATAGGAGATTGATATGATATAGATAGATAGATAGATAGATATGAGATAGATAGATAGATATGAGATAGATAGATAAATAGATAGATATGAGATAGATAGATATAGATAGATAGAATATAGATAGATATGAGATAGATAGATAGATATGAGATAGATAGATAGATAGATATGAGATAGATATGAGATAGATAGATAAATAGATAGATATGAGATAGATAGATAGATATGAGATGATAGATAGATAGATAGATAGATAGATAGATAGATAGATAGATAGGAGATAGATAGGAGATAGATAGATATATATGAGATGATAGATAGATAGATATATATGAGATGATAGATAGATAGATAGATAGGAGATAGATAGATAGATATGAGATAGATAGATAGATAGATATGAGATAGATATGAGATAGATAGATAAATAGATAGATATGAGATAGATAGATAGATATGAGATGATAGATAGATAGATAGATAGATAGGAGATAGATAGGAGATAGATAGATATATATGAGATGATAGATAGATAGATATATATGAGATGATAGATAGATAGATAGATAGATAGGAGATAGATAGATAGATATGAGATAGATAGATATGAGATAGATAGATATGAGATAGATAGATAGATAGATAGATATGAGATAGATAGATAGATAGATAGATGAGATAGATATGAGATAGATATGAGATAGATAGATATGAGATAGATAGATGGATATGAGATAGATATGAGATAGATAGATAGATAGATAGATATGAGATAGATAGATAGATATGAGATAGATAGATAAATAGATAGATATGAGATAGATAGATATAGATAGATAGAATATAGATAGATATGAGATAGATAGATAGATAGATAGATATGAGATAGATATGAGATAGATAGATAAATAGATAGATATGAGATAGATAGATAGATAGATAGATATAGATAGAATATAGATATATATGAGATAGATATGAGATAGATAGATATGAGATAGATAGATAGATAAATAGATAGATAAGAGAGAGATAGATAGATATAGATAGATAGAATATAAAAAGATATGAGATAGATAGATATGAGATAGATATGAGAGAGATATGATAGATAGATAGATAGATAGATATGAGAGAGAGATGGTAGATACATAGATATGAGATAGATAGATAGATAGAAATGAGATAGATAGATATGAGATGGAGAGATCGATATGAGATAGATAGATAGATATGAGATAGATAGATAGATATGAGATAGATAGATATGAGATAGATAGATAGATATGAGATAGATAGATATGAGATAGATAGATAGATAGATAGATAGATAGATATGAGATTATAGATAGATAGGAGATAGATAGAAAGATAGATAGATAGATAGATATGAGATGATAGATAGATAGATATGAGATAGATAGATAGATAGGTAGATAGATATGAGATAGATAGATAGATAGATATGAGATAGATAGATATGAGATAGATAATGGATAGATAGATAGATAGATAGATATGAGATAGATAGATTTGAGACAGATATGAGATAGATAGATAGATATGAGATAGATAGATATGAGATAGATATATAGATAGATATGAGATAGATAGATAGATAGATAGATATGAGATGATAGATAGATAGATCGATAGATAGATAGGAGATAGATAGATAGATAGATAGATAGGAGATAGATAGATATGAGATAGATAGATAGATAGATAGATAGATATGAGATAGATATGAGATAGATAGATATGAGATGATAGATAGATAGATAGATAGGAGATAGATAGGAGATAGATAGATATATATGAGATGATAGATAGATATATATGAGATGATAGATAGATAGATAGATAGGAGATAGATAGATAGATAGATATGAGATAGATAGATATGAGATAGATAGATATGAGATAGATAGATAGATAGATATGAGATAGATAGATAGATATGAGATAGATATGAGATAGATAGATAGATATGAGATAGATAGATGGATATGAGATAGATATGAGATAGATAGATAGATAGATATGAGATAGATAGATAGATAGATATGAGATAGATATATAGATAGATATGAGATAGATAGATAGATAGATAGATATGAGATGATAGATAGATAGATCGATAGATAGATAGGAGATAGATAGATAGATAGATAGGAGATAGATAGATATGAGATAGATAGATAGATAGATAGATATGAGATAGATATGAGATAGATAGATATGAGATGATAGATAGATAGATAGATAGATAGGAGATAGATAGGAGATAGATAGATATATATGAGATGATAGATAGATAGATATATATGAGATGATAGATAGATAGATAGGAGATAGATAGATAGATATGAGATAGATAGATATGAGATAGATAGATATGAGATAGATAGATAGATAGATAGATATGAGATAGATAGATAGATAGATATGAGATAGATATGAGATAGATAGATAGATATGAGATAGATAGATGGATATGAGATAGATATGAGATAGCTAGATAGATAGATAGATAGATATGAGATAGATAGATAGATAGATAGATATGAGATGATAGATAGATAGATAGGAGATAGATAGATAGGAGATAGATAGATAGATAGGAGATGATAGATAGGAGATAGATAGGAGATAGATAGGAGATAGATATGAGATAGAGATCGATATAAGAGAGATGGATAGATACATATGAGATAGATACATAGTTTTGCAACAGCTGGAGGCACCCTGGTTGAGAAACAATAAGATGGAGGTAAATAGGCACATCTCATTGTCTTTTAAAGGAAAAGTCTCATGCTCAAAATCTTTCCCCTTAAGCTTTAGATCGCGAGGGGGGGGGGGGGGGGGGGTCCGACTGCTGGGGCCCCCTGCGATCTCCTGTTTGGAGCCCCCGTGCACTAGCACAGGAGCGCATCACGACCTTCGCCCGAAGCGGAGGCCGCCACGCCCCCCTCCATATAGTTCTATGGGAGAGCCGCGCACTTGTGCTAGTGCATGGGGGCTCCAAACAAGTGATCGCAGGGGGCACCAGTGGTTGGACCTCCCGCAATCTAAAACTTCGGATAGGGGAAATGTTTTTGAGCATGAAACTTATCCTTTAATCAGCTCTAGCTATGGCAAACTACAACTCCCACCATGTCTACATTGCCAAAGGCATGCTGGGAGGTGTAGTTTTGCAACAGCTGGAGGCACCCTGGTTGAGAAACAATGAGATGGAGGTTTTTAGGCACTCTCTCGTTGATTCTTAACCAGGGTGCCTCCAGCTGTGGCAAAATTATAACTCCCAGTATGCCCACATTGTGTAGTATGGGCTAGCCAGTTCAGAGGACACTGAGCTGTACCCACTGCCCTGGGTGCTATATATATAGCAGGTACCTCACACAGCTTAGCAGTATATCACTCTATACCAATGTCTGTGCTGTGCCCTCCGGCTGCATCATACTGCATATACTACTTTTTATATAGTATAGGCCAGACAGGTCGTAGGGCACAGCACAGACTGACATTACATCATGCATGCTG
The DNA here is from genome assembly GCF_029499605.1 of Hyla sarda. NCBI lineage: Eukaryota > Metazoa > Chordata > Amphibia > Anura > Hylidae > Hyla > Hyla sarda. Next base: position 304,999,925 of record NC_079191.1, read on the forward strand.
CCAGGCCCGGCCACAGTCACTGGGACTTCAGGACGGGCTGACCTCCTACTGACCTGCTGCTTTTTACAAAGATGCCGGCACCGTTACAGGGGGATCCGGGAGCTCCTCTCACAGGTGGGGAGGCAGAGCCACAGAGGGTGTGAGGCAGGGGCGGACACAGACAGCAGAGGGCCCTTGTGCAAAGAATGTGCCTGACCCCCCCCCCAAAAAAAAAAAAAAATATCAATTGTTCAGGACCCCCCCCCTCCATGTGTCACTTACTCAGGTGGACCCCCATATGTCACTTGCTCGGGAGGACCCCCCCCCCTGTATAAGTTTCTAATTATTTATTAAGGCCTCCCATATGCCGCAGCTCATTCAAGACCCCCACATTAGGTAGCATAGATTCCCAACATTAGGTAGCATAGATTCCCCACATTAGGTAGCATAGTTTCCTCACATTAAGTAGCATAGTTTCCCCACATTAGGTAGCATATATTCCCTACATTAGGTAGCAGTTTCCCCACATTAGGTAGCATAGTTTGTCCACATTAGGTAGCATAGTTTGTCCACATTAGGTAGCATAGTTTGTCCACATTAGGTAACATAGTTTCCCCAAATTAGGTAGCATTGTTTCCCCACATTAAATAGCACAGATTCCCCACATTAGGTAACATAGTTTCCCCACATTAGGTAGCATAGTTTCATCACATTAGGTAGCACAGATTTCCCACATTAGGTAGCATAGTTTCCCCACATTAGGTAGCACAGATTACCCACATTAGGTAACATTGTTTCTCCACATTATGTAGCATAGTTTCCACACATTAGGTAGCACAGATTCCCCACATTAGGCAACATAGTTTCCCCACATTAGGTAGCATAGTTTCCCCACATTAGGTAGCATAGTTTCCCCACATTAGGTAGCACAGATTTGCCGCATTAAGTAACATAGTTTATCCACATTACGTAGCATAGATTCCTCACACAGGGATGTGGAAATTCTATCGCCCGACGCCCGGGACAAGTAGTTTTGGGCGCCGGGCAGGTGAATTGTTTATAGGTTTAGGCCTGTATCGGGCTAGCAGGGACAGACCAACTTCCCCAATATTTTTCTTTACTGGCGGTGTGAGGCGCAGGAGCGGATGCAAGTATGGAGGGGGCAGCGGGGGCCCCCAGCTGACCGCAGAGCCCGAGGTCGCACGTTCGCATTACATAATTGAGCCACGCCCCCTTATCTAATCCTCCCGGAGGATGGAGGACGCAGCTACACATAACAAAAGAAGACAGGGGGAGAGAAAGGATGTCCACAGCTCGGCACACAGCTCCTCCCCCGCACACAGCTCTATCCCTCCCCCTCCCCCTGCTCTTTCTTCACAGGACCTAATCCACCACGGGGAGGTTGCATGTTTGTACGGGGAAAACAGAGCGGGTGAGGGGAGAGAGGAGAGGACGTCCGGTGTGAGGGGAGATTTTCAAACCCGTGTAACCTCACACCGGCCGGGACTACAGCTCTGATGTCCACTCATGGCGGCTCAGGTGAGGAGGCAGAGAATGCAGGTGGCGGGGACAGGAAGGGTGGTTGTATATGTATGGTGTGAGTGTATGTGTGTATAATGTCTGTGTGTGATGTGTATGTAATGTATAATGTGTGTATGATGTCTATGTGTGATGTGTATGTAATGTATAATGTGTGTATAATGTGTGATGTGTATGTAATGTATGATGTGTGTATGATGTCTGTTTGTGTGTGATGTGTATGTAATGTATAATGTGTGTATGATGTCTATGTGTGATGTGTATGTAATGTATAATGTGTGTATGATGTCTGTGTGATGTGTATGTAATGTATAATGTGTGTATGATGTCTATGTGTGATGTGTATGTAATGCATAATGTGTGTATTATGTCTATGTGTGATGTGTATGTAATGTATAATGTGTGTATGATGTCTATGTGTGATGTGTATGTAATGTATAATGTGTGTATAATGTCTGTGTGTGATGTGTATGTAATGTATGATGTGTGTATGATGTCTGTCTGTGATGTGTATGTAATGTATAATGTGTGTATAATGTATGTGTGTGATGTGTATGTAATGTATGATGTGTGTATAATGTCTGTCTGTGTGTGATGTGTATGTATAATGTGTGTATGATGTCTATGTGTGATGTGTATGTAATGTATAATGTGTGTATGATGTTTATGTGTGATGTGTATGTAATGTTTAATGTATGTATAATGTCTGTGTGTGATGTGTATGTAATGTATGATGTGTGTATGATGTCTGTCTATGTGTGATGTGTATGTAATGTATAATGTGTGTATGATGTCTGTGTGATGTGTATGTAATGTATAATGTGTGTATGATGTCTATGTGTGATGTGTATGTAATGTATGTGTGTATGATGTCTATGTGTGATGTGTATGTAATGTATAATGTGTGTATTATGTCTATGTGTGATGTGTATGTAATGTATAATGTGTGTATGATGTCTATGTGTGATGTGTATGTAATGTATAATGTGTGTATAATGTCTGTGTGTGATGTGTATGTAATATATGATGTGTGTATGATGTCTGTCTGTGTGTGATGTGTATGTAATGTATAATGTGTGTATAATGTCTGTGTGTGATGTGTATGTAATGTATGATGTGTGTATAATGTCTGTCTGTGTGTGATGTGTATGTAATGTATAATGTGTGTATAATGTCTGTGTGTGGTGTGTATGTAATGTATGATGTGTGTATGATGTCTGTCTGTGTGTGATGTGTATGTAATGTATAATGTGTGTATAATGTCTGTGTGTGATGTGTATGTAATGTATGATGTGTGTATGATGTCTGTCTGTGTGTGATGTGTATGTAATGTATAATGTGTGTATGATGTCTATGTGTGATGTGTATGTAATGTATAATGTGTGTATGATGTCTATGTGTGATGTGTATGTAATGTATAATGTGTGTATGATGCCTATGTGTGATGTGTATGTAATGTATAATGTGTGTATGATGTCGATGTGTATGTAATGTATAATGTGTGTATAATGTCTGTGTGTGATGTGTATATAATGTATAATGTGTGTATAATATCTGTGTGTGATGTGTATGTAATGTATAATGTGTGTATGATGTCTATGTGTGATGTGTATGTAATGTATAATGTGTGTATGATGTCTATGTGTGATGTGTATGTAATGTATAATGTGTGTATGATGTCTATGTGTGATGTGTATGTAATGTGTGTATAATGTCTGTGTGTGATGTGTATGTAATGTATGATGTGTGTATGTCTGTCTGTGTGTGATGTGTATGTAATGGATAATGTGTGTATGATGTCTATGTGTGATGTGTATGTAATGTACAATGTGTGTATGATGTCTATGTGATGTGTATGTAATGTATAATGTGTGTATGATGTCTATGTGTGATGTGTATGTAATGTATAATGTGTGTATGATGCCTATGTGTGATGTGTATGTAATGTATAATGTGTGTATGATGTCGATGTGTATGTAATGTATAATGTGTGTATAATGTCTTTGTGTGATGTGTATGTAATGTATAATGTGTGTATAATGTCTGTGTGTGATGTGTATGTAATGTAACATGTGTGTATGATGTCTATGTGTGATGTGTATGTAATGTATAATGTGTGATGTGTATGTAATGTATAATGTGTGATGTGTATGTAATGTATGATGTGACTATAATGTCTGTGTGTGATGTGTATGTAATGTATGATATGTGTATAATGTCTGTGTGTGATGTGTATGTAATGTATGATCTGTGTATAATGTCTGTGTGTGATGTGTATGTAATGTATGATGTGTGTATAATGTCTGTGTGTGATGTGTATGTAATGTATGATGTGTGTATAAGGTCTGTGTGTGATGTGTATGTAATGTATGATGTGTGTATAATGTCTGTGTGTGATGTGTGTATGATGTCTATCTATGTGTGATGTGTGTATATAATGTATACTGTGTGTATGATGTCTGTCTATGTGTGATGTGTGTATGTAATGTATACTGTGTGTATGATGTCTGTCTATGTGTGATATGCATGTAATGTATACTGTGTGTATGATGTCTGTCTATGTGTGATGTGTATGTAATATATACTGTGTGTATGATGTCTGTCTATGTGTGATGTGTATGTAATGTATAATGTGTGTATGATGTTTGTCTATGTGTGATGTGTATGTAATGTATGATGTGTGTATGATGTCTGTCTATGTGTGATGTGTGTATGTAATGTATACTGTGTGTATGATGTCTGTCTATGTGTGATGTGTGTATGTAATGTATACTGTGTGTATGATGTCTGTCTATGTGTGATGTGTATGTAATGTATACTGTGTGTATGATGTCTGTCTATGTGTGATGTGTATGTAATGTATACTGTGTGTACGATGTCTGTCTATGTGTGATGTGTATGTAATGTATACTGTGTGTATGTTGTCTGTCTATGTGTGATGTGTGTATGTAATGTATACTGTGTGTATAATGTCTGTCTATGTGTGATGTGTGTATGTAATGTATACTGTGTTTATGATGTCTGTCTATGTGTGATGTGTGTATGTAATGGATAATGTGTGTATGATGTGTGTATGTATGTGATGTATGTATGTAATGGATAATGTGTATGATGTGTGTATGTATGTGATGTATGATGTCTGTCGATGTGTGTATGTATGTGATGTATGATGTGGGGTGGGCAGCGGTGTATATATGATGTGTGTGTGTATATGTACAGTGTGAGTGTATGTGTGATGTGTGTATGATGTCTGTGTGATGTGTGTATGTAATATATGATGTGGGGGCAGTGGTGGGTGTATGTATGATGTGTGTGTATATGTATAGTGTGAGTGTGTGATGTGTGTATGTAATATATGATGTGGGGGCAGTGGTGGGTGTATGTATGATGTGTGTGTGTGTATATGTATAGTGTGTGATGTGTGTATGTAATATATGATGTGGGGGCAGTGGTGGGTGTATGTATGATGTGTGTGTGTGTATATGTATAGTGTGTGATGTGTGTATGTAATATATGATGTGGGGGCAGTGGTGGGTGTATGTATGATGTGTGTGTGTGTGTGTGTATATGTATAGCGTGAGTGTGTGATGTGTGTATGTAATATATGATGTGGGGGGGGCAGTGGCGGGTGTATGTATGATGTGTGCATATGCATGGTGCGAGTGTATATGTGTATGATGTATCTGTGATGTGTGTATGTAATTTATGATGTGGAGGGGCAGTGGCGGGTGTATGTATGATGTGTGCATATGTATGGTGTATATGTATGGTGCGAGTGTATATGTGTATGATGTATCTGTGATGTGTGTATGTAATTTATGATGGGGGGGGGGCAGTGGCGGGTGGATGTATGATGTGTGCATATGTATGGCGTATATGTATGGTGCGAGTGTATATGTGTATGATGTATCTGTGATGTGTGTATGTAATTTATGATGTGGGGGGGGGCAGTGGCGGGTGTATGTATGATGTGTGCATATGTATGGTGTATATGTATGGTGCGAGTGTATATGTGTATGATGTTTCTGTGATGTGTGTATGTAATTTATGATGTGGGGGAGGGCAGTGGCGGATGTATGTATGATGTGTGCATATGTATGGTGTATATGTATGGTGCGAGTGTATATGTGTATGATGTATCTGTGATGTGTGTATGTAATTTATGATGTGGGTGAGCAGTGGCGGGTGTATGCATGATGTGTGCATATGTATGGTGTATATGTATGGTGCGAGTGTATATGTGTATGATGTATCTGTGATGTGTGTATGTAATTTATGATGTTGGGGGGCAGTGGCGGGTGTATGTATGATGTGTGCATATGTATGGTGTATATGTATGGTGCGAGTGTATATGTGTATGATGTATCTGTGATGTGTGTATGCAATTTATGATGTGGGGGGGCAGTGGCAGGTGTATGTATGATGTGTGCATATGTATGGTGTATATGTATGGTGCGAGTGTATAAGTGTATGATGTATCTGTGATGTGTGTATGTAATTTATGATGTGAGGGGGGGGCAGTGGAGGGTGTATGTATGATGTGTGCATATGTATGGTGTATATGTATGGTGCGAGTGTATATGTGTATGATGTATCTGTGATGTGTGTATGTAATTTATGATGTGGGGGGGGGCAGTGGCGGGTGTATGTATGATGTGTGCATTTGTATGGTGTATATGTATGGTGCGAGTGTATATGTGTATGATGTATCTGTGATGTGTGTATGTAATTTATGATGTGGGGGGGGGGGCAGTGGCGGGTGTATGTATGATGTGTGCATATGTATGGTGTATATGTATGGTGCGAGTGTATATGTGTATGATGTATCTGTGATGTGTGTATGTAATTTATGATGTGGGGGGGGCAGTGGCGGGTGTATGTACGATGTGTGCATATGTATGGTGTATATGTATGGTGCGAGTGTATATGTGTATGATGTATCTGTGATGTGTGTATGTAATTTATGATGTGGGGGGGGGCAGTGGCGGGTGTATGTATGATGTGTGCATATGTATGGTGTATATGTATTGTGCGAGTGTATATGTGTATGATGTATCTGTGATGTGTGTATGTAATTTATGATGTGGGGGGGGGCAGTGGCGGGTGTATGTATGATGTGTGCATATGTATGGTGTATATGTATGGTGCGAGTGTATATGTGTATGATGTATCTGTGATGTGTGTATGTAATTTATGATGTGGGGGGGCAGTGGCGGGTGTATGTATGATGTGTGCATATGTATGGTGTATATGTATTGTGCGAGTGTATATGTGTATGATGTATCTGTGATGTGTGTATGTAATTTATGATGTGGGGGGGGGGCAGTGGCGGATGTATGTATGATGTGTGCATATGTATGGTGTATATGTATGGTGCGAGTGTATATGTGTATGATGTATCTGTGATGTGTGTATGTAATTTATGATGTGGGGGGGGCAGTGGCGGGTGTATGTATGATGTGTGCATATGTATGGTGTATATGTATGGTGCGAATGTATATGTGTATGATGTATCTGTGATGTGTGTATGTAATTTATGATGTGGGGGGGGCAGTGGCGGGTGTATGTATGATGTGTGCATATGTATGGTGTATATGTATGGTGCGAGTGTATATGTGTATGATGTATCTGTGATGTGTGTATGTAATTCTGAGGGGGGGGGCAGTGGCGGGTGTATGTATGATGTGTGCATATGTATGGTGTATATGTATGGTGCGAGTGTATATGTGTATGATGTATCTGTGATGTGTGTATGTAATTTATGATGTGGGGGGGGCAGTGGCGGGTGTATGTATGATGTGTGCATTTGTATGGTGTATATGTATGGTGCGAGTGTATATGTGTATGATGTATCTGTGATGTGTGTATGTAATTTATGATGTGGGGGGGGGGGGCAGTGGCGGGTGTATGTATGATGTGTGCATATGTATGGTGTATATGTATGGTGCGAGTGTATATGTGTATGATGTATCTGTGATGTGTGTATGTAATTTATGATGTGGGGGGGGGCAGTGGCGGGTGTATGTACGATGTGTGCATATGTATGGTGTATATGTATGGTGCGAGTGTATATGTGTATGATGTATCTGTGATGTGTGTATGTAATTTATGATGTGGGGGGGGGCAGTGGCGGGTGTATGTATGATGTGTGCATATGTATGGTGTATATGTATTGTGCGAGTGTATATGTGTATGATGTATCTGTGATGTGTGTATGTAATTTATGATGTGGGGGGGGGCAGTGGCGGATGTATGTATGATGTGTGCATATGTATGGTGTATATGTATGGTGCGAGTGTATATGTGTATGATGTATCTGTGATGTGTGTATGTGATTTATGATGTGGGGGGGCAGTGGCGGGTGTATGTATGATGTGTGCATATGTATGGTGTATATGTATGGTGCGAGTGTATATGTGTATGATGTATCTGTGATGTGTGTATGTAATTTATGATGTGGGGGGGGGCAGTGGCGGGTGTATGTATGATGTGTGCATATGTATGGTGTATATGTATGGTGCGAGTGTATATGTGTATGATGTATCTGTGATGTGTGTATGTAATTCTGTGGGGGGGGGCAGTGGCGGGTGTATGTATGATGTGTGCATATGTATGGTGTATATGTATGGTGCGAGTGTATATGTGTATGATGTATCTGTGATGTGTGTATGTAATTTATGATGTGGGGGGGCAGTGGCGGGTGTATGTATGATGTGTGCATATGTAAGGTGTATATGTATGGTGCGAGTGTATATGTGTATGATGTATCTGTGATGTGTGTATGTAATTTATGATGTGGGGGGGGCAGTGGCGGGTGTATGTATGATGTGTGCATATGTATGGTGTATATGTATGGTGCGAGTGTATATGTGTATGATGTATCTGTGATGTGTGTATGTAATTTATGATGGGGGGGGGGGCAGTGGCGGGTGTATGTATGATGTGTGCATATGTATGGCGTATATGTATGGTGCGAGTGTATATGTGTATGATGTATTTGTGATGTGTGTATGTAATTAATGATGTGGGGGGGCAGTGGCGGGTGTATGTATGATGTGTGCATATGTATGGTGTATATGTATGGTGCGAGTGTATATGTGTATGATGTAACTGTGATGTGTGTATGTAATTTATGATGTGGAGGGGCAGTGGCGGGTGTATGTATGATGTGTGCATATGTATGGTGTATATGTATGGTGCGAGTGTATATGTGTATGATGTATCTGTGATGTGTGTATGTAATTTATGATGTGGGGGGGGCAGTGGCGGGTGGATGTATGATGTGTGCATATGTATGGCGTATATGTATGGTGCGAGTGTATATGTGTATGATGTATCTGTGATGTGTGTATGTAATTTATGATGTGGGGGGGGCAGTGGCGGGTGTATGTATGATGTATGCATATGTATGGTGTATATGTATGGTGCGAGTGTATATGTGTATGATGTATCTGTGATGTGTGTATGTAATTTATGATATGGGGGGATGGGGGGGGGGGGGCACTGCCGCCACAGCCAGTTGTGCCATCTAGTTTTTTATTTTTAGTGTCTTCTGGCCACCCGCACTGAATTGCACCCCCAGAATCCCGCCCCCTTAATACTCACCCGCCGACCAAGAGCCCCACGGATGCAGGCAAACACATCCGAACCAAAACTACAACTCCCAGCATGTTGCACCATAACCTAAACTGTTGAACTATAAAGTGCAACATGCTGGGAGTTGTAGTGTTGGTTCGGGTCAGCTGCAGAGCCATAGGCTGCATCAGGGTATGCTGGGTGTTGTAGTTACTAACTGCAATTCCCAGTATTCCCTGACACAGCCTATGGCTCTGCAGCTGACATGAACCAAAACTACAACTCCCAGCATGTTCCACAATAACCTTAACTGTACTACTATACAGTGCAACATGCCGCAACACCCAAACAACCATAGGCTGCATCAGGGCATGCTGGGAGTTGTAGTAATCTAGTAACTAAATGCAACTTCCAGCATTTTCTGACACAAAATGCACCACACAAACTGGAGAAGCAGAACCCCCCCCCCCCAGTAACACATAAGTCCCTATGAAGACTGAAAAATAGTGATTAAAATATTTGAAAAAGTGCGTATATATGTGAATAAGCCCCTTTCCTAATAAAAGTTTCCAATTTTCTTTAAATAAAAATAATGTACAAAAATAAACATGAGTGGTGTCTCTGCATGTGGAAATATCCAGACTATTAAAATATGATGTTAATTAAACCGTACGGTGAACGGTGTAAATGTAAAAGAATAGTCCAGAATTGTTCATTTTTGGTCACATCATATGAGAAATTTTTTATGGTGATCAAAAAGTTACATCTAGACTTTTCTGTGGTTGCCTCGGGTGTAAGAGGAGCTACAGCTATCCCACCTCTAATACCCTGTCATGCTGCGATCACCTATTAAACCATTAGATCACCGCTGTCAGCAGTGTCTAAAGGAATCTTATATCCATCCCTGGTGGTCTAGTGGGGGGGATCAGACTATTTTGGTCGAAATTATTTTGTCTACCAGGACAAGTGGATTGTGTTCCGCTTTAGTCCCTTGGACAAGTAGTTTTTTTTTAAATTTCCACACCCCTGCTCACATTAGGTAGCCATAGCCCCCCCCCCCCCCCAAACACACACACACAGACACAGACACACACACAGACAAACTTACCTGCCCTGCACAGCGCTTCTCCTCTCCAGCGGCGGCCTGACGAGTGACGTCCTCCTGAGTGGGTCTGCAGAAGTACGTCACTTGTGCGACGTCCCTCGTCAGACCCCGGTCGGCCGGAGGCAGACTCACTGTCTAAAGTGCCCGCTGCGCTATTATACCCCGCAGCTGCTTTAGAACAGTGAGCAGCGGCGCCAACCCTACCATGAACCTACTAGGCACAAAAAATAAAGGGGGCAGCAAAATGCCGCCCCTGAAAAGTGCCACCTGGAATGGGTCCCTGTACTGTGACATCACTCTGTATATTATCCCTGTACTGTGACATCACTCTGTATATTATCCCTGTACTGTGACATCACTGTTTATTATTCCTGTACTGTGACATCACTGTGTGTATTATCTCTGTACTGTGACATCACTGTGTATTATCCCTGTACTGTGACATCACTGTGTGTATTATCGCTGTACTGTGACATCACTGTGTGTATTATCTCTGTACTGTGACATCACTGTGTGTATTTTCCCTGTACTGTGACATCACTGTGTATTATCCCTGTACTGTGACATCACTGTGTATTATCCCTGTACTGTGACATCACTGTGTATTATCCCTGTGCTGTGACATCACTGTGCATTATCCCTGTACTGTGACATCACTGTGTGTATTATTTCTGAACTATAACATCACTGTGTGTTATCTCTATACTGCAACATCACTGTTGATACTTACACTGCACTGTGACATCACTGTATATATTAAGCCTGTATACCCTAATGTCACTGTACATATTTACCTTGCACTGCGAGTGACAATACAGGGTAAATATGCACAGTTCAGAGTTAATATAAACAGTAATGTCTCTGTACAGGGACAATAAACAGTTTTGCCACTACAGGGTTAATAAATGCAGTGTTGTCACAGTAGGGGGTAACTATACAGTGATGTCATTGTACCGGGAAAATATACACAGTGAAGTCAGCATTCAAGAATAATAAACTGTGATGTCACTACAGGGTTGTTATACACAGTGACATCAAATTACAGGATGAAGCACAGTGATGTCACAGTTTATGAAGCACAGTGATCAAAAACTACAAATTGACCCAATAAGGGGCTAAGAGGCCAAAACAATATAATTATCCAAACCCCAAGGCCGCAGCCTGGGGTGCAAAACACCTCAAATTACTCCCCCCCTAAAACATAACTTTTAATTGTGTATATATTAAAAGATAACAAATCCAGAAGGTGATGATTAAAAATACAGTGTCACATGGGAGAATAATATAGTTATTGGAGCAACATTACTCCAGTGTTCGGGGCTCTGCAGAAGCCCAACATCCCAATTGTGACACTTATTAAAAACACAAAATTGCCGCCTCTACATGTTTCGCCGTCACCACGGCGTTCTCAAGAGGCAATATGTGCCAACAACACTCCAAAATGGCGGCAGGGGGTATTTATAGACCATCCCCCTATCATCATCAGTCAGCGACATCCATATCCAGCCTATCCCAGATATCCTAGTATTACTCCAATCATGATTCAATATATGAATCACTTCCCAGGTACTCCCGCTGTTGGGGACCAATTTTGTGTTTTTAATAAGAAGCACAGTGATGTCACAGAGACTACAGAATGTACAACTGTACGTATGATGAAGATGGCGGGATGCTATCGAAACGTCACACATACATGGGGGAATAAAACACTTTGTTTTTGCACCTTATCTGGGAGTGCCGCTGGATCTTTAGTTTTGTAGATAGATAGATAGATGATATATAGATAGATAGATAGATAATAATAGATATGAGATAGATAGATGATAGATATGAGATAGATAATAGATAGGAGATAGATAGATAGATATGAGATAGATAGATAGATAGATGATAGATACTATCTCTTTCTAGCTATCTATCTAAAACAAATAAAAAGGTCACAACCAAAATCCAGAAATTAGAGAGAAGTCGGGGTGCCCGCATACTTGGAACCTGGGTCCACTGGTTCCTCAATCCAGACAAAGAACAATATGATGCAACACGCCACAAGTTTGCAGAAAATGGTGGTTTATTCCATCATGTGCATAGTCCATAGTCCATGCACATGATGGAATAAACCACCATTTTCTGCAAACTTGTGGCGTGTTGCATCATATTGTTCTTTATCTATCTTTCTTTCTATATCCTATCTATCTATATCATATCAATATATATCTATCTATCATATCCATCTATCTCCTATCTATCTATCTATCTATATCATATATATCTATCATCTATCTATCTATCTATCTATCATCTATTTATCTATCTATCTATCTCATATCTATCTATATATCCATCTATTTATGTATCTATCTATCTATATATCATCTATCTATCTCTCATATCTATCTTTCATCTATCTCTCATTTATCTGAGATATATATGAGATAGATAGATGGATAAATAGAAAGATAGATAGATAGATACATAAATAGATAGATGGATATAGATAGATGGATAGATAGATATATATGAGATAGATAGATATGATATAGATAGATATGAGATAGATAGATACATAAATAGATAGATGGATATAGATAGATGGATATATATATATATATATATATATATATATATATGAGATAGATAGATATTATATAGATAGATAGATATGAGATAGATGGATAGATAGATAGATAGATAGATAGATGATTGATAGATCAGTGTCTCCCAACTAGGAGGGCCTCCAGCTGTTGCAAAACCACAACTCCCAGTATGCTCATAAAGCCAAAGGAATGCTGGGAGTTGTAGTTTTGCAACAGCTGGAGGCCCCCTGGTTGGGAAACTGATCTATCTATCTTTCTCCTATCTATATCATATAAATTTATCTATATCATATCCATCTATCTATATCATATCCATCTATCTCCTATCTATCTGTCTATATCATATCTATCTATCATCTATCTATCGATCTGTCTATCATCTATCTATCCATCTATTTACCGTATGTATCTTTCTATATATCATCTCTCTATCTATATATCATCTATTTATCTATCTATCTCTCATATCTATCTAGCTATCTCTTGTCTATCTATCTCTCATCTATCTGAGTTAGATAGATAGATAGATAGATAGATAGATATGAGATAGATAGATAGATAGATGAGAGATAGATAGATATGAGAAAGATAGATAGATGCATAAATAGATGGATATAGATAGATGGATGGATAGATATGAGATAGATAGATAGATAGGAGATTGATAGATAGATATTAGATAGATAGATGCATAAATAGATGGATATAGATAGATGGATGGATAGATATGAGATAGATAGATAGATAGATAGGAGATTGATAGATAGATAGATAGATAGATAGATCAGTGTTCCCCAACCTGGGGGCCTCCAGCTGTTGCAAAACTACAACTCCCAGTATGCTCATAAAGCCAAAGCAATGCTGGAGTTCTAGTTTTGCAACAGCTGGAGGCCCCCTGGTTGGGAAACACTGAACAACCTCCCACTGTCTCCCGAACTACAACTTTCCCCCTCTCCCCCAAGCAAGTTACTTACTTTAAAAGGGCAGCATCAGCAGTGGGCACTGGGCAGGTAAGTCTTCCATACTGGTGGTGTCCGGGCCTGTATACACACAGCAAGCCTGCTCCACAAGGTCCAGCAGCAGCATACAGGGGAGTGAGAGAGGGGTAGGAGCTTCCTGTCTGCTCTTCCCAGTCTGCATAGCGCGGCCCCTGCGTGGTGACAGGGCTGCTGGCTGAAGATTTATTAAATAAAAGGATGGCGGAGTAGATGGCTCCGGGGGGCGGGGGGTGCAGCGGGGGCTCGGGCCCCTTACTGGTGAACTAGCTGTACCCCCCTGAGGGCCATAAGAGCTGCTAGTGACCTACTGCTGCTAGGGGAGGCCAATCATGATGTAGGGGGGGCCGTGGCCCCCTCTGCCCCCCCCCTAGAGACGCCACTGGGCCGCCTGCAGGGGTGGTTGAACGCAGCATCCATCCGGGTGCTGTCAAACTTGCTGTGGTCGGGGAGTATGCGGTGGTATGTGGCCTAATGCTGACCTCTGGGGCCGGACCTGGAGAGGGCAGCGGGCCCCCTCTCACGCTGCGCCCCTGTGCAGCTGAACCGGCTGCACAGTTCGTCTGTTTTCTCTCTGAGGTGGGGGGGGGGGGGGTTGAGGAGGTCTTTCAGCAGCCCTTTCTCCGATCAGCAGCAGTTTCTATAGCAGGCGACCAGCCCCAGCAGCCCTTTCTCCGATCAGCAGCAGTTTCTATAGCAGGCGACCAGCCCCAGCAGCCCTTTCTCTTAAAGTGGCAGAGGATCAGCAGGGGCTGGTCGGGCGCAGGGCTGGGGCTCGCCGCCTGCAGGCAGGATGGAACTGGAACTGCTGTATTAAACTTCAATCCCGGCGGTCTTCCGGAGAGTGAGGAGTAACTTGCGCTAGTCGGGTCCCTGAGCGAGGCCCCCCATTAACGCGAGAACTGAGGCGGTGGCCTATTATGCTAGAGCCACCTCTGCTGTCAGTTGGCCAGCCTGCTGCAGTCAGCCCAGGAAGCCTCATTGCTTCCGGCACGGCCAGTCTTGCGGCCGGCCGTGCGACAACCACTGTCAGGGCCCGGGCCAAGAACTCTTCTTTAACATGGTGCGGCCGGTGCATTGCCATAGAATGAGATAGTCCGCCTCCATCACATCCTATTGGCTCACTCTTGTCACATGACATATTTAAACGTCACACATCGATGCGCACAGCAGTGTCAGTTTGGCTATCACAGGGAGAGGATCTCCTCTCCCTGTGATAGCTGAAGCTGCACGGAGCTCTCATGGCCTCTGTGGCCCGACAGAAGTTCACACTTTTACGCAGCTCATACGGCTGGCTCATATACATTTACTGTTGATCCACAGCGCTATCGGGATCCCGATGCCCGAAGGCGCTGTCATCAGTGTGCGTCCCCGCGAGCGCCCCCCGCCCGCAGCTCTACTCCCCGTCCCCCGCAGCTCTACTCCCCGTCCCATTAACGCTCAGGGAGCGGGGAACAGAAAGTAGAGCATCGGGCGCAGGTTAAGTTATTTGCGTAGTGCTGCGCATGCGCAGTACTACTTTACCTGCACCCGATGCTCTACTTTCTGTTCCCCGCTCCCTGAGCGTTAACGGGACGGGGAGTAGAGCTGCGGGCGCGGGGCGCTCGCGGGGACGCACACTGATGACAGCGCCATCGGGCATCGGGATCCCGATAGCGCTGTGGATCAACAGTACATGTAATAATAGAGTAAGTGTATATGAGCCAGCCGTATGAGCTGCGTACATGTGTGAACTTCTGTCGGGCCACAGAGGCCATGAGAGCTCCGTGCAGCTTCAGCTATCACAGGGAGAGGAGATCCTCTCCCTGTGATAGCCAAACTGACACTGCTGTGCGCATCGATGTGTGACGTTTAAATATGTCATGTGACAAGAGTGAGCCAATAGGATGTGATGGAGGCGGACCATCTCATTCTATGGCAAATCTCGTTCTACGGCAATGCACCGGCCATTCGGCAGTCAAGGTGATCGGCCCACCGGGGATTTTCCCGGTATCCCAGTCCAGCCTTGACTCTGGCTGGGTTGCAGTCACCCACCAGTACACACAGCAGACCCTAAACCCATATCATTATTGCTAAGCAGGAAGATGGGAGTCCATTTCACTCTGATGGACCATTTTTAAATGCAATCCATAACCTGGCTTTGGCAGGAACCCTTCTTACTCCTCCTACTTGCATTTGATACTGGGTTTAGGATCTGCATAGGAAACACACACACACACACACACAAGCACACACTTACCTGTGTTGCCTGCTGACGCCTCCTTGGCTGTCCCCAAACGGTATAAAACCAACAGCCATGGGAAGCTGTAAGGATAGAGGACATACCTGTATCCTATTGGACTCACTTGTCTTGGTTAAATCCAACTTATTTGACAACCTATGGTGCTGCTGCTTCTGCTCATGGCAGTGCTGCTTCTGACAAGGCTGTTCTTTGGTGGGCCTAGGCGACATCACAATCTCCATGGTTACATACACAACAAAGGTCAGATGTTGTTTACACCTGGCCATGCTAGTGGTATTGAGTAACATATCACAGTGCTAAGGATCCTGGATGCAACAATCTTTCAATGGGGAATAGCCGCACTGAGTTTGTCAAGTGCACCCATGTTTGCAACTCCAACAATACACACATATGTATGTATGTATGTATGTATGTGTGTATGTGTATCTATCTATCTATCCATCTAACTATATATATATTTCTCTCTCTCTCTCTATATGTATATATATATATATATATATAATTTTTTTCTTCTTTTAAATATATATATATATATATATATATATATATATATACATATATAGAGAGAGAGAGATGGAAATAAATTTTTAAACATGTTTTCACCTTTTTTTACCTTCTTTCTTTTCTTCTCTCCATGTTTTCCTTCTTTCCTCCTTTTTTCCTATGCTGCTGCTTCTTATTTTTCTTCTTTTTCAGACCCTATCATTGCACTATTGCTTATTCAATACCACCAGCAGATGGAGACACTATATTACAACATTAGTCGTGAGCAGCAGTTTGTACAAACAAATGCCTCATAGTTGATGTCCTATCCATTATTGCAATGGATGTCTGGCTGGCAACATTTGTTTTTATTATTCCAATACCACAGTACCAATGCATGGTCAATCAACAGCAATGACACCCCCATGTCAATTAACAAGATTCAGCACCCACTACCTGAAAGACAGCTACCTATCATGTCATGTCCAACCTGCACAGGTGTGCTGGTTGCTGAGCTTATTCAATTAAAGAGGACATTCAGCAGCAGCAGTCCTGTGCCTGGTCGCTCCAACAGGGGCCAGACACAAGCGGCACCACCTATTGTCTTTTGCCTGCAGTAGGGGCCCACTGGACTAGCCAGCAAGCAGCTGCAGCAGTAGCAGCAAATAAACAGGTAATCTTTCTTTCCAACACTGAACCCTGGTGGTGCACTTAATATATGCTACCAGATAGGGGACATATCAGATATTAAACTGATATAAACAGACACCACATTTGATACCAGCCAAAAGGAAGAATGAGAAGTGATAACTGTGAAAGGGGAGGAACCAACGCTGTCCCCTTCACATGCACCATCACTACTTGTAGGAACTGAGGCTGGCTGGCAGCCTCCCATACACACTCTGGCTGGGTGGCAGTCACCCACCAGTACACACAGCAGGCCCTAAACCCATATCATTATTGCTAAGCAGGAAGATGGGAGTCCATTTCACTCTGATGGACCATTTTTAAATGCAATCCATAACCTGGCTTTGGCAGGAACCCTTCTTACTCCTCCTACTTGCATTTGATACTGGGTTTAGGATCTGCATAGGAAACACACACACACACACAAGCACACACTTACCTGTGTTGCCTGCTGACGCCTCCTTGGCTGTCCCCAAACGGTATAAAACCAACAGCCACGGGAAGCTGTAAGGATAGAGGACATACCTGCATCCTATTGGACTCACTTGTCTTGGTTAAATCCAGCTTATTTGAAAACCTATGGTGCTGCTGCTTCTGCTCATGGCAGTGCTGCTTCTGACAAGGCTGTTCTTTGGTGGGCCTAGGTGACATCACAATCTCCATGGTTACATACACAACCAAGGTCAGATGTTGTTTACACCTGGCCATGCCAGTGGTATTGAGTAGCATATCACAGTGCTAAGGGTCCTGGATGCAACAATCTTTCAATGGGGAATAGCCGCACTGAGTTTGTCAAGTGCACCCATGTTTGCAACTCCAACAATACACACATATGTATGTATGTATGTATGTATGTATGTATGTGTATATGTGTATCTGTGTATCTATCTATCTATCTATCTATCTATCTATCTCTTTCTCTCTCTCTATATGTATATATATATATATAATTTTTTTTCTTTTAAATATATATATATATATATATATATATATACATATATATAGAGAGAGAGATGGAAATACTTTTTTAAACATGTTTTCACCTTTTTTTTACCTTCTTTTTTTCTTCTCTCCATGTTTTCCTTCTTTCCTTCTTTTTTTCCTATGCTGCTGCTTCTTATTTTTCTTCTTTTTCAGACCCTATCATTGCACTATTGCTTATTCAATACCACCAGCAGATGGAGACACTATATTACAACATTAGTTGTGAGCAGCAGTTTGTACAAACAAATACCTCATTGCTGATGTCCTATCCATTATTGCAATGGATGGCTGGCTGGCAACATTTGTTTTTATTATTCCAATACCACAGTACCAATGCATGGTCAATCAACAGCAATGACACCCCCATGTCAATTAACAAGATTCAGCACCCACTACCTGAAAGACAGCTACCTATCATGTCATGTTCAACCTGCACAGGTGTGCTGGTTGCTGAGCTTATTCAATTAAAGAGGACATTCAGCAGCAGCAGTCCTGTGCCTGGTCGCTCCAACAGGGGCCAGACACAAGCGGCACCACCTATTGTCTTTTGCCTGCAGTAGGGGCCCACTGGACTAGCCAGCAAGCAGCTGCAAATAAACAGGTAATCTTTCTTTCCAACACTGAAACCTGGTGGTGCACTTAATATATGCTACCAGATAGGGGACATATCAGATATTAAACTGATATAAACAGACACCACATTTGATACCAGCCAAAAAGAAGGATGAGAAGTGATAACTGTGAAAGGGGAGGAACCAACGCTGTCCCCTTTCACATGCACCATCACTACTTGTAGGAAGGGAGGTTGGCTGGCAGCCTCCCATACACACTCTGGCTGGGTGGCAGTCACCCACCAGTACACACAGCAGACCCTAAACCCATATCATTATTGCTAAGCAGGAAGATGGGAGTCCATTTCACTCTGATGGACCATTTTTAAATGCAATCCATAACCTGGCTTTGGCAGGAACCCTTCTTACTCCTCCTACTTGCATTTGATACTGGGTTTAGGATCTGCATAGGAAACACACACACACACACACACACAAGCACACACTTACCTGTGTTGCCTGCTGACGCCTCCTTGGCTGTCCCCAAACGGTATAAAACCAACAGCCATGGGAAGCTGTAAGGATGGAGGACATACCTGCATCCTATTGGACTCACTTGTCTTGGTTAAATCCAGCTTATTTGACAACCTATGGTGCTGCTGCTTCTGCTCATGGCAGTGCTGCTTCTGACAAGGCTGTTCTTTGGTGGGCCTAGGCGACATCACAATCTCCATGGTTACATACACAACAAAGGTCAGATGTTGTTTACACCTGGCCATGCCAGTGGTATTGAGTAGCATATCACAGTGCTAAGGGTCCTGGATGCAACAATCTTTCAATGGGGAATAGCCGCACTGAGTTTGTCGAGTGCACCCATGTTTGCAACTCCAACAATACACACATATGTATGTATGTATGTATGTGTGTATGTGTGTATGTGTGTATGTGTGTATGTGTGTATGTGTGTATGTGTGTATGTGTGTATGTGTATCTATCTATCTATCTATCTATCCATCTATCTATATATATATTTCTCTCTCTCTCTATATGTATATATATATATATATATATATATATATATATATATAAAAATTTTTTCTTCTTTTAAATATATATATATATATATACATATAGAGAGAGAGAGATGGAAATACTTTTGTAAACATGTTTTCACCTTTTTTTACCTTCTTTCTTTTCTTCTCTCCATGTTTTCCTTCTTTCCTCCTTTTTTCCTATGCTGCTGCTTCTTATTTTTCTTCTTTTTCAGACCCTATCATTGCACTATTGCTTATTCAATACCACCAGCAGATGGAGACACTATATTACAACATTAGTTGTGAGCAGCAGTTTGTACAAACAAATGCCTCATAGCTGATGTCCTATCCATTATTGCAATGGATGGCTGGCTGGCAACATTTGTTTTTATTATTCCAATACCACAGTACCAATGCATGGTCAATCAACAGCAATGACACCCCCATGTCAATTAACAAGATTCAGCACCCACTACCTGAAAGACAGCTACCTATCATGTCATGTCCAACCTGCACAGGTGTGCTGGTTGCTGAGCTTATTCAATTAAAGAGGACATTCAGCAGCAGCAGTCCTGTGCCTGGTCGCTCCAACAGGGGCCAGACACAAGCGGCACCAACTATTGTCTTTTGCCTGCAGTAGGGGCCCACTGGACTAGCCAGCAAGCAGCTGCAGCAGTAGCAGCAAATAAACAGGTAATCTTTCTTTCCAACACTGAACCCTGGTGGTGCACTTAATATATGCTACCAGATAGGGGACATATCAGATATTAAACTAAATATACAAAGAAAGGAGGAATGGCACTCACCGCTTACTGTAATTTCTTATCTTTTATTCTTCATAAAGTGCAGGTGCTTTAAAAAGGCATTTCACCCAGCCGGGTGTGGACGCCAGTGCGCGTGCTACAGGTAACAATTGTTTCGCTCTGGCTTGAGCTTCAACAGACCTTCGCTTTCCCATGCTCCTTCATTCCTTATAACACGTCATGAAGGATCCACGGGGCGGGGATTACAAGCACAATAGGTTAAAAACAGTGCAAAGTGCAAAAAACACATACAGTTAAAACCAAAAACTAAGTAACTACAAAAATAATCCTAAATCAATCCTGTCATTTAATCCTCCTAACTCTTGTGCACCAGTTTTCAAAATCCACTTTGCTTCGATCTCACGGAGGATTTTTTCATTATCTTTACCTTGAGTACAAATTAACCTTTTAATTCCCATAAAGTTCAGAACGCTTGCATCTCCATTGTGTGCCGAATTAATATGTTCTATTAATCTTGGGGAACCTTTTCCTGATTTTATTGACCAGGTATGTTCCCGAAAACGTGTATTTAGTGCACGGATAGTGCTTCCTATATAAAGTCGGGAATCATAGGTGTGGACGATGCAATTGGTGCGCATATTTCCAACCAGGAAAATGCATCTCCATTGGTGGCCAAACAAAAAACATTACCGAATTTATTTGTTGTAAAACCTCCTTTGCAGTGTATGCATTAATTTGCACCTGCGGGAGATTTTATATAGGAAGCACTATTCGTGCACTAAATACACGTTTTCGGGAACATACCTGGTCAATAAAATCAGGAAAAGGTTCCCCAAGATTAATAGAACATATTAATTCGGCACACAATGGAGATGCAAGCGTTCTGAAATTTATGGGAATTAAAAGGTTAATTTGTACTCAAGGTAAAGATAATGAAAAAATCCTCCGTGAGATCGAAGCAAAGTGGATTTTGAAAACTGGTGCACAAGAGTTAGGAGGATTAAATGACAGGATTGATTTAGGATTATTTTTGTAGTTACTTAGTTTTTGGTTTTAACTGTATGTGTTTTTTGCACTTTGCACTGTTTTTAACCTATTGTGCTTGTAATCCCCGCCCCGTGGATCCTTCATGACGTGTTATAAGGAATGAAGGAGCATGGGAAAGCGAAGGTCTGTTGAAGCTCAAGCCAGAGCGAAACAATTGTTACCTGTAGCACGCGCACTGGCGTCCACACCCGGCTGGGTGAAATGCCTTTTTAAAGCACCTGCACTTTATGAAGAATAAAAGATAAGAAATTACAGTAAGCGGTGAGTGCCATTCCTCCTTTCTTTGTATATTTGGATTCTGGATACTCTTCGTTTTCATAAGGAATTGAGCACCACTAACTGTTATGAGACTGACCTGGTTCACATAGGAGTCACGGGAAGCTTGGCAGTGCCGGCCAGCTTTTTCTAATCTAAGTTGTGATTATCAGAACTTTGCTCTCTCTTGACCTGAGCACGCCTGAGAAAGCTTGTTATTTCAATAGAAACCGTGACTTACTGTTCACTTGAGAATGGAAATGGAAACTGCATTGCCGGTGCAGGATAAAGAAGAACCAGAGTCATCACTGCGAGCAGGTAGGCAGGACGTCAGTGCGTTTTTTAAACTTTGTAACACTAAAGATCCATGTCAATTCATGAGCACCAAAACACTTGAGTATAAAATCTCAAACCTTGCAGAAAAAGAGACGCGCCTCTTTTGGACTATAAATTCCCTGGAATCATATCAGGATTGCGAAAGGGTCCAAAGAGGACTTAGAGGTTATAAGGAAGCGTCCCAATTTGCAAATGATCCCACTTTTATGTCGAAATGGACAGATCTGCATAAATCTTATTCCCTTGGTATGCTAAATCTAGTGTTAGAAAGAAACACTGAAGAATACAATCAAGTAACATCTGAATTAAAAGCAGCCAAGTTGGAACTTAAAAAACGTGTGTCTGAACAAACCTATAATGATTTTATGAAAAAATTGGAAAAAAGATTAATAAATCTACAAAAGATAATAAAGGATACAAAAAGGGATACATTTTTGCGCGATCGTGAAGATTACGAAAGTGGCAATATTTTTCAAAAAAGAAATGAAAATGCAAAAAAAGGAGGTAGAAACTTCTATAAAAAGAAAGGAAATAAAAATAAAAATAAAAAATTCTCTGACACCTGGACTACCGAATCTGACTCGAGTAGTTCAGAAGATTTGGAAAATAAAAGGATACAGAGAGAAGATAATGTGAATAAACCCCAAGGTCCATCAAAAAACGGGGAAGCAGAGAAAAATACACAAAAGAAAAAAGAAGGATACGGAGAGGAGGAAGGAAAAAGAAAAAGCTCCTTGAAACACAAAAGGAAGTGGGTCTCCTGGCAGCAGGACTAGAAAATGGAGATCTGGGTCCCGGACTTATGGACAAGAACTCTGATTCTACCTTAAAAGACGCTGCAAGCGTAATAAACCTGTCTGGTATTGCATTGAAATCCGGAGTTGAATCCCTACTTAAAAAAGGCTTAAATTTTTGTTTGACAGAAAAATTTGATTTTGAAGATTTTGAAATTGACCTGTTCCGAAGTATACGAAAATTAAACTTAAAGAGATTTTTTTCAGATAAAAATAAAGTAGAAAAAGAGGAAAAAAGGAGGGAGGGAAAGGTACCAACTGTGATAGGCCCTTTGGGCTTTAGTATTATGGGAGAGATAAACGATACAGAAAAGGAAGGTCTTAGAGTACTTCTAGATTTAATGGGTGAAGAATCAAATATTCTAGATAAAGAAGAGACCGACACTATTGAGATTGCAGAATTTAGAGGTGGAAATAAGTCAAGGTTCTCACCCCAGTTGACTCCTGGAGGGAACATTGATATTTTCCAACAGAAAGTATTAGCCGAAGTACGAGCTCTAATTTATCCCTGCGTCCCCCCCAATCTTGCCAAAGAAGAATTAGATGCCTTGAAATGGCTAAAGAATCATGATGAAATAATTATAAAGAAGGCAGATAAGGGGGGTAACGCAGTGATATTATCTAGAGATTATTATGTAAAAGAGGCATTGCGCCAATTAAATGATCCGATCACCTATACAAAATTAGAAAAAAATCCCATGAAAACACTGACATCCAAATTACAGTCTTTCCTAAGAAAACAGGTAGAAATGGGAATTCTCTCTGAGAATTTGGCAAAACGGTTGTTTCCCGAAACACCAAAAGAGGCCAACTGGTACTTCTTGCCGAAAATACATAAAACATTGGAGACCCCACCCGGGAGACCGATTGTCTCCGGGGTGGGGTCTCTAACGGAGTCCCTATCGAAATATATGGACTGGTTACTTAGACCTTTATTACAGAATGTTCCCTCCCTCGTAAAAGACACCAATGATTTCCTCACTGCTCTGGATGGCATCCCCTGGCAGGATGATTTCCTAATAGCATCCATAGATGTGGAGAGTCTTTACACTAGGATCCCCCAGGGGTTGGCCGTCCAGTGCATTGAGGAAATCTTGGGAAAACAGGAAAAAGTGAAGCCTATATTAAATTTGTTGGAGAATCTCTTTCATTTATTTTGGGTAATAATGTATTTAAGTTTGGTAGCCAGTGGTACAGCCAAAACCGGGGGACCGCGATGGGGACCCCGGTAGCATGTACCCTGGCTAACCTTTTTCTTGCCCATTTTGAGGAAAAATATGTTTTTTGTTTGAGAAACCCATTTCTTAAGTTTATACGTTGTTATTTTCGTTTTGTAGATGACGTTTTCCTACTTTGGAACGGGTCTGTGGAGGATTTCAAAGGGTTCATGTCCTTGTTAAATAACAATGACATGAACATGTTCTTCACATGTAAATGGAGTAAAGAGGAATTGGAGTTCCTGGATGTACGTGTGATAGCAAAAAATGGTACTCTGGAAACAGAAGGTTATAGAAAGGAAACAGCGTCAAATTCGTATTTACATTACCAGAGCTATCACCCAACCCATACCAGGAACGCAATCCCATACAGCCAATATCTACGATTAAAGAGGATTAACAGCTCGGATGAAACATTTGAGCAACAAGCCGAGACCCTAACTAAGCGCTTTTTGTTAAGGGGATACCCTCAGACCGTGTTGACTGAAGCATTAATTAGAGCTAGAAAATTAGATAGAAAAACTCTACTCCATAAAAAAACTAATAAACGAAAAATTAAAAATCCCGAAAATGACAGGTTCTGCTTCTCCTTTAAATATAGTCCAGTAGCAGAAATAATAAAAAGTGCTATTTTTTCCAATTGGCATTTGATTGAGAGAGACCCGCTTATAGGGAATGTCAGAAAAAATAAACCAATATTTACTTTTAAACGTACAAAAAATCTAAAAGATGAATTAGTACGTAGTAAATATAAAGAAAAGGAAAGTAACAAAACATGGTTAGAAAAAAACGCAGTAGTCGGGAATCATAGGTGTGGACGATGCAATTGGTGCGCATATTTCCAACCAGGAAAATGCATCTCCATTGGTGGCCAAACAAAAAACATTACCGAATTTATTTGTTGTAAAACCTCCTTTGCAGTGTATGCATTAATTTGCACCTGCGGGAGATTTTATATAGGAAGCACTATTCGTGCACTTAATACACGTTTTCGGGAACATACCTGGTCAATAAAATCAGGAAAAGGTTCCCCAAGATTAATAGAACATATTAATTCGGCACACAATGGAGATGCAAGCGTTCTGAAATTTATGGGAATTAAAAGGTTAATTTGTACTCAAGGTAAAGATAATGAAAAAATCCTCCGTGAGATCGAAGCAAAGTGGATTTTGAAAACTGGTGCACAAGAGTTAGGAGGATTAACCCCTTAAGGACACATGACGTACTGGAACGTCATGTGTCCACTCCCGATCTATAACGCGGGGCCACGGCGTGGCCCCGCGTCATAGCGGTTCGGGCCCGGCCTCTAACAACGGCCGGGACCCGTGGCTAATAGCGCGCGGCATTGATCGCTGTGCCGCGCGCTATTAACCCTTTAGACGCGGCGTTCAAAGTTGAACGCCGCGTCTAAAGTGAAACCGAAAGCATGCCGGCTAGCTCAGTGGGCTGTTCGGGATAGCCGCGGTGAAATCGCGGCATCCCGAACAGCTGACAGGACAGCGGGAGGGCCCCTACCTGCCTCCTCGCTGTCCGATCGCCGAATGACTGCTCAGTGCCTGAGATCCAGGCATGAGCAGTCATGCGGCAGAATCATCGATCACTGGTTTCTTATGAGAAACCAGTGATCAATGTAAAAGATCAGTGTGTGCAGTGTTATAGGTCCCTATGGGACCTATAACACTGCAAAAAAAAAGTGCAAAAAAAAAGTGAATAAACATCATTTAACCCCTTCCCTATTAAAAGTTTGAATCACCCCCCTTTTCCCATAAAAGAAAAAACACAGTGTAAATAAAAATAAACATAAATGGTATCGCCGCGTGCGGAAATGTCCAAATTATAAAAATATATCGTTAATTAAACCGCACGGTCAATGACGTGCGCGCAAAAAAATTCCAAAGTCCAAAATAGTGCATTTTTGGTCACTTTTTATATCATGAAAAAATGAATAAAAAGCGATCAATAAGTCCTATCAATGCAAAAATGGTACCGTTAAAAACTTCAGATCAGGGCGCAAAAAATGAGCCCTCATACCGCCCCATACACGGAAAAATAAAAAAGTTATAGGGGTCAGAAGATGACAATTTTAAACGTATAAATTTTTCTGCATGAAGTTATGATTTTTTCCAGAAGTGCGACAAATTCAAACCTGTATAAGTAGGGTATCATTTTAATCATATGGACCTACAGAATAAAGGTAAGGTGTCATTTTTACCGAAAAATGTACTACGTAGAAACGGAAGCCCCCAAAAGTTACAAAATGGCGTTTTTACACAATGATTTTTTTTCCCGTTTCACCGTAGATTTTTGGGCACAATGACTGACGTCATTACAAAGTAGAATTGGTGGTGCAAAAAATAAGCCATCATATGGATTTTTAGGTGCAAAATTGAAAGAGTTATGATTTTTTAAAGGCAAGGAGCAAAAAACGAAAATGCAAAAACGGAAAAAACCCCGGTCCTTAAGGGGTTAAATGACAGGATTGATTTAGGATTATTTTTGTAGTTACTTAGTTTTTGGTTTTAACTGTATGTGTTTTTTGCACTTTGCACTGTTTTTAACCTATTGTGCTTGTAATCCCCGCCCCGTGGATCCTTCATGACGTGTTATAAGGAATGAAGGAGCATGGGAAAGCGAAGGTCTGTTGAAGCTCAAGCCAGAGCGAAACAATTGTTACCTGTAGCACGCGCACTGGCGTCCACACCCGGCTGGGTGAAATGCCTTTTTAAAGCACCTGCACTTTATGAAGAATAAAAGATAAGAAATTACAGTAAGCGGTGAGTGCCATTCCTCCTTTCTTTGTATATTTGGATTCTGGATACTCTTCGTTTTCATAAGGAATTGAGCACCACTAACTGTTATGAAACTGACCTGGTTCACATAGGAGTCACGGGAAGCTTGGCAGTGCCGGCCAGCTTTTTCTAATCAAAGTTCAGATATTAAACTGATATAAACAGACACCACATTTGATACCAGCCAAAAGGAAGAATGAGAAGTGATAACTGTGAAAGGGGAGGAACCAACGCTGTCCCCTTCACATGCACCATCACTACTTGTAGGAAGGGAGGCTGGCTGGCAGCCTCCCATACACACTCTGGCTGGGTGGCAGTCACCCACCAGTACACACAGCAGGCCCTTAACCCCTATCATTATTGCTAAGCAGGAAGATGGGAGTCCATTTCACTCTGATGGACCATTTTTAAATGCAATCCATAACCTGGCTTTGGCAGGAACCCTTCTTACTCCTCCTACTTGCATTTGATACTGGGTTTAGGATCTGCATAGGAAACACACACACACACACACACACAAGCACACACTTACCTGTGTTGCCTGCTGACGCCTCCTTGGCTGTCCCCAAACGGTATAAAACCAACAGCCACGGGAAGCTGTAAGGATAGAGGACATACCTGCATCCTATTGGACTCACTTGTCTTGGTTAAATCCAGCTTATTTGAAAACCTATGGTGCTGCTGCTTCTGCTCATGGCAGTGCTGCTTCTGACAAGGCTGTTCTTTGGTGGGCCTAGGTGACATCACAATCTCCATGGTTACATACACAACAAAGGTCAGATGTTGTTTACACCTGGCCATGCCAGTGGTATTGAGTAGCATATCACAGTGCTAAGGGTCCTGGATGCAACAATCTTTCAATGGGGAATAGCCGCACTGAGTTTGTCAAGTGCACCCATGTTTGCAACTCCAACAATACACACATATGTATGTATGTATGTATGTATGTATGTATGTATGTATGTATGTGTATCTATCTATCTATCTATCTATCTCTTTCTCTCTCTCTATATGTATATATATATATATATATATATATAATTTTTTTTCTTTTAAATATATATATATATATATATATACATATATATATATAGAGCGAGAGAGAGAGAGATGGACATACTTTTTTAAACATGTTTTCACCTTTTTTTACCTTCTTTCTTTTCTTCTCTCCATTATTTCCTTCTTTCCTCCTTTTTTCCTATGCTGCTGCTTCTTATTTTTCTTCTTTTTCAGACCCTATCATTGCACTATTGCTTATTCAATACCACCAGCAGATGGAGACACTATATTACAACATTAGTCGTGAGCAGCAGTTTGTACAAACAAATGCCTCATAGTTGATGTCCTATCCATTATTGCAATGGATGGCTGGCTGGCAACATTTGTTTTTATTATTCCAATACCACAGTACCAATGCATGGTCAATCAACAGCAATGACACCCCCATGTCAATTAACAAGATTCAGCACCCACTACCTGAAAGACAGCTACCTATCATGTCATGTCCAACCTGCACAGGTGTGCTGGTTGCTGAGCTTATTCAATTAAAGAGGACATTCAGCAGCAGCAGTCCTGTGCCTGGTCGCTCCAACAGGGGCCAGACACAAGTGGCACCACCTATTGTCTTTTGCCTGCAGTAGGGGCCCACTGGACTAGCCAGCAAGCAGCTGCAGCAGCAGCAAATAAACAGGTAATCTTTCTTTCCAACACTGAACCCTGGTGGTGCACTTAATATATGCTACCAGATAGGGGACATATCAGATATTAAACTGATATAAACAGACACCACATTTGATACCAGCCAAAAGGAAGAATGAGAAGTGATAACTGTGAAAGGGGAGGAACCAACGCTGTCCCCTTCACATGCACCATCACTACTTGTAGGAAGGGAGGCTGGCTGGCAGCCTCCCATACACACTCTGGCTGGGTGGCAGTCTACCACCAGTACACACAGCAGGCCCTAAACCCATATCATTATTGCTAAGCAGGAAGATGGGAGTCCATTTCACTCTGATGGACCATTTTTAAATGCAATCCATAACCTGGCTTTGGCAGGAACCCTTCTTACTCCTCTCCTCCTACTTGCATTTGATACTGGGTTTAGGATCTGCATAGGAAACACACACACACACACAAGCACACACTTACCTGTGTTGCCTGCTGACGCCTCCTTGGCTGTCCCCAAACGGTATAAAACTAACAGCCACGGGAAGCTGTAAGGATAGAGGACATACCTGCATCCTATTGGACTCACTTGTCTTGGTTAAATCCAGCTTATTTGAAAACCTATGGTGCTGCTGCTTCTGCTCATGGCAGTGCTGCTTCTGACAAGGCTGTTCTTTGGTAGGCCTAGGTGACATCACAATCTCCATGGTTACATACACAACAAAGGTCAGATGTTGTTTACACCTGGCCATGCCAGTGGTATTGAGTAGCATATCACAGTGCTAAGGGTCCTGGATGCAACAATCTTTCAATGGGGAATAGCCGCACTGAGTTTGTCAAGTGCACCCATGTTTGCAACTCCAACAATACACACATATGTATGTATGTAGGTATGTATGTATGTATGTATGTATGTATGTATGTGTATCTATCTGTATCTATGTGTATCTATGTGTATCTATCTATCTATCTATCTATCTATCTCTTTCTCTCTTTCTCTCTCTCTATATGTATATATATATATATATATATATATATATATAAATAATTTTTTTTCTTTTAAATATATATATATATATATATATATATCCATATACATATATATATATATAGAGAGAGAAGGAAATACTTTTTTAAACATGTTTTCACCTTTTTTTTACCTTCTTTTTGTCTTCTCTCCATGTTTTCCTTCTTTCCTCCTTTTTTCCTATGCTCCTGCTTCTTATTTATCTTCTTTTTCAGACCCTATCATTGCACTATTGCTTATTCAATACCACCAGCAGATGGAGACACTATATTACAACATTAGTTGTGAGCAGCAGTTTGTACTAACAAATGCCTCATAGCTGATGTCCTATCCATTATTGCAATGGATGGCTGGCTGGCAACATTTGTTTTAATTATTCCAATACCACAGTACCAATGCATGGTCAATCAACAGCAATGACACCCCCATGTCAATTAACAAGATTCAGCACCCACTACCTGAAAGACAGCTACCTATCATGTCATATTCAACCTGCACATGTGTGCTGGTTGCTGAGCTTATTCAATTAAAGAGGACATTCAGCAGCAGCAGTCCTGTGCCTGGTCGCTCCAACAGGGGCCAGACACAAGCGGCACCACCTATTGTCTTTTGCCTGCAGTAGGGGCCCACTGGACTAGCTAGCAAGCAGCTGCAGCAGCAGCAAATAAACAGGTAATCTTTCTTTCCAACACTGAAACCTGGTGGTGCACTTAATATATGCTACCAGATAGGGGACATATCAGATATTAAACTGATATAAACAGACACCACATTTGATACCAGCCAAAAAGAAGGATGAGAAGTGATAACTGTGAAAGGGGAGGAACCAACGCTGCCCCCTTTCACATGCACCATCACTACTTGTAGGAAGGGAGGTTGGCTGGCAGCCTCCCATACACACTCTGGCTGGGTGGCAGTCACCCACCAGTACACACAGCAGACCCTAAACCCATATCATTATTGCTAAGCAGGAAGATGGGAGTCCATTTCACTCTGATGGACCATTTTTAAATGCAATCCATAACCTGGCTTTGGCAGGAACCCTTCTTACTCCTCCTACTTGCATTTGATACTGGGTTTAGGATCTGCATAGGAAACACACACACACACACACAAGCACACACTTACCTGTGTTGCCTGCTGACGCCTCCTTGGCTGTCCCCAAACGGTATAAAACCAACAGCCACGGGAAGCTGTAAGGATAGAGGACATACCTGCATCCTATTGGACTCACTTGTCTTGGTTAAATCCAGCTTATTTGACAACCTATGGTGCTGCTGCTTCTGCTCATGGCAATGCTGCTTCTGACAAGGCTGTTCTTTGGTGGGCCTAGGCGACATCACAATCTCCATGGTTACATACACAACAAAGGTCAGATGTTGTTTACACCTGGCCATGCCAGTGGTATTGAGTAGCATATCACAGTGCTAAGGGTCCTGGATGCAACAATCTTTCAATGGGGAATAGCCGCACTGAGTTTGTCAAGTGCACCCATGTTTGCAACTCCAACAATACACACATATGTATGTATGTATGTATGTGTGTATATGTGTATGTGTGTATGTGTGTATGTGTATCTATCTATCCATCTATCTATATATATATTTCTCTCTCTCTCTCTCTCTCTCTCTATATGTATATATATATATATATATATATATATATATATATATATAGATAGATATAATTTTTTTCTTCTTTTAAATATATATATATATATATATATATATATATATATACATATAGAGAGAGAGAGATGGAAATACTTTTTTAAACATGTTTTCACCTTTTTTTTACCTTCTTTCTTTTCTTCTCTCCATGTTTTCCTTCTTTCCTCCTTTTTTCCTATGCTGCTGCTTCTTATTTTTCTTCTTTTTCAGACCCTATCATTGCACTATTGCTTATTCAATACCACCAGCAGATGGAGACACTATATTACAACATTAGTCGTGAGCAGCAGTTTGTACAAACAAATGCCTCATAGTTGATGTCCTATCCATTATTGCAATGGATGGCTGGCTGGCAACATTTGTTTTTATTATTCCAATACCACAGTACCAATGCATGGTCAATCAACAGCAATGACACCCCCATGTCAATTAACAAGATTCAGCACCCACTACCTGAAAGACAGCTACCTATCATGTCATGTCCAACCTGCACATGTTTGCTGGTTGCTGAGCTTATTCAATTAAAGAGGACATTCAGCAGCAGCAGTCCTGTGCCTGGTCACTCCAACAGGGGCCAGACACAAGCGGCACCACCTATTGTCTTTTGCCTGCAGTAGGGGCCCACTGGACTAGCTAGCAAGCAGCTGCAGCAGCAGCAAATAAACAGGTAATCTTTCTTTCCAACACTGAAACCTGGTGGTGCACTTAATATATGCTACCAGATAGGGGACATATCAGATATTAAACTGATATAAACAGACACCACATTTGATACCAGCCAAAAAGAAGGATGAGAAGTGATAACTGTGAAAGGGGAGGAACCAACGCTGTCCCCTTTCACATGCACCATTACTACTTGTAGGAAGGGAGGCTGGCTGGCAGCCTCCCATACACACTCTGGCTGGGTGGCAGTCACCCACCAGTACACACAGCAGACCCTAAACCCATATCATTATTGCTAAGCAGGAAGATGGGAGTCCATTTCACTCTGATGGACCATTTTTAAATGCAATCCATAACCTGGCTTTGGCAGGAACCCTTCTTACTCCTCCTACTTGCATTTGATACTGGGTTTAGGATCTGCATAGGAAACACACACACACACACACACACAAGCACACACTTACCTGTGTTGCCTGCTGACGCCTCCTTGGCTGTCCCCAAACGGTATAAAACCAACAGCCACGGGAAGCTGTAAGGATAGAGGACATACCTGCATCCTATTGGACTCACTTGTCTTGGTTAAATCCAGCTTATTTGACAACCTATGGTGCTGCTGCTTCTGCTCATGGCAGTGCTGCTTCTGACAAGGCTGTTCTTTGGTGGGCCTAGGCGACATCACAATCTCCATGGTTACATACACAACAAAGGTCAGATGTTGTTTACACCTGGCCATGCCAGTGGTATTGAGTAGCATATCACAGTGCTAAGGGTCCTGGATGCAACAATCTTTCAATGGGGAATAGCCGCACTGAGTTTGTCAACTGCACCCATGTTTGCAACTCCAACAATATACACATATGTATGTATGTATGTATGTATGTATGTGTATATGTGTATCTATCTATCTATCTATCTATCTATCCATCTATCTCTATATATATTTCTCTCTCTCTCTCTATATATATATGTATATATATATATATATATATATATATATGTATATATATAATTTTTTTTATTTTAAATATATATATCTATATATATATATACATATAGAGAGAGAGAGTTGGAAATACTTTTTTAAACATGTTTTCACCTTTTTTTACCTTCTTTTTTTTTCTTCTCTCCATGTTTTCCTTCTTTCTTCCTTTTTTCCTATGCTGCTGCTTCTTATTTTTCTTCTTTTTCAGACCCTATCATTGCACTATTGCTTATTCAATACCACCAGCAGATGGAGACACTATATTACAACATTAGTTGTGAGCAGCAGTTTGTACAAACAAATGCCTCATAGCTGATGTCCTATCCATTATTGCAATGGACGGCTGGCTGGCAACATTTGTTTTTATTATTCCAATACAACAGTACCAATGCATGGTCAATCAACAGCAATGACACCCCCATGTCAATTAACAAGATTCAGCACCCACTACCTGAAAGACAGTTACCTATCATGTCATGTCCAACCTGCACAGGTGTTCTGGTTGCTGAGCTTATTCAAATAAAGAGGACATTCAGCAGCAGCAGCAGTCCTGTGCCTGGTCGCTCCAACAGGAGCCAGACACAAGCGGCACCACCTATTGTCTTTTGCCTGCAGTAGGGGCCAACTGAACTAGCCAGCAAGCAGCTTCAGCAGCAAATAAACAGGTAATCTTTCTTTCCAACACTAAAACCTGGTGGTGCACTTAATATATGCTACCAGATAGGGGACATATCAGATATTAAACTGATATAAACAGACACCACATTTGATACCAGCCAAAAGGAAGGATAAGAAGTGATGACTGTGAAAGGGGAGGAACCAACGCTGTCCCCTTCACATGCACCATCACTACTTGTAGGAAGGGAGGCTGGCTGGCAGCCTCCCATACACACTCTAGCTGGGTGGCAGTCACCCACCAGTACACACAGCAGACCCTAAACCCATATCATTATTGCTAAGCAGGAAGATGGGAGTCCATTTCACTCTGATGGACCATTTTTAAATGCAATCCATAACCTGGCTTTGGCAGGAACCCTTCTTACTCCTCTCCTCCTACTTGCATTTGATACTGGGTTTAGGATCTGCATAGGAAACACACACACACACACACACAAGCACACACTTACCTGTGTTGCCTGCTGACGCCTCCTTGGCTGTCCCCAAACGGTATAAAACCAACAGCCACGGGAAGCTGTAAGGATGGAGGACATAC
Organism: Hyla sarda; assembly: GCF_029499605.1. Lineage (NCBI taxonomy): Eukaryota > Metazoa > Chordata > Amphibia > Anura > Hylidae > Hyla > Hyla sarda. Next base: position 305,034,115 of record NC_079191.1, read on the forward strand.
CTGCATCCTATTGGTCTCACTTGTCTTGGTTAAATCCAGCTTATTTGACAACCTATGGTGCTGCTGCTTCTGCTCATGGCAGTGCTGCTTCTGACAAGGCTGTTCTTTGGTGGGCCTAGGCGACATCACAATCTCCATGGTTACATACACAACAAAGGTCAGATGTTGTTTACACCTGGCCATGCCAGTGGTATTGAGTAGCATATCACAGTGCTAAGGGTCCTGGATGCAACAATCTTTCAATGGGGAATAGCCGCGCTGATTTTGTCAAGTGCACCCATGTTTGCAACTCCAGCAATACACACATATGTGTATCTATCTATCTATCTATCTATCTCTCTTTCTCTCTCTCTCTCTCTCTCTCTCTCTCTCTCTCTATCTCTCTCTCTCTCTATATATATATTGTGAAGATTCCTCCTTGGGGATTAGCTCTGGGATCGTCCTGGTCCCTTGCCACGGGACACGTTCCTCACAATAACACCAGAGACCACAGTTCCGCATACAAGTGTGGCTCCTCGGCAGATTTATTTCCACAGGTTGCAGGTAAAACAAAACATAAACAGGAACAAAATAAAGTCCTAGACCGTCTGGTCACTGACTAGACATGTCAGCATGCCCTGACTACGAACTGGTGAGCTTCCCTCAGCCAGTTAAACATGTGTCTCCTGCAACCTGTTACTCACAGTTCACACCACTTCTTGGACCACTCGTAGCGCCTTCTACGTGTTACCTAAACAGGGTCTGTGTGTCTCCCCCTCTAACAGCCAGCATACTGTTTCCAAGGGAGAGCCCCAACTATTCTGATTCCTTTCCTTTTACACACACTTCCCCTTCCTGATACCTCATTAATCAGTCCACAGGTGGAGCATTCTCCAGAGTTAGCGAGGGAAATACTGCCTTTCCTTGCCACACTGCCACAAATCTCCCCCCCCCCCTCTGCTCAGACCACCGGGAAGGAGCACTTTTATTCAAAAGGCAGAGTCCAACTGCCTTTTCTTTTCCTTGGTCAACTTTTGTCCCACAGTCTCTGAAGTCCTTGACTTTTTTTTCCGGATTTTTACCAGCCACCAATTGCATGTCTCTCGGTCACACCTCTCCAGTACTAGGTTCTTCACCCTGGTGTGAGCAGGGTTCTTGAAATTAAGGAGAGAGAGGACTGATGCTTCTAACCTTTGTCTTCTTCTGGCTTGCCAGACCTCTGCCTCTGCTTAAGAGAATCTTTCGGCCTCAGTGGCTTCACCAACCATTGTCTTGTTCTCTGTAGCTTCAGAGGACCTCCGACACGGGTCGATCTCAGTTTCAACTTTAGAGTACTTCCCACCTGGTTTCACCACAGTTTTGACTTCAGTGCATTTCTCACATGGTTTCACTTCATCCCTTCCAGCTTTCAGCACCTCATCCCTTCCAGCTTTCGGCACCAGTGGCACCAGCTTCCTCATGTTTGGCTTCAGAGTCTTTGGCTCCTTCAGATTCTTGTCTGGAATCAGCTTCTACTACTGTTTGGCTCTTCTCTGCAGCTTCTTCAGGCTTACTCTTCTCTTCACCTGTAGCTTCAGTTGTGCCATTCTCTTTACTCATAGCTTTTGAGGTTGACTCTGGTTTAGCTTCTGCTTCAGAGGATTTCTCTGCCTCAGCATTACCTTCAGAATTTTTGGTCTGCTCAGGTTCAGAGGATTTCCCGCCTGACTCCTCCTTAGTCTCCACTTCAGAGGATTTCACACCAGGTTTCTGCTCAGTCCTAGCTTCAGGGGACTTCTTACAGGGCTTCACCTCAATCTTAGGATTAGAGGACTTTTTACCGGGCTTCAGAGAAAGCATCCCTGTATCCCGTAACTTCTGCCCCAGAAGCCTTTCTTGAGCCAATTCCCCCATAGCTTGGTCTCTGCTCTCTTTTAGGACTTCCTGGTCCTCTTCCTTTTTCTCACATTTTCGCTGCTTACACTGGAGCTTAGCGGACTTCATCCTCTCACTGTCAAGTAACTCTGTCAAGTCCCTGACAGTATCTTCCGAAGACAGCAATTGTTTCCTCAACTGTTCATTGTCCGCCAGCACATCCACCTGCTCGTAGAGTTGCGCTCCCAGCAAAACCAAGGCAGCTACGTGGGACCTTCTGCGCATTTCGTTCTGCACTTCCTGGCTCTCTTTTAAGATCTTCATGTCATCTTCCAGCTTTATATATTTTAGCTGCTCACTCTTGAGCTTAGCAGAGTTCATCTTCTCACTGTCCAGCAACTGTTTCTTGGTCTTCTCTAACTCATTGATAAATTTTCCACTCTCACCAATCTGTTCAGATAGATCTGAGATCTCCTGTTGCAAGTTCTTGTTTTCATGTTTCAGAGTCTCAACTTGTTTCAGGGCCTCCTCATACTGCTCACGGAGCAAGTCATTGTCATGACGAGCAGATTGAAGAGCATGTGCAAGGGCATTCTTCGCCATGACTTCCTCCACAAGTTGTCTCTTAGCTTTAGAGACACTCTCCAGATTGCTGGCAAGAGCCTCAACTTCCATCTTCATTTCATTCTTCGTTTTTTCATGGCTACCAGCCTAGCCTTGTGATCACTCCACAGAGCCTGATATGCACCATGTAGAAGACTCACTTCTTCTTCCTTGAATGACATCCGCTTGGCCAGACTCTCCACTTCACTCTCCTTGCTGGTCACAAGACCCTGGGAGAGGGACAGTTCATCCCGCAGAGCCACAAACTCACTTCTATGGTGCTCCATGACTTTTTCCAGCTGAAGCCTCGCTTCTTGCTCTTTCTTAAAGTCAGCAAGTGATTTGTCCTTCTCCTCTGTCAAGCGATGAACAGTGGTCCCTCAACATATGATATTAATTGGTTCCAGGAGAACCATCATATGTTGAAACCATCATATTTCGAGTACATATGTCTATGTAAAAATAGTAATTGGTTCTGGGGCCTCGGAACCATTGTATGTTGAATACATATCTCTATGGGAAACTGCTAATTGGTTCTGGGATGACCATTGTATGTGGAGTGTATGGGGAGTGTTTAACAAACCAGGGTGCCTCCAGCTTTTGCACGACTACAACTCCCAGCATGCATGTACAGCCATTGACTGTCTGGGCATTCTGGGAGTTATAGTTTGCAACAGCTGGAGGCACACTGATAGGGAAACATTGATGTATGGGGTGTATAGTGTGTCTATGTATTGTATGTGATGTGTGACATCGCATACAGTACTGTACAGTTCTTTAAATACCTTCAGGGGGTGACAGAATGTCCTCCATTACGATCCTGCCGACTACAGCTCTATAGAAAAGGAAGGGGAGCGGCTCATTGGATGCCTGCAGCAAGATGCTGCAGGCTATTGGCTATGGCTGCAATGGGGGGGCGGTGCTTACACGGAGCTCACAGTGGAAGCCTCCGTGAGTTAGCAGGACAGCATGTGAGTAACAGGAGGCAGAACGGGGCACACGGGGCACATTATACAACTGTCTGTCATTTGCTGAAGTTGTCAGCGCTGTCAGATAGCTGTTTGTACGATGGCCCCGACACACAGCAGCATCATATGTCGAGGCTGCCTTCAACATACAATGGGCTCTGAGAGGTCATCGTATGTTGAAATGATCATATGTTGGGGCCATCATAAGTCGGGGGATCACTGTACCTCTTTTTCTTTTTCCATCAACTTCACAGAAACCATCTGCAGGGTTTCTTCCAGATTCTGGATCTGCTCCAGTATTTTTTCAAGGCCAGCTCGTCTTTTCCGAGACCTTTTACTGACAGCGGTCTCCTCACTCTCGCTGTTAGACCTTGAGACATCCTCTCGTCCTCTGTCAGACACTCGACCCAGCTCTTCTCCATCTCTAGATGAAGTCTCCCCCTTTTTTGGGGTTGTGGCCACTTGTGCCTCATTATTATCATCAACAACAGGTGCCACTGACACCTGGCCCTCTTCCTCTCCCACCACGTTGGCAACTCAGGAGACTCTTGCTAAACATTCCCGTCGGACTGGAAATCCCTTGGTGGTAAGTTTGTTGCCCCTAGCAACAACTTCAATGACTCTGGGCACCAGCGAATCCAGGTGATTCCCAAACAGTTCCTCTGAACTGTCTCTTGGCTCCTTGGCAGACTTTTCTTTTATCTTGTCACAGTCTCTTCATGGCCTGGAAAAAACTATAAGGGCTTCTGGGTCTGCAACAATATGTGGTCCAGTGGTTCGACCTTCCTGGTTACGACCTCTCTCTAGTTCAGACACTACATCTTCTTCACTTAGGACTCTGTCTGTGACCGTAAGCGCAGCCCCCCAGCTCCACTGGTACTCTTTTCCGGAGTTTTGGTTTCTCCACAGCCATCTCTGTAGCTTCTTTTCCAGTCACCTCTTTATCTTGACTCGCGGACTGTTCTTCAGCTCCCCTAGTGGTCTGGCACACTCCCACCTGAGATATACCTAGGGTCTGCTGACACTCCCTGTCCTCAGCCCCTGTGGAGTTACTGTCCCCTGCTATGTGGTGTAAATCAATTGGTGTGAGCCTATCAGGTGTTCTGCTCTAGTCACCTGACTATCTTCCCACAACTGCTGAAAAAATGGAAAATCCTTCCCCAGCACTGCTTCATACTCTTAGGAAGGCTCAATTGCAACCTTATGACTTATGGTAGCATAGGGAGTAGAAATACACACATTAACTGTTTTACACTACAGCAGGGTCTGGCTTTCTGCCGCTGGTCTTTACCAGACTTATTACAAATTTTGGATCTAACAAAACCATCATCTTTTTACCTTCTATTTCCAGCTCACAAAGGTTTTCTTTTGTCCTGTGAGAGGTGGCGACAATACTCTTTACATCGGAACACATTAACATAAGTGCTTCAAGAAAAACATTATCAGCCTGCATGGGTTCACAATATACAGCACCATTCACACAGTCCAGTAGAGACCCCCCAGTCCTCACTACTTCCGGAACCTTTGTGCGTGAACTCTGAGGTGCACTGTCAGCATTCCACAGCTGCCAGAAATACGGAAAGTCTCTGCCCAGTGCAATTTCCACTGTTAGTTCCGCACATACCTCCATCATATGGCTTACTGTCCCAAAACATGTATCAAAGGTAATTTGAATAGTCTTACTGGGCTCCGGGCAGGGCTTCACAAATGGAATTATTTCTGGCATAATCCGAGATACAGTCTGGCAACAATCCAAGTTCACCCACAGTGGGATTCCGCCCACCAACAACTCACGGGACCTCGGCTTCATCTGGCGACCACCGGTTGTGGCCCACGTCGGTTGCCCCCAGCAACGGCCTGCCGATGTCCTTTTTCCAGGAAAAAAATCTCGATCCGTTGCCCCGAGCAATGCTCCTCCACAGACTCGCTCGCTCTCATACTTGGCTCGCTCGCATATCTGGCCTGCTCGCACGCATATCTGGCTCGCTCGCTTTCATATCTGGCTCGCTCGCATGCTCTCATGTCTCGCTCGCTTGCTCTCACGTCTCGCTCGCTCTCATATCTGGCTCGCTCGCTCACAAATCTGGCTCGCTCGCTCTCATATCTGGCTCACTCTCATATCTGGCTTGCTTGCTTGCTCTCATATCTGGCTCGCTCGCTCTCATGTCTGGCTCGCTTGCTTGCTCTCTTGTCTGGCTCGCTCTCATATCTGGCTAGCTCGCTTGCTATCTTGTCTGGCTCGCTCTCTTATCTGGCTTGCTCTCATATCTGGCTAGCTCGCTCTCATATCTGGCTCGCTCGCTTGCTCTCATATCTGGCTCGCTCGCTTGCTCTCTTGTCTGGCTCGCTCTCTTATTTGGCTCCCTCACATATCTGGCTCGCTCGCTCTCACATCTGGCTCGCTCGCTTGCTCTCATATCTGGCTCGCTCGCTTGCTCTCTTGTCTGGCTCACTCTCTTATCTGGCTCTCTTATCTGGCTCGCTTGCTTTCACATCTGGCTCGCTCGCTTGCTCTCATATCTGTCTCGCTCGCTTGCTCTCATATCTGTCTCGCTCGCTTGCTCTCTTGTCTGGCTCGCTCTCTTATCTGGCTCGCATATCTGGCTCGCTTGCTCTCACCTCTGGCTCGCTCGCTTGCTCTCATATCTGGCTCTCTCGCTTGCTCTCTTGTCTGGCTCGCTCTCTTATCTGGCTCGCTCTCACATCTGGCTCGCTCGCTTGCTCTCTTGTCTGGCTTGCTCTCTCATCTGGCTCACTCGTTCTCATATCTGGCTCGCTCGCTTGCTCTCATGTCTGGCTCACTCGCTCTCATATCTGGCTCGCTCAATTGCTCTCATGTCTGGCTCACTCGCTCTCATATCTGGCTCGCTTGCTTGCTCTCTTGTCTGGCTCGCTCTCTTATATGGCTCGCTCGCATATCTGGCTCGCTCGCTCTCACATCTGGCTCGCTCGCTTGCTCTCTTATCTGGCTCGCTCTCTTATCTGGCTCGCATATCTGGCTCGCTCGCTCTCATATCTGGCTCGCTCGCTTGCTCTCATGTCTGGCTCGCTCGCTCTAATATCTGGCTCGCTCGCTTGCTCTCATGTCTGGCTCGCTCGCTGTCATATCTGGTTCGCTCGCTTGCTCTCTTGTCTGGCTCGCTCTTTTATCTGGCTTGCTCTGACATCTGGCTCGCTCGCTTGCTCTCTTGTCTGGCTCGCTCATACTTGGCTCGCTCGCATATCTGGCCTGCTCGCACGCATATCTGGCTCGCTCGCTTTCATATCTGGCTCGCTCGCATGCTCTCATGTCTCGCTCGCTTGCTCTCACGTCTCGCTCGCTCTCATATCTGGCTCGCTCGCTCACAAATCTGGCTCGCTCGCTCTCATATCTGGCTCACTCTCATATCTGGCTTGCTTGCTTGCTCTCATATCTGGCTCGCTCGCTCTCATGTCTGGCTCGCTCGCTTGCTCTCTTGTCTGGCTCGCTCTAATATCTGGCTAGCTCGCTTGCTATCTTGTCTGGCTCGCTCTCTTATCTGGCTTGCTCTCATATCTGGCTAGCTCGCTCTCATATCTGGCTCGCTCGCTTGCTCTCATATCTGGCTCGCTCGCTTGCTCTCTTGTCTGGCTCGCTCTCTTATTTGGCTCCCTCACATATCTGGCTCGCTCGCTCTCACATCTGGATCGCTCGCTTGCTCTCATATCTGGCTCGCTCGCTTGCTCTCTTGTCTGGCTCGCTCTCTTATCTGGCTCTCTTATCTGGCTCGCTTGCTTTCACATCTGGCTCGCTCGCTTGCTCTCATATATGTCTCGCTCGCTTGCTCTCATATCTGTCTCGCTCGCTTGCTCTCTTGTCTGGCTCGCTCTCTTATCTGGCTCGCATATCTGGCTCGCTCGCTCTCACCTCTGGCTCGCTCGCTTGCTCTCATATCTGGCTCTCTCGCTTGCTCTCTTGTCTGGCTCGCTCTCTTATCTGGCTCGCTCTCACATCTGGCTCGCTCGCTTGCTCTCTTGTCTGGCATGCTCTCTCATCTGGCTCACTCGTTCTCATATCTGGCTCGCTCGCTTGCTCTCATGTCTGGCTCACTCGCTCTCATATCTGGCTCGCTCACTTGCTCTCATGTCTGGCTCACTCGCTCTCATATCTGGCTCGCTTGCTTGCTCTCTTGTCTGGCTCGCTCTCTTATATGGCTCGCTCGCATATCTGGCTCGCTCGCTCTCACATCTGGCTCGCTCGCTTGCTCTCTTGTCTGGCTCGCTCTCTTATCTGACTCGCATATCTGGCTCGCTCGCTCTCATATCTGGCTCGCTCGCTTGCTCTCATGTCTGGCTCGCTCGCTCTAATATCTGGCTCGCTCGCTTGCTCTCATGTCTGGCTCGCTCGCTGTCATATCTGGTTCGCTCGCTTGCTCTCTTGTCTGGCTTGCTCTCTTATATGGTTCGCTCGCTCGCATATCTGGCTCACTCGCTTGCTCGCATATCTGGCTCGCTCGCTCTCACATCTGGTTTGCTCGCTTGTTCTCATATCTGGCTAGCTCGCTTGCTCTCATGTCTGGCTCGCTCGCTGTCATATCTAGTTCGCTCGCTTGCTCTCTTGTCTGACTCACTCTCTTATCTGGCTCGCTAGCATATCTGGCTAGCTCGCTCTCATATCTGGCTCGCTCGCTTGCTCTCATATCTGGCTCGCTCGCTTGCTCTCTTGTCTGGCTCGCTCTCTCATTTGGCTCGCTCGCTCTCACATCTGGCTCGCTCGCTTGCTCTCATATCTGGCTCGCTCGCTTGCTCTCTTGTCTGGCTCGCTCTCTTATCTGACTCGCTCGCTCTCACATCTGGCTCGCTTGCTTGCTCTCATATCTGGCTCGCTTGCTCTCTTGTTTGGCTCGCTCTCTTATCTGTCTCGCTCTCACATCTGGCTCGCTCGCTTGCTCTCATATCTGGCTCGCTCGCTTGCTCTCTTGTCTGGCTTGCTCTCTTATCTGGCTCGCTCTCATATCTGGCTTGCTCGCTTGCTCTCATATCTGGCTCGCTCGCTTGCTCTCTTGTCTGTCTCGCTCTCTTTTATGGCTCGCTCGCATATCTGGCTCGCTCGCTCTCACATCTGGTTGGCTCGCTTGCTCTCTTGTCTTGCTCGCTCTCTTATCTGGCTCGCTCGCTCGCATATCTGGCTCGCTCTCTCTCATATCTTGCTCGCTCGCTCTCATGTCTGGCTCACTCGCTCTCATATCTGGCTCGCTCACTTACTCTCATGCCTGGCTCGCTCACTCTAATATCTGGCTTGCTTGCTTGCTCTCATGTCTGGCTTGCTCACTATCATCTCCGGTTCGCTTGCTTGCTCTCATGTCTGGCTCACTCGCTCTCATATCTGGCTCGCTCGCTTGCTCTCTTGTCTGGCTCGCTCTCTTATCTGGCACGCTCTCATATCTGGCTTGCTCGCTTGCTCTCATATCTGGCTCGCTCGCTTGCTCTCATATCTGGCTCGCACGCTTGCTCTCTTGTCTGGCTCGCTCGCTCTCATATCTGTCTCGCTTGCTTGCTTTCTTGTCTGGTTCGCTCTCTTATCTGGCACGCTCTCATATCTGGATTGCTCGCTTGCTCTCATATCTGGCTCGCTCGCTTGCTCTCATATCTGGCTCGCTCGCTTGCTCTCTTGTCTGGCTCGCTCTCTTATCTGGTTCACTCGCATATCTGGCTCGCTCGCTCTCAAATCTGGCTGGCTCACTTGCTCTCATATCTGGCTCGCTCGCTTGCTCTCATATCTGGCTCGCTTGCTCTCATGTTTGGCTCGCTCGCTTGCTCTCTTGTCTTGCTCGCTCTCTTATCTGGCTCGCTCGCTCTCATATCTGGCTGGCTCGCTTGCTCTCATATCTGGCTCAATTGCTTGCTCTCATATCTGGCTCGCTTGCTCTCATATCTGGCTCGCTTGCTCTCATGTCTGACTCGCTCGCATATCAGGCTCGCTCGCTTGCTCTCATATCTGGCTCGCTCGCTTGCTTTATTGCCTGGCTCGCTCTCTTATCTGCCTCGCTCTCTCTCACATCTGGCTCGCTCCCTTGCTCTCATATCTGGCTCGCTCTCTAATCTGTCTCACTCTCACATCTGGCTCGCTCGCTTGCTCTCATATCTGGCTCGCTCACTTGCTCTCTTGTCTAGCTCGCTCTCTTATCTGGCTTGCTTGCTAACATATCTGGCTCGCTTACTTGCTCTCTTTTCTGCCTTGCTCTCTTATCTGGCTCGCTCGCTTGCTCTCATGTCTAGCTCGCTCGCTCTCATATCTGGCTCGCTCGCTTGCTCTCTTTTCTGGTTCGCTCTCTTATCTGGCTCGCTCTCATATCTGGCTTGCTCGCTTGCTCTCATATCTGGCTTGCTCGCTTGCTCTCATATCTGGCTCGCTCACTTGCTCTCTTGTCTGGCTCGCTCTCTTATCTGGCTCGATCTCATATCTTGCTCGGTCGCTTGCTCTCATGTCTGGCTCACTCACTCTCATATCTGGCTAGCTCGCTTGCTCTATTGTCTGGCTCGCTCTCTTATCTGGCTCACTCTCACATCTGGCTCGCTCGCTTGCTCTCTTGTCTGGCTCGCTCTCTTATCTTGCTCGCTCGCTCTCATATCTGGCTTGCTCGCTTGCTCTCATGTATGGCTCGCTCGCTCTCATATTTTGCTCGCTCAATTGCTCTCATGTCTGGCTCACTCGCTCTCATATCAGGCTCGCTCGCTTACTCTCTTGTCTGGCTCGCTCACTTATATGGCTCGCTCTCAAATCTGGCTCGCTCGCTTGCTCTCATATCTGGCTAGCTCGCTTGCTCTCTTGTCTTGCTCGCTCTCTTATCTGGCTCGCTCGCTCTCATATCTGGCTGGCTCGCTTGCTCTCATATCTGGCTCGCTCGCATATCTGGATCGCTCGCTTGCTCTCATACCTGGCTCGCTCGCTTGCTTAATTGTCTGGCTCGCTCTCTTATCTGGCTCGCTCTCTCTCACATCTGGCTTGCTCGTTTGCTCTCATATCTGGCTCGCTCGCTGCTCTCTTGTCTGACTTGCTCTCTTATCTGTCTCGCTCTCACATCTGGCTTGCTCGCTTGCTCTCATATCTGGCTCGCTAGCTTGCTCTCTTGTCTGGCTTGCTCTCTTATCTGGCTTGCTCGCTAGCATATCTGGCTCGCTCGCTTGCTCTCTTGTCTGGCTTGCTCTCTTATCTGGCTCGCTTGCTCTCATATCTGGCTCGCTCGCTTGATCTCACGTCTGGCTCGCTCACTCTCATATCTGGCTCGCTCGATTGCTCTCATATCTGGCTCGCTCGCTCTCATATCTGGCTTTCTCGCTTGCTCTCTTGTCTGGTTTGCTCTCTTATCTGGCTCGCTCTCATATCTGGCTCGCTCACTTGCTCTCTTGTCTGGCTCGCTCTCTTATCTGGCTCACTCGCATATCTGCCTCGCTCGCTCTCATATCTGGCTTGCTCGCTTGCTCTCATATCTGGCTCGCTCGCTTGCTCTCAAATCTGGCTCGCTCGCTTGCTCTCATATCTGGCTAGCTCGCTTGCTCTCTTGTCTTGCTCGCTCTCTTATCTGGCTCGCTCGCTCTCATATCTGGCTGGCTTGCTTGCTCTCATATCTGGCTCGCTCGCTTGCTCTCATATCTGGCTAGTTCGCTTGCTCTCTTGTCTTGCTTGCTCTCTTATCTGGCTCGCTCGCTCTCATATCTGGCTGGCTCGCTTGTTCTCATATCTGGCTTGCTCGCTTGCTCTCTTGTCTGGCTCGCTCTCTTATCTGGCTTGCTCGCTAGCATAGCTGGCTCGCTCGCTTGCTCTCTTGTCTGGCTTGCTCTCTTATCTGGCTCGCTCGCTCTCATATCTGGCTCGCTCACTTGCTCTCTTGTCTGGCTCGCTCTCTTATCTGGCTCACTCGCATATCTGGCTCGCTCGCTCTCATATCTGGCTTGCTCGCTTGCTCTCATATCTGGATCGCTCGCTTGCTCTCAAATCTGGCTCGCTTGCTCTCATATCTGGCTAGCTCGCTTGCTCTCTTGTCTTGCTCGCTCTCTTATCTGGCTCGCTCGCTCTCATATCTGGCTGGCTTGCTTGCTCTCATATCTGGCTCGCTCGCTTGCTCTCATATCTGGCTAGTTCGCTTGCTCTCTTGTCTTGCTCGCTCGCTCTCATATCTGGCTGGCTCGCTTGCTCTCATATCTGGCTTGCTCGCTTGCTCTCTTGTCTGGCTCGCTCTCTTATCTGTCTTGCTCGCTAGCATATCTGGCTCGCTCGCTTGCTCTCTTGTCTGGCTTGCTCTCTTATCTGGCTCGCTCGCACTCATATCTGGCTCGCTCGCTTGCTCTCATGTCTGGCTCGTTCGCTCTCATATCTGGCTTTCTCGCTTGCTCTCTTGTCTGTTTCGCTCTCTTATCTGGCTCGCTCTCATATCTGGCTTGCTCGCTTGCTCTCATATCTGGCTCGCTCGCTTGCTTTCTTGTCTGGCTCGCTCGCATATCTGGCTCGCTCGCTCTCACATCTGGCTGGCTCGCTTGCTCTCATATCTGGCTCGCTCGCTCTCATATCTGGCTCGCTCGCTTGCTCTCTTGTCTTGCTTGCTCTCTTATCTGGCTCGCTCGCTCTCATATCTGGCTGGCTCGCTTGTTCTCATATCTGGCTTGCTCGCTTGCTCTCTTGTCTGGCTCGCTCTCTTATCTGGCTTGCTCGCTAGCATACCTGGCTCGCTCGCTTGCTCTCTTGTCTGGCTTGCTCTCTTATCTGGCTCGCTCGCTCTCATATCTGGCTCGCTCACTTGCTCTCTTGTCTGGCTCGCTCTCTTATCTGGCTCACTCGCATATCTGGCTCGCTCGCTCTCATATCTGGCTTGCTCGCTTGCTCTCATATCTGGATCGCTCGCTTGCTCTCAAATCTGGCTCGCTTGCTCTCATATCTGGCTAGCTCGCTTGCTCTCTTGTCTTGCTCGCTCTCTTATCTGGCTCGCTCGCTCTCATATCTGGCTGGCTTGCTTGCTCTCATATCTGGCTCGCTCGCTTGCTCTCATATCTGGCTAGTTCGCTTGCTCTCTTGTCTTGCTCGCTCGCTCTCATATCTGGCTGGCTCGCTTGCTCTCATATCTGGCTTGCTCGCTTGCTCTCTTGTCTGGCTCGCTCTCTTATCTGTCTTGCTCGCTAGCATATCTGGCTCGCTCGCTTGCTCTCTTGTCTGGCTTGCTCTCTTATCTGGCTCGCTCGCACTCATATCTGGCTCGCTCGCTTGCTCTCATGTCTGGCTCGTTCGCTCTCATATCTGGCTTTCTCGCTTGCTCTCTTGTCTGTTTCGCTCTCTTATCTGGCTCGCTCTCATATCTGGCTTGCTCGCTTGCTCTCATATCTGGCTCGCTCGCTTGCTTTCTTGTCTGGCTCGCTCGCATATCTGGCTCGCTCGCTCTCACATCTGGCTGGCTCGCTTGCTCTCATATCTGGCTCGCTCGCTCTCATATCTGGCTCGCTCGCTTGCTCTCTTGTCTTGCTCGCTCTCTTATCTGGCTCGCTCTCATATCTGGCTGGCTCGCTTGCTCTCATATCTGGCTCGCTCGCTTGCTCTCTTGTCTGGCTCGCTCCCTTATCTGGCTTGCTCGCTATCATATCTGGCTCGCTCGCTTGCTCTCTTGTCTGACTTGCTCTCTTATCTGTCTCGCTCTCACATCTGGCTCGCTCGCTTGCTCTCATATCTGGCTCGCTCGCTTGCTCTCTTGTCTGGCTCGCTCTCTTATCTGACTCGCTCGCTCTCACATCTGGCTCGCTTGCTTGCTCTCATATCTGGCTCGCTTTCTCTCTTGTTTGGCTCGCTCTCTTATCTGTCTCGCTCTCACATCTGGCTCGCTCGCTTGCTCTCATATCTGGCTCGCTCGCTTGCTCTCTTGTCTGGCTTGCTCTCTTATCTGGCTCGCTCTCATATCTGGCTTGCTCGCTTGCTCTCATATCTGGCTCGCTCGCTTGCTCTCTTGTCTGTCTCGCTCTCTTTTATGGCTCGCTCGCATATCTGGCTCGCTCGCTCTCACATCTGGTTGGCTCGCTTGCTCTCTTGTCTTGCTCGCTCTCTTATCTGGCTCGCTCGCTCGCATATCTGGCTCGCTCTCTCTCATATCTTGCTCGCTCGCTCTCATGTCTGGCTCACTCGCTCTCATATCTGGCTCGCTCACTTACTCTCATGCCTGGCTCGCTCACTCTAATATCTGGCTTGCTTGCTTGCTCTCATGTCTGGCTTGCTCACTATCATCTCCGGTTCGCTTGCTTGCTCTCATGTCTGGCTCACTCGCTCTCATATCTGGCTCGCTCGCTTGCTCTCTTGTCTGGCTCGCTCTCTTATCTGGCACGCTCTCATATCTGGCTTGCTCGCTTGCTCTCATATCTGGCTCGCTCGCTTGCTCTCATATCTGGCTCGCACGCTTGCTCTCTTGTCTGGCTCGCTCGCTCTCATATCTGTCTCGCTTGCTTGCTTTCTTGTCTGGTTCGCTCTCTTATCTGGCACGCTCTCATATCTGGATTGCTCGCTTGCTCTCATATCTGGCTCGCTCGCTTGCTCTCATATCTGGCTCGCTCGCTTGCTCTCTTGTCTGGCTCGCTCTCTTATCTGGTTCACTCGCATATCTGGCTCGCTCGCTCTCAAATCTGGCTGGCTCACTTGCTCTCATATCTGGCTCGCTCGCTTGCTCTCATATCTGGCTCGCTTGCTCTCATGTCTGGCTCGCTCGCTTGCTCTCTTGTCTTGCTCGCTCTCTTATCTGGCTCGCTCGCTCTCATATCTGGCTGGCTCGCTTGCTCTCATATCTGGCTCAATTGCTTGCTCTCATATCTGGCTCGCTTGCTCTCATATCTGGCTCGCTTGCTCTCATGTCTGGCTCGCTCGCATATCAGGCTCGCTCGCTTGCTCTCATATCTGGCTCGCTCGCTTGCTTTATTGCCTGGCTCGCTCTCTTATCTGCCTCGCTCTCTCTCACATCCGGCTCGCTCCCTTGCTCTCATATCTGGCTCGCTCTCTAATCTGTCTCACTCTCACATCTGGCTCGCTCGCTTGCTCTCATATCTGGCTCGCTCACTTGCTCTCTTGTCTAGCTCGCTCTCTTATCTGGCTTGCTTGCTAACATATCTGGCTCGCTTACTTGCTCTCTTTTCTGCCTTGCTCTCTTATCTGGCTCGCTCGCTTGCTCTCATGTCTAGCTCGCTCGCTCTCATATCTGGCTCGCTCGCTTGCTCTCTTTTCTGGTTCGCTCTCTTATCTGGCTCGCTCTCATATCTGGCTTGCTCGCTTGCTCTCATATCTGGCTTGCTCGCTTGCTCTCATATCTGGCTCGCTCACTTGCTCTCTTGTCTGGCTCGCTCTCTTATCTGGCTCGATCTCATATCTTGCTCGGTCGCTTGCTCTCATGTCTGGCTCACTCACTCTCATATCTGGCTAGCTCGCTTGCTCTATTGTCTGGCTCGCTCTCTTATCTGGCTCGCTCTCACATCTGGCTCGCTCGCTTGCTCTCTTGTCTGGCTCGCTCTCTTATCTTGCTCGCTTGCTCTCATATCTGGCTTGCTCGCTTGCTCTCATGTATGGCTCGCTCGCTCTCATATTTTGCTCGCTCAATTGCTCTCATGTCTGGCTCACTCGCTCTCATATCAGGCTCGCTCGCTTACTCTCTTGTCTGGCTCGCTCACTTATATGGCTCGCTCTCAAATCTGGCTCGCTCGCTTGCTCTCATATCTGGCTAGCTCGCTTGCTCTCTTGTCTTGCTCGCTCTCTTATCTGGCTCGCTCGCTCTCATATCTGGCTGGCTCGCTTGCTCTCATATCTGGCTCGCTCGCATATCTGGATCGCTCGCTTGCTCTCATACCTGGCTCGCTCGCTTGCTTAATTGTCTGGCTCGCTCTCTTATCTGGCTCGCTCTCTCTCACATCTGGCTTGCTCGTTTGCTCTCATATCTGGCTCGCTCGCTGCTCTCTTGTCTGACTTGCTCTCTTATCTGTCTCGCTCTCACATCTGGCTTGCTCGCTTGCTCTCATATCTGGCTCGCTAGCTTGCTCTCTTGTCTGGCTTGCTCTCTTATCTGGCTTGCTCGCTAGCATATCTGGCTCGCTCGCTTGCTCTCTTGTCTGGCTTGCTCTCTTATCTGGCTCGCTTGCTCTCATATCTGGCTCGCTCGCTTGATCTCACGTCTGGCTCGCTCACTCTCATATCTGGCTCGCTCGATTGCTCTCATATCTGGCTCGCTCGCTCTCATATCTGGCTTTCTCGCTTGCTCTCTTGTCTGGTTTGCTCTCTTATCTGGCTCGCTCTCATATCTGGCTCGCTCACTTGCTCTCTTGTCTGGCTCGCTCTCTTATCTGGCTCACTCGCATATCTGCCTCGCTCGCTCTCATATCTGGCTTGCTCGCTTGCTCTCATATCTGGCTCGCTCGCTTGCTCTCAAATCTGGCTCGCTCGCTTGCTCTCATATCTGGCTAGCTCGCTTGCTCTCTTGTCTTGCTCGCTCTCTTATCTGGCTCGCTCGCTCTCATATCTGGCTGGCTTGCTTGCTCTCATATCTGGCTCGCTCGCTTGCTCTCATATCTGGCTAGTTCGCTTGCTCTCTTGTCTTGCTTGCTCTCTTATCTGGCTCGCTCGCTCTCATATCTGGCTGGCTCGCTTGTTCTCATATCTGGCTTGCTCGCTTGCTCTCTTGTCTGGCTCGCTCTCTTATCTGGCTTGCTCGCTAGCATACCTGGCTCGCTCGCTTGCTCTCTTGTCTGGCTTGCTCTCTTATCTGGCTCGCTCGCTCTCATATCTGGCTCGCTCACTTGCTCTCTTGTCTGGCTCGCTCTCTTATCTGGCTCACTCGCATATCTGGCTCGCTCGCTCTCATATCTGGCTTGCTCGCTTGCTCTCATATCTGGATCGCTCGCTTGCTCTCAAATCTGGCTCGCTTGCTCTCATATCTGGCTAGCTCGCTTGCTCTCTTGTCTTGCTCGCTCTCTTATCTGGCTCGCTCGCTCTCATATCTGGCTGGCTTGCTTGCTCTCATATCTGGCTCGCTCGCTTGCTCTCATATCTGGCTAGTTCGCTTGCTCTCTTGTCTTGCTCGCTCGCTCTCATATCTGGCTGGCTCGCTTGCTCTCATATCTGGCTTGCTCGCTTGCTCTCTTGTCTGGCTCGCTCTCTTATCTGTCTTGCTCGCTAGCATATCTGGCTCGCTCGCTTGCTCTCTTGTCTGGCTTGCTCTCTTATCTGGCTCGCTCGCACTCATATCTGGCTCGCTCGCTTGCTCTCATGTCTGGCTCGTTCGCTCTCATATCTGGCTTTCTCGCTTGCTCTCTTGTCTGTTTCGCTCTCTTATCTGGCTCGCTCTCATATCTGGCTTGCTCGCTTGCTCTCATATCTGGCTCGCTCGCTTGCTTTCTTGTCTGGCTCGCTCGCATATCTGGCTCGCTCGCTCTCACATCTGGCTGGCTCGCTTGCTCTCATATCTGGCTCGCTCGCTCTCATATCTGGCTCGCTCGCTTGCTCTCTTGTCTTGCTCGCTCTCTTATCTGGCTCGCTCTCATATCTGGCTGGCTCGCTTGCTCTCATATCTGGCTCGCTCGCTTGCTCTCTTGTCTGGCTCGCTCCCTTATCTGGCTTGCTCGCTATCATATCTGGCTCGCTCGCTTGCTCTCTTGTCTGACTTGCTCTCTTATCTGTCTCGCTCTCACATCTGGCTCGCTCGCTTGCTCTCATATCTGGCTCGCTCGCTTGCTCTCTTGTGTGGCTCGCTCTCTTATCTGGCTTGCTTGCTAGCATATCTGGCTCGCTCGCTTGTTCTCTTATTTGTCTCGCTCGATCTCATATCTGGCTAGCTCGCTTGCTCTCTTGTCTTGCTCGCTCTCATATCTGGCTAGCTCGCTTGCTCTCATGTCAGGCTCGCTCGCTCTCATATCTGGCTTTCTCACTTGCTCTCTTGTCTGGTTCGCTCTCTTGTCTGGCTCGCTATCATATCTGGCTTGCTCGCTTGCTCTCATATCTGGCTCGCTCGCTTGCTCTCTTGTCTGGCTCGCTCTCTTATCTGGCTCGCTCGCTCTCATATCCGGCTCGCTCGCTCGCTCTCATATCTAGCTTTCTCGCTTGCTCTCTTGTCTGGTCCGCTCTCTTATCTGTCTCGCTCTCATATCTGGATTGCTCGCTTGCTCTCATATCTGGCTCGCTCGCTTGCACTCATATCTGGCTCGCTCGCTTGCTCTCTTGTCTGGCTAGCTCTCTTACATGGCTCACACGCATATCTGGCTCGCTTGCTCTTAAATCTGGCTCGCTCGCTTGCTCTCATATCTGGCTAGCTCGCTTGCTCTCTTGTCTTGCTCGCTCTCATATCTGGCTAGCTCGCTTGCTCTCTTGTCTTGCTCGCTCTCATATCTGGCTAGCTCGCTTGCTCTCTTGTTTTGCTCGTTCTCTTATCTGGCTCGCTCGCTCTCATATCTGGCTGGCTCGCTTGCTCTCATATCTGGCTGGCTCGCTTGCTCTCATATCTGGCTCGCTCGCTCTCATGTCTGGCTCGCTCTCATATCTGGATCGCTCGCTTGCTCTCATATCTGGCTCGCTCGCTTGCTTAATTGTCTGGCTCGCTCTCTTATCTGCCTCGCTCTCTCTCACATCTGGCTTGCTCGCTTGCTCTCATATCTGGCTTGCTCGCTGCTCTCTTGTCTGGCTCGCTCTCTTATCTGGCTCGCTCGCATAACTGGCTCGCTCGCTCTCTCATCTGGCTCGCTTGCTCTCATATCTGGCTCGCTCGCTTGCTCTCTTGTCTGGCTCGCTCCCTTATCTGGCTTGCTCGCTATCATATCTGGCTCGCTCGCTTGCTCTCTTGTCTGACTTGCTCTCTTATCTGTCTCGCTCTCACATCTGGCTCGCTCGCTTGCTCTCATATCTGGCTCGCTCGCTTGCTCTCTTGTCTGGCTCGCTCTCTTATCTGGCTTGCTCGCTAGCATATCTGTCTCGCTCGCTTGTTCTCTTATCTGTCTCGCTCGCTCTCATATCTGGCTCGCTCGCTTGCTCTCATGTCTGGCTCGCTCTCATATCTGGCTCCCTCGCTTGCTCTCATGTCTGGCTCGTTCGCTCTCATATCTGGATTTCTCACTTGCTCTCTTGTCTGGTTCGCTCTCTTATCTGGCTCGCTCTCATATCTGGCTTGCTCGCTTGCTCTCATATCTGGCTCGCTCGCTTGCTCTCTTGTCTGGCTCGCTCTCTTATCTGGCTCGCTCACATATCTGGCTCGATCGCTCTCACATCTGGCTGGCTCGTTTGCTCTCATATCTGGCTCACTCGCTTGCTCTCATATCTGGCTCGCTCGCTCTTATATCTGGCTCGCTCGCTTGCTCTCTTGTCTGGCTCGCTCTCTTATCTGGCTCTCTCGCTCGCATATTTGGCTCGCTCGCTCTCATATCTTACTCGCTCGCTCTCATGTCTGGCTCGCTCGTTCTCATATCTGGTTTGCTCGCTTGCTCTCATATCTGGCTAGCTCGCTTGCTCTCATATCTGGCTCGCTCGCTTGCTCTCTTGTCTGGCTCGCTCTTTTATCTGGCTCGCTCTCATATCTGGCTCGCTTGCTCTCATGTCTGGCTCGCTCGCTCTCATATTTGGCTCGCTCGCTTGCTCTCATGTCTGGCTCGCTCGCTCTCATATCTGGCTTTATCACTTGCTCTCTTGTCTGGTTCGCTCTCTTGTCTGGTTCGCTCTCTTATCTGGCTCGCTCTCAAATCTGGCTTGCTCGCTTGCTCTCATATCTGGCTCGCTTGCTTGCTCTCTTGTCTGGCTCGCTCTCTTATTTGGCTCGCTCGCATATCTGGCTCGCTCGCTCTAACATCTGGTTGGCTCGATTGCTCTCATATCTGGCTCGCTTGCTCTCATATCTGGCTCGCTCGCTTGTTCTCATAAATGGCTCACTCGCTTGCTCTCTTGTCTGGCTCGCTCTCTTATCTGGCTCGCTCGCATATCTGGCTCGCTCGCTCTCAAATCTGGCTGGCTCGCTCGCTCTCATATCTGGCTCGCTCGCTCTCTTGTCTGGTTCGCTCTCTTATCTGTCTCGCTCTCATATCTGGCTTGCTCGCTTGCTCTCATATCTGGCTCGCTCGCTTGCTCTCAAATCTGGCTCGCTCGCTTGCTCTCATATCTGGCTAGCTTGCTTGCTCTCTTGTCTTGCTCGCTCTCTTATCTGGCTCTCTCGCTCTCATATCTGGCTGGCTTGCTTGCTCTCATATCTGGCTCGCTTGCTTGCTCTCATATCAGGCTCGCTCGCTCTCATGTCTGGCTCGCTCGCTCTCATGTCTGGCTCGCTCTCATATGTGGATCGCTCGCTTGCTCTCATATCTGGCTCGCTCACTTGCTTAATTGTCTGTCTCGCTCTCTTATCTGCCTCGCTCTCTCTCACATCTGGTTTGCTCGCTTGCTCTCATATCTGGCTCGCTCGCTGCTCTCTTGTCTGGCTCGCTCTCTTATCTGGCTCGCTCGCATATCTTGCTCGCTCACTCTCACATCTGGTTCGCTCGCTTGCTCTTATATCTGGCTCGCTCGCTTGCTCTCTTGTCTGGCTCGCTCTCTTATCTGGCTTGCTCGCTAGCATATCTGGCTCGCTCGCTTGCTCTCTTGTCTGGCTTGCTCTCTTATCTGTCTCGCTCTCACATCTGGCTCGCTCGCTTGCTCTGATATCTGGCTCGCTCGCTTGCTCTCTTGTCTGGCTCGCTCTCTTATCTGTCTCGCTCTCACATCTGGCTCGCTCGCTTGCTCTGATATCTGGCTCGCTCGCTTGCTCTCTTGTCTGGCTCGCTCTCTTATCTGGCTTGCTCGCTAGCATATCTGGCTCGCTCGCTTGCTCTCTTGTCTGGCTTGCTCTCTTATCTGGCTCGCTGGCTCTCATATCTGGCTCGCTCGCTTGCTCTCATGTCTGGCTCGCTCACTCTCATATCTGGCTTTCTCGCTTGCTCTCTTGTCTGGTTCGCTCTCTTATCTGGCTCACTCTCATATCTGGCTTGCTCGCTTGCTCTCATATCTGGCTCGCTCGCTTGCTCTCTTGTCTGGCTCGCTCGCATATCTGGCTCGCTCGCTCTCACATCTGGCTGGCTTGCTTGCTCTCATATCTGGCTCGCTCGCTTGCTCTCATATCTGGCTCGCTCGCTCGCTCTCACATCTGGTTCGCTCTCTTATCTGGCTCGCTCGCTTGCTTTCTTGTCTGGCTCGCTCGCATATCTGGCTCGCTCGCTCTCACATCTGGCTGGCTCGCTTGCTCTCATATCTAGCTCGATCGCTCTCATATCTGGCTGGCTCGCTTGCTCTCATATCTGGCTCGCTCGCTTGCTCTCTTGTCTGGCTCGCTCTCTTATCTGGCTTGCTCGCTAGAATATCTGGCTCGCACGCTTGCTCTCTTGTCTGGCTTGCTCTCTTATCTGGCTTGCTCGCTCTCACATCTGGCTCGCTCGCTTGCTCTCAAATCTGGCTTGATCGCTTGCTCTCTCGTCTGGCTCGCTCTCTTATCTGGCTTGCTCGCTAGCATATCTGGCTCGCTCGCTTGCTCTCTTGTATGGCTTGCTCTCTTCTCTCGCTCGCTCGCTCTCATATCTGGCTCGCTCGCTTGCTCTCATGTCTGGCTCGCTCGCTCTCATATCTGGCTTTCTCGCTTGCTCTCTTGTCTGGTTCGCTCTCTTATCTGGCTCGCTCTCATATCTGGCTTGCTCGCTTGCTCTCATATCTGGCTCGTTCGCTTGCTCTCTTGTCTGGCTCGCTTTCTTATCTGGCTCGCTCGCATATCTGGCTCACTCGCTCTCACATCTGGCTGGCTCGCTTGCTCTCATATCTGGCTCGCTCGCTTGCTCTCATATCTGGCTCGCTCGCTTGCTCTCTTGTCTGGCTCGCTCTCTTATCTGGCTCGCTCGCTCGCATATCTGGCTTGCTCTCATGTCTGGCTCGCTCGCTCTCATATCTGGCTTGCTCGCTTGCTCTCATATCTGGCTCGCTCGCTTGCTCTCATATCTGGCTTGCTCGCTTGCTTTATTGTCTGGCTCGCTCTCTTATCTGGCTCGCTCGCTCTCATATCTGGCTCGCTCGCTTGCTCTCATGTCTGGCTCGCTCGCTCTCATATCTGGCTCGCTCGCTTGCTCTCATGTCAGGCTCGCTCGCTCTCATATCTGGCTTTCTCGCTTGCTCTCTTGTCTGGTTCCCTCTCTTATCTGGCTCGCTATCATATCTGGCTTGCTCGCTTGCTCTCATATCTGGCTCGCTCGCTTGCTCTCTTGTCTGGCTCGCTCTCTTGTCTGGCTCGCTCGCTCTCATATCTGGCTCGCTCGCTCGCTCCCATATCTGGCTTTCTCGCTTGCTCTCTTGTCTGGTTCGCTCTCTTATCTGTCTCGCTCTCATATCTGGATTGCTCGCTTGCTCTCATATCTGGCTCGCTCGCTTGCACTCATATCTGGCTCGCTCGCTTGCTCTCTTGTCTGGCTCGCTCTCTTATCTGGCTCACTCGCATATCTGGCTCGCTCGCTCTTAAATCTGGCTCGCTCGCTTGCTCTCATATCTGGCTAGATCGCTTGCTCTCTTGTCTTGCTCGCTCTCATATCTGGCTAGCTCGCTTGCTCTCATGTCAGGCTCGCTCGCTCTCATATCTTGCTTTCTCACTTGCTCTCTTGTCTGGTTCGCTCTCTTATCTGGCTCGCTATCATATCTGGCTTGCTCGCTTGCTCTCATATCTGGCTCACTCGCTTGCTCTCTTGTCTGGCTCGCTCTCTTATCTGGCTCGCTCGCATATCTGGCTCGCTCGCTCTTAAATCTGGCTCGCTCGCTTGCTCTCATATCTGGCTAGCTCGTTTGCTCTCTTGTCTTGCTCGTTCTATTATCTGGCTCGCTCGCTCTCATATCTGGCTGGCTCGCTTGCTCTCATATCTGGCTCACTCGCTTGCTCTCATATCTGGCTCGCTCGCTCTCATGTCTGGCTCGCTCTCATATCTGGATCGCTCGCTTGCTCTCATATCTGGCTCGCTCGCTTGCTTAATTGTCTGGCTCGCTCTCTTATCTGCCTCGCTCTCTCTCACATCTGGCTTGCTCGCTTGCTCTCATATCTGGCTCGCTCGCTGCTCTCTTGTCTGGCTCGCTCTCTTATCTGGCTCGCTTGCATATCTTGCTCGCTCGCTCTCTCATCTGGCTCGCTTGCTCTCATATCTGGCTCGCTCGCTTGCTCTCTTGTCTGGCTTGCTCCCTTATCTGGCTTGCTCGCTATCATATCTGGCTCGCTCGCTTGCTCTCTTGTCTGACTTGCTCTCTTATCTGTCTCGCTCTCACATCTGGCTCGCTCGCTTGCTCTCATATCTGGCTCGCTCGCTTGCTCTTTTGTCTGGATCGCTCTCTTATCTGGCTTGCTTGCTAGCATATCTGGCTCGCTCGCTTGTTCTCTTATTTGTCTCGCTCGCTCTCATATCTGGCTAGCTCGCTTGCTCTCTTGTCTTGCTCGCTCTCATATCTGGCTAGCTCGCTTGCTCTCATGTCAGGCTCGCTCGCTCTCATATCTGGCTTTCTCACTTGCTCTCTTGTCTGGTTCGCTCTCTTGTCTGGCTCGCTATCATATCTGGCTTGCTCGCTTGCTCTCATATCTGGCTCGCTTGCTTGCTCTCTTGTCTGGCTCGCTCTCTTATCTGGCTCGCTCGCTCTCATATCTGGCTCGCTCGCTCTCATAACTGGCTTGCTCGCTTGCTCTCATATCCGGCTCGCTCGCTTGCTCTCATATCTGGCTCGCTCGCTTGCTCTCTTGTCTGGCTCGCTCTCTTATCTGGCTCGCTCGCATATCTTTCTCGCTCGCTCTCAAATCTGGCTCGCTCGCTTGCTCTCATATCTGGCTCGCTCGCTTGCTCTCTTGTCTGGCTCACTCTCTTATCTGGCTTGCTCGCTAGCATAACTGGCTCGCTCGCTTGCTCTCTTTTCTGGCTTGCTCTCTTATCTGGCTCGCTTGCTCTCATATCTGGCTCGCTCGCTTGATCTCATGTCTGGCTTGCTCGCTCTCATATCTGGCTCGCTCGATTGCTCTCATGTCTGGCTCGCTCGCTCTCATATCTGGCTTTCTCGCTTGCTCTCTTATCTGGTTTGCTCTCTTATCTGGCTCGCTCTCATATCTGGCTTGCTCGCTTGCTCTCATATGTGGCTCGCTCACTTGCTCTCTTGTCTGGCTCGCTCTCTTATCTGGTTCACTCGCATATCTGGCTCGCTCGCTCTCATATCTGGCTTGCTCGCTTGCTCTCATATCTGGCTCGCTCGCTTGCTCTCAAATCTGGCTAGCTCGCTTGCTCTCTTGTCTTGCTCGCTCTCTTATCTGGCTCGCTCGCTCTCATATCTGGCTGGCTCGCTTGCTCTCATATCTGGCTTGCTCGCTTGCTCTCTTGTCTGGCTCGCTCTCTTATCTGGCTTGCTCGCTAGCATATCTGGCTCACTCGCTTGCTCTCTTGTCTGGCTTGCTCTCTTATCTGGCTCGCTCGCTCTCATATCTGGCTCGCTCGCTTGCTCTCATATCTGGCTAGTTCGCTTGCTCTCTTGTCTTGCTCGCTCTCTTATCTGGCTCGCTCGCTCTCATATCTGGCTGGCTCGCTTGCTCTCATATCTGGCTTGCTCGCTTGCTCTCTTGTCTGGCTCGCTCTCTTATCTGGCTTGCTCGCTAGCATATCTGGCTCGCTCGCTTGCTCTCTTGTCTGGCTTGCTCTCTTATCTGGCTCGCTCGCTCTCATATCTGGCTCGCTCACTTGCTCTCTTGTCTGGCTCGCTCGCTCTCATATCTGACTTTCTCGCTTGCTCTCTTGTCTGGTTCGCTCTCTTATCTGGCTCGCTCTCATATCTGGCTTGCTCGCTTGCTCTCATATCTGGCTCGCTCGTTTGCTCTCTTGTCTGGCTCGCTCTCTTATCTGGCTTGCTCGCTAGCATATCTGGCTCGCTCGCTTGCTCTCTTGTCTGACTTGCTCTCTTATCTGTCTCGCTCTCACATCTGGCTTGCTCGCTTGCTCTCATATCTGGCTCGCTCGCTTGCTCTCTTGTCTGGCTCGCTCTCTTATCTGGCTTGCTCGCTAGCATATCTGGCTCGCTCGCTTGCTCTCTTGTCTGGCTTGCACTCTTATCTGGCTCACTCGCTCTCATATCTGGCTCGCTCGATTGCTCTCATATTTGGCTCGCTCGCTCTCATATCTGGCTTTCTCGCTTGCTCTCTTGTCTGGTTTGCTCTCTTATCTGGCTCGCTCTCATATCTGGCTCGCTCACTTGCTCTCTTGTCTGGCTCGCTCTCTTATCTGGCTCACTCGCATATCTGGCTCGCTCGCTCTCATATCTGGCTTGCTCGCTTGCTCTCATATCTGGCTAGCTCGCTTGCTCTCTTGTCTTGCTCGCTCTCTTATCTGGCTCGTTCGCTCTCATATCTGGCTGGCTTGCTTGCTCTCATATCTGGCTCGCTCGCTTGCTCTCATATCTGGCTAGTTCGCTTGCTCTCTTGTCTTGCTTGCTCTCTTATCTGGCTCGCTCGCTCTCATATCTGGCTGGCTCGCTTGTTCTCATATCTGGCTTGCTCGCTTGCTCTCTTGTCTGGCTCGCTCTCTTATCTGGCTTGCTCGCTAGCATATCTGGCTCGCTCGCTTGCTCTCTTGTCTGGCTTGCTCTCTTATCTGGCTCGCTCGCTCTCATATCTGGCTCGCTCACTTGCTCTCTTGTATGGCTCGCTCTCTTATCTGGCTCACTCGCATATCTGGCTCGCTCGCTCTCATATCTGGCTTGCTCGCTTGCTCTCATATCTGGATCGCTCGCTTGCTCTCAAATCTGGCTCGCTCGCTTGCTCTCATATCTGGCTAGCTCGCTTGCTCTCTTGTTTTGCTCGCTCTCTTATCTGGCTCGCTCGCTCTCATATCTGGCTGGCTTGCTTGCTCTCATATCTGGCTCGCTCGCTTGCTCTCATATTTGACTCGCTCGCTTGCTCTCTTGTCTGGCTCGCTCTCTTATCTGGCACGCTTGCATATCTGGCTCGCTCGCTTGCTCTCTTGTCTGGCTCGCTCTCTTATCTGGCTCGCTCGCATATCTGGCTCGCTCGCTCTCACATCTGGCTGGCTTGCTTGCTCTCATATCTGGCTCACTCGCTTGCTCTCATATCTGACTCGCTCGCTTGCTCTCTTGTCTGGCTCGCTCTCTTATCTGGCTCGCTTGCATATCTGGCTCGCTCGCTCTCACATCGAGCTGGCTCGCTTGCTCTCATATCTGGCTAGGCTCGCTTGCTCTCTTGTCTGGCTCGCTCTCTTATCTGGCTCGCTCTCATATCTGGCTTGATAGCTTGCTCTCATATCTGGCTCGCTCGCTTTCTCTTGTCTGTCTCGCTCTCTTTTATGGCTCGCTCACATATCTGGCTCGCTTGCTCTCAAATCTGGCTTGCTCGCTCTCAAATCTGTCTCGCTCGCTTGCTCTCATATCTGGCTAGTTCGCTTGCTCTCTTGTCTTGCTCGCTCTCTTATCTGGCTCGCTCGCTCTCATATCTGGCTGGCTCGCTTGCTCTCATATCTGGCTCGCTCGCTTGATCTCTTGTCTGGCTCGCTCTCTTATCTGGCTTGCTCGCTAGCATATCTGGCTCGCTCGCTTGCTCTCTTGTCTGGCTTGCTCTCTTATCTGGCTCGCTTGCTCTCATATCTGGCTTGCTCGCTTGATCTCATGTCTGGCTCGCTCGCTCTCATATCTGGCTCGCTCGATTGCTCTCATATCTGGCTCGCTCGCTCTCATATCTGGCTTTCTCGCTTGCTCTCTTGTCTGGTTTGCTCTCTTATCTGGCTCGCTCTCATATCTGGCTCGCTCACTTGCTCTCTTGTATGGCTCGCTCTCTTATCTGGCTCACTCGCATATCTGGCTCGCTCGCTCTCATATCTGGCTTGCTCGCTTGCTCTCATATCTGGCTAGCTCGCTTGCTCTCTTGTCTTGCTCGCTCTCTTATCTGGCTCGTTCGCTCTCATATCTGGCTGGCTTGCTTGCTCTCATATCTGGCTCGCTCGCTTGCTCTCATATCTGGCTAGTTCGCTTGCTCTCTTGTCTTGCTTGCTCTCTTATCTGGCTCGCTCGCTCTCATATCTGGCTGGCTCGCTTGTTCTCATATCTGGCTTGCTCGCTTGCTCTCTTGTCTGGCTCGCTCTCTTATCTGGCTTGCTCGCTAGCATATCTGGCTCGCTCGCTTGCTCTCTTGTCTGGCTTGCTCTCTTATCTGGCTCGCTCGCTCTCATATCTGGCTCGCTCACTTGCTCTCTTGTCTGGCTCGCTCTCTTATCTGGCTCACTCACATATCTGGCTCGCTCGCTCTCATATCTGGCTTGCTCGCTTGCTCTCATATCTGGATCGCTCGCTTGCTCTCAAATCTGGCTCGCTCGCTTGCTCTCATATCTGGATAGCTCGCTTGCTCTCTTGTCTTGCTCGCTCTCTTATCTGGCTCGCTCGCTCTCATATCTGGCTGGCTTGCTTGCTCTCATATCTGGCTCGCTCGCTTGCTCTCATATCTGGCTAGTTCGATTGCTCTCTTGTCTTGCTCGCTCGCTCTCATATCTGGCTTGCTCGCTTGCTCTCATATCTGGCTTGCTCGCTTGCTCTCTTGTCTGGCTCGCTCTCTTATCTGGCTTGCTCGCTAGCATATCTGGCTCGCTCGCTTGCTCTCTTGTCTGGCTTGCTCTCTTATCTGGCTCGCTCGCACTCATATCTGGCTCGCTCGCTTGCTCTCATGTCTGGCTCGCTCGCTCTCATATCTGGCTCACTCGCTTGCTCTCATGTCTGGCTCGCTCGCTCTCATATCTGGCTTTCTCGCTTGCTCTCTTGTCTGGTTCGCTCTCTTATCTGGCTCGCTCTCATATCTGGCTTGCTCGCTTGCTCTCATATCTGGCTCGCTCGCTTGCTTTCTTGTCTGGCTCGCTCGCATATCTGGCTCGCTCGCTCTCACATCTGTCTGGCTCGCTTGCTCTCATATCTGGCTCGCTCGCTCTCATATCTGGCTCGCTCGCTTGCTCTCTTGTCTTGCTCGCTCTCTTATCTGGCTCGCTCGCTCTCATATCTGGCTGGCTCGCTTGCTCTCATATCTGGCTCGCTCGCTTGCTCTCTTGTCTGGCTCGCTCTCTTATCTTGCTTGCTCGCTAGGATATCTGGCTCGCACGCTTGCTCTCTTGTCTGGCTTGCTCTCTTATCTGGCTCGCTCGCTCTCATATCTGGCTCGATCGCTTGCATCCATGTCTGGCTCGCTCGCTCTCATATCTGGCTTTCTCGCTTGCTCTCTTGTCTGGCTCGCTCTCTTATCTGGCTCGCTCGCATATCTGGCTAGCTCGCTCTCACATCTGGCTGGCTCGCTTGCTCTCATTTCTGGCTGGCTCGCTTGCTCTCATATCTGGCTCGCTCGCTTGCTCTCATATCTGGCTCGCTCGCTTGCTTAATTGTCTGGCTCGCTCTCTTATCTGCCTCGCTCTCTCTCACATCTGGCTTGCTCGCTTGCTCTCATATCTGGCTCGCTCGCTGCTCTCTTGTCTGGCTCGCTCTCATATCTGGCTTGCTCGCTTGCTCTCATATCTGGCTCGCTCGCTTGCTCTCTTGTCTGGCTCGCTCTCTTATCTGGCTTGCTCGCTAGCATATCTGGCTCGCTCGCTTGCTCTCATATCTGGCTCGCTCGCTTGCTTTCTTGTCTGGCTCGCTCGCATATCTGGCTCACTCGCTCTCACATCTGGCTGGCTCGCTTGCTCTCATATCTGGCTCGCTCGCTCTCATATCTGGCTCGCTCGCTTGCTCTCTTGTCTTGCTCGCTCTCTTATCTGGCTCGCTCGCTCTCATATCTGGCTGGCTCGCTTGCTCTCATATCTGGCTCGCTCGCTTGCTCTCTTGTCTGGCTCGCTCTCTTATCTGGCTTGCTCGCTAGGATATCTGGCTCGCACGCTTGCTCTCTTGTCTGGCTTGCTCTCTTATCTGGCTCGCTCGCTCTCATATCTGGCTCGCTCGCTTGCTCTCATGTCTGGCTCGCTCGCTCTCATATCTGGCTTTCTCGCTTGCTCTCTTGTCTGGCTCGCTCTCTTATCTGGCTCGCTCGCATATCTGGCTAGCTCGCTCTCACATCTGGCTGGCTCGCTTGCTCTCATTTCTGGCTGGCTCGCTTGCTCTCATATCTGGCTCGCTCGCTTGCTCTCATATCTGGCTCGCTCGCTTGCTTAATTGTCTGGCTCGCTCTCTTATCTGCCTCGCTCTCTCTCACATCTGGCTTGCTCGCTTGCTCTCATATCTGGCTCGCTCGCTGCTCTCTTGTCTGGCTCGCTCTCATATCTGGCTTGCTCGCTTGCTCTCATATCTGGCTCGCTCGCTTGCTCTCTTGTCTGGCTCGCTCTCTTATCTGGCTTGCTCGCTAGCATATCTGGCTCGCTCGCTTGCTCTCTTGTCTGGCTTGCTCTCTTATCTGGCTCACTCGCTTTCATATCTGGCTCGCTCACTTGCTCTCTTGTCTGGCTCGCTCTCTTATCTGGCTCACTCGCATATCTGGCTTGCTCGCTTGCTCTCATATCTGGCTCGCTCGCTTGCTCTCATGTCTGGCTCGCTCGCTCTCATATCTGACTTTCTTGCTTGCTCTCTTGTCTAGTTCGCTCTCTTATCTGGCTCGCTCTCATATCTGGCTTGCTCGCTTGCTCTCATATCTGGCTCGCTCGTTTGCTCTCTTGTCTGGCTCGCTCTCATATCTGGCTTGCTCGCTAGCATATCTGGCTTGCTCGCTTTCTCTCTTGTATGTCTCGCTCTCTTTTATGGCTCGCTCACATATCTGGCTCGCTCGCTCTCAAATCTGGCTCGCTCGCTCTCAAATCTGGCTCGCTCGCTTGCTCTCATATCTGGCTTGCTCGCTTGCTCTCATATATGGCTCGCTCGCTTGCTCTCATATCTGGCTCGCTCGCTTGCTCTCTTGTCTGGCTCGCTCTCTTATCTGGCTCGCTCGCATATCTTTCTCGCTCGCTCTCAAATCTGGCTCGCTCGCTTGTTCTCATATCTGGCTCGCTCGCTTGCTCTCTTGTCTGGCTCACTCTCTTATCTGGCTTGCTCGCTAGCATATCTGGCTCGCTCGCTTGCTCTCTTTTCTGGCTTGCTCTCTTATCTGGCTCGCTTGCTCTCATATCTGGCTCGCTCGCTTGATCTCATGTCTGGCTTGCTCGCTCTCATATCTGGCTCGCTCGATTGCTCTCATGTCTGGCTCGCTCGCTCTCATATCTGTCTTTCTCGCTTGCTCTCTTGTCTGGTTTGCTCTCTTATCTGGCTCGCTCTCATATCTGGCTTGCTCGCTTGCTCTCATATGTGGCTCGCTCACTTGCTCTCTTGTCTGGCTCGCTCTCTTATCTGGTTCACTCGCATATCTGGCTCGCTCGCTCTCATATCTGGCTTGCTCGCTTGCTCTCATATCTGGCTCGCTCGCTTGCTCTCAAATCTGGCTAGCTCGCTTGCTCTCTTGTCTTGCTCGCTCTCTTATCTGGCTCGCTCGCTCTCATATCTGACTGGCTCGCTTGCTCTCATATCTGGCTTGCTCGCTTGCTCTCTTGTCTGGCTCGCTCTCTTATCTGGCTTGCTCGCTAGCATATCTGGCTCGCTCGCTTGCTCTCTTGTCTGGCTTGCTCTCTTATCTGGCTCGCTCGCCCTCATATCTGGCTCGCTCGCTTGCTCTCATATCTGGCTAGTTCGCTTGCTCTCTTGTCTTGCTCGCTCTCTTATCTGGCTCGCTCGCTCTCATATCTGGCTGGCTCGCTTGCTCTCATATCTGGCTTGCTCGCTTGCTCTCTTGTCTGGCTCGCTCTCTTATCTGGCTTGCTCGCTAGCATATCTGGCTCGCTCGCTTGCTCTCTTGTCTGGCTTGCTCTCTTATCTGGCTCGCTCGCTCTCATATCTGGCTCGCTCACTTGCTCTCTTGTCTGGCTCGCTCGCTCTCATATCTGACTTTCTCGCTTGCTCTCTTGTCTGGTTCGCTCTCTTATCTGGCTCGCTCTCATATCTGGCTTGCTCGCTTGCTCTCATATCTGGCTCGCTCGTTTGCTCTCTTGTCTGGCTCGCTCTCTTATCTGGCTTGCTCGCTAGCATATCTGGCTCGCTCGCTTGCTCTCTTGTCTGGCTTGCTCTCTTATCTGGCTCGCTTGCTCTCATATCTGGCTCGCTCGCTTGATCTCATGTCTGGCTCGCTCGCTCTCATATCTGGCTCGCTCGATTGCTCTCATATCTGGCTCGCTCGCTCTCATATCTGGCTTTCTCGCTTGCTCTCTTGTCTGGTTTGCTCTCTTATCTGGCTCGCTCTCATATCTGGCTCGCTCACTTGCTCTCATATCTGGCTCGCTCGTTTGCTCTCTTGTCTGGCTCGCTCTCTTATCTGGCTTGCTCGCTAGCATATCTGGCTCGCTCGCTTGCTCTCTTGTCTGACTTGCTCTCTTATCTGTCTCGCTCTCACATCTGGCTTGCTCGCTTGCTCTCATATCTGGCTCGCTCGCTTGCTCTCTTGTCTGGCTCGCTCTCTTATCTGGCTTGCTCGCTAGCATATCTGGCTCGCTCGCTTGCTCTCTTGTCTGGCTTGCTCTCTTATCTGGCTCGCTTGCTCTCATATCTGGCTCGCTCGCTTGATCTCATGTCTGGCTCGCTCGCTCTCATATCTGGCTCGCTCGATTGCTCTCATATCTGGCTCGCTCGCTCTCATATCTGGCTTTCTCGCTTGCTCTCTTGTCTGGTTTGCTCTCTTATCTGGCTCGCTCTCATATCTGGCTCGCTCACTTGCTCTCTTGTCTGGCTCGCTCTCTTATCTGGCTCACTCGCATATCTGGCTCGCTCGCTCTCATATCTGGCTTGCTCGCTTGCTCTCATATCTGGCTAGCTCGCTTGCTCTCTTGTCTGGCTCGCTCTCTTATCTGGCTTGCTCGCTAGCATATCTGGCTCGCTCGCTTGCTCTCTTGTCTGGCTTGCTCTCTTATCTGGCTCGCTCGCTCTCATATCTGGCTCGCTCGCTTGCTCTCATATCTGGCTAGTTCGCTTGCTCTCTTGTCTTGCTCGCTCTCTTATCTGGCTCGCTCGCTCTCATATCTGGCTGGCTCGCTTGCTCTCATATCTGGCTTGCTCGCTTGCTCTCTTGTCTGGCTCGCTCTCTTATCTGGCTTGCTCGCTAGCATATCTGGCTCGCTCGCTTGCTCTCTTGTCTGGCTTGCTCTCTTATCTGGCTCGCTCGCTCTCATATCTGGCTCGCTCACTTGCTCTCTTGTCTGGCTCGCTCGCTCTCATATCTGACTTTCTCGCTTGCTCTCTTGTCTGGTTCGCTCTCTTATCTGGCTCGCTCTCATATCTGGCTTGCTCGCTTGCTCTCATATCTGGCTCGCTCGTTTGCTCTCTTGTCTGGCTCGCTCTCTTATCTGGCTTGCTCGCTAGCATATCTGGCTCGCTCGCTTGCTCTCTTGTCTGGCTTGCTCTCTTATCTGGCTCGCTTGCTCTCATATCTGGCTCGCTCGCTTGATCTCATGTCTGGCTCGCTCGCTCTCATATCTGGCTCGCTCGATTGCTCTCATATCTGGCTCGCTCGCTCTCATATCTGGCTTTCTCGCTTGCTCTCTTGTCTGGTTTGCTCTCTTATCTGGCTCGCTCTCATATCTGGCTCGCTCACTTGCTCTCATATCTGGCTCGCTCGTTTGCTCTCTTGTCTGGCTCGCTCTCTTATCTGGCTTGCTCGCTAGCATATCTGGCTCGCTCGCTTGCTCTCTTGTCTGACTTGCTCTCTTATCTGTCTCGCTCTCACATCTGGCTTGCTCGCTTGCTCTCATATCTGGCTCGCTCGCTTGCTCTCTTGTCTGGCTCGCTCTCTTATCTGGCTTGCTCGCTAGCATATCTGGCTCGCTCGCTTGCTCTCTTGTCTGGCTTGCTCTCTTATCTGGCTCGCTTGCTCTCATATCTGGCTCGCTCGCTTGATCTCATGTCTGGCTCGCTCGCTCTCATATCTGGCTCGCTCGATTGCTCTCATATCTGGCTCGCTCGCTCTCATATCTGGCTTTCTCGCTTGCTCTCTTGTCTGGTTTGCTCTCTTATCTGGCTCGCTCTCATATCTGGCTCGCTCACTTGCTCTCTTGTCTGGCTCGCTCTCTTATCTGGCTCACTCGCATATCTGGCTCGCTCGCTCTCATATCTGGCTTGCTCGCTTGCTCTCATATCTGGCTAGCTCGCTTGCTCTCTTGTCTTGCTCGCTCTCTTATCTGGCTCGTTCGCTCTCATATCTGGCTGGCTTGCTTGCTCTCATATCTGGCTCGCTCGCTTGCTCTCATATCTGGCTAGTTCGCTTGCTCTCTTGTCTTGCTTGCTCTCTTATCTGGCTCGCTCGCTCTCATATCTGGCTGGCTCGCTTGTTCTCATATCTGGCTTGCTCGCTTGCTCTCTTGTCTGGCTCGCTCTCTTATCTGGCTTGTTCGCTAGCATATCTGGCTCGCTCGCTTGCTCTCTTGTCTGGCTTGCTCTCTTATCTGGCTCGCTCGCTCTCATATCTGGCTCGCTCACTTGCTCTCTTGTCTGGCTCGCTCTCTTATCTGGCTCACTCGCATATCTGGCTCGCTCGCTCTTATATCTGGCTTGCTCGCTTGCTCTCATATCTGGATCGCTCGCTTGCTCTCAAATCTGGCTCGCTCGCTTGCTCTCATATCTGGCTAGCTCGCTTGCTCTCTTGTCTTGCTCGCTCTCTTATCTGGCTCGCTCGCTCTCATATCTGGCTGGCTTGCTTGCTCTCATATCTGGCTCGCTCGCTTGCTCTCATATCTGGCTAGTTCGCTTGCTCTCTTGTCTTGCTCGCTCGCTCTCATATCTGGCTTGCTCGCTTGCTCTCATATCTGGCTTGCTCGCTTGCTCTCTTGTCTGGCTCGCTCTCTTATCTGGCTTGCTCGCTAGCATATCTGGCTCGCTCGCTTGCTCTCTTGTCTGGCTTGCTCTCTTATCTGGCTCGCTCGCTCTCATATCTGGCTCACTCGCTTGCTCTCATGTCTGGCTCGCTCGCTTTTATATCTGGCTTTCTCGCTTGCTCTCATATCTGGCTCGCTCGCTTGCTTTCTTGTCTGGCTCGCTCGCATATCTGGCTCGCTCGCTCTCACATCTGGCTGGCTTGCTTGCTCTCATATCTGGCTCGCTCGCTCTCATATCTGGCTCGCTCGCTTGCTCTCTTGTCTTGCTCGCTCTCTTATCTGGCTCGCTCGCTTTCATATCTGGCTGGCTCGCTTGCTCTCATATCTGGCTCGCTCGCTTGCTCTCTTGTCTGGTTCGCTCTCTTATCTGGCTCGCTCTCATATCTGGCTTGCTCGCTTGCTCTCATATCTGGCTCGCTCGCTTGCTTTCTTGTCTGGCTCGCTCGCATATCTGGCTCGCTCGCTCTCACATCTGGCTGGCTCGCTTGCTCTCATATCTGGCTCGCTCGCTCTCATATCTGGCTCGCTCGCTTGCTCTCTTGTCTTGCTCGCTCTCTTATCTGGCTCGCTCGCTCTCATATCTGGCTGGCTCGCTTGCTCTCATATCTGGCTCGCTCGCTTGCTCTCTTGTCTGGCTCGCTCTCTTATCTGGCTTGCTCGCTAGGATATCTGGCTCGCACGCTTGCTCTCTTGTCTGGCTTGCTCTCTTATCTGGCTCGCTCGCTCTAATATCTGGCTCGCTCGCTTGCTCTCATGTCTGGCTCGCTCGCTCTCATATCTGGCTTTCTCGCTTGCTCTCTTATCTGGCTCGCTCTCATATCTGGCTTGCTCGCTTGCTCTCATATCTGGCTCACTCGCTTGCTTTCTTGTCTGGCTCGCTCGCATATCTGGCTCGCTCGCTCTCACATCTGGCTGGCTCGCTTGCTCTCATATCTGGCTCGCTCGCTCTCATATCTGGCTCGCTCGCTTGCTCTCTTGTCTTGCTCGCTCTCTTATCTGGCTCGCTCGCTCTCATATCTGGCTGGCTCGCTTGCTCTCATATCTGGCTCGCTCGCTTGCTCTCTTGTCTGGCTCGCTCTCTTATCTGGCTTGCTCGCTAGGATATCTGGCTCACACGCATGCTCTCTTGTCTGGCTTGCTCTCTTATCTGGCTCGCTCGCTCTCATATCTGGCTCGCTCGCTTGCTCTCATGTCTGGCTCGCTCGCTCTCATATCTGGCTTTCTCGCTTGCTCTCTTGTCTGGCTCGCTCTCTTATCTGGCTCGCTCGCATATCTGGCTAGCTCGCTCTCACATCTGGCTGGCTCGCTTGCTCTCATTTCTGGCTGGCTCGCTTGCTCTCATATCTGGCTCGCTCGCTTGCTCTCATATCTGGCTCGCTCGCTTGCTTAATTGTCTGGCTCGCTCTCTTATCTGCCTCGCTCTCTCTCACATCTGGCTTGCTCGCTTGCTCTCATATCTGGCTCGCTCGCTGCTCTCTTGTCTGGCTCGCTCTCATATCTGGCTTGCTCGCTTGCTCTCATATCTGGCTCGCTCGCTTGCTCTCTTGTCTGGCTCGCTCTCTTATCTGGCTCGCTCGCATATCTGGCTCGCTCGCTCTCACATCTGGCTGGCTTGCTTGCTCTCATATCTGGCTCGCTCGCTTGCTCTCATATCTGACTCGCTCGCTTGCTCTCTTGTCTGGCTCGCTCTCTTATCTGGCACGCTTGCATATCTGGCTCGCTCGCTTGCTCTCTTGTCTGGCTCGCTCTCTTATCTGGCTCGCTCGCATATCTGGCTCGCTCGCTCTCACATCTGGCTGGCTTGCTTGCTCTCATATCTGGCTCACTCGCTTGCTCTCATATCTGACTCGCTCGCTTGCTCTCTTGTCAGGCTCGCTCTCTTATCTGGCTCGCTTGCATATCTGGCTCGCTCGCTCTCACATCGAGCTGGCTCGCTTGCTCTCATATCTGGCTAGGCTCGCTTGCTCTCTTGTCTGGCTCGCTCTCTTATCTGGCTCGCTCTCATATCTGGCTTGCTAGCTTGCTCTCATATCTGGCTCGCTCGCTTTCTCTTGTCTGTCTCGCTCTCTTTTATGGCTCGCTCACATATCTGGCTCGCTTGCTCTCAAATCTGGCTTGCTTGCTCTCAAATCTGTCTCGCTCGCTTGCTCTCATATCTGGCTAGTTCGCTTGCTCTCTTGTCTTGCTCGCTCTCTTATCTGGCTCGCTCGCTCTCATATCTGGCTGGCTCGCTTGCTCTCATATCTGGCTCGCTCGCTTGCTCTCTTGTCTGGCTCGCTCTCTTATCTGGCTTGCTCGCTAGCATATCTGGCTCGCTCGCTTGCTCTCTTGTCTGGCTTGCTCTCTTATCTGGCTCGCTCGCTCTCATATCTGGCTCGCTCGCTTGCTCTCATGTCTGGCTCGCTCTCATATCTGGCTTTCTCGCTTGCTCTCTTGTCTGGTACGCTCTCTTATCTGGCTCGCTCTCATATCTGGCTTGCTCGCTTGCTCTCATATCTGGCTCGTTCGCTTGCTTTCTTGTCTGGCTCGCTCGCATATCTGGCTCGCTCGCTCTCACATCTGGCTCGCTCGCTTGCTCTCTTGTCTTGCTCGCTCTCTTATCTGGCTCGCTCGCTCTCATATCTGGCTGTCTCGCTTGCGCTCATATCTGGCTCGCTCGCTTGCTCTCTTGTCTGGCTCGCTCTCTTATCTGGCTTGCTCGCTAGAATATCTGGCTCGCGCGCTTGCTCTCTTGTCTGGCTTGCTCTCTTATCTGGCTCACTCACTCTCATATCTGGCTCGCTCGCTTGCTCTCATGTCTGGCTCGCTCGCTCTCATATCTGGCTTTCTCGCTTGCTCTCTTGTCTGGCTCGCTCTCTTATCTGGCTCGCTCACATATCTGGCTAGCTCGCTCTCACATCTGGCTGGCTCGCTTGCTCTCATTTCTGGCTGGCTTGCTTGCTCTCATTTCTGGCTCGCTCGCTTGCTCTCATATCTGGCTCGCTCGCTTGCTCTCATATCTGGCACGCTCGCTTGCTCTCTTGTCTGGCTCGCTCTCATATCTGGCTAGCTCGCTTGCTCTCTTGTCTTGCTCGCTCTCTTATCTGGCTTGCTCGCTCTCATATCTGGCTGGCTCGCTTGCTCTCATATCTGGCTCGCTCGCTTGCTCTCATATCTGGCTCGCTCGTTGCTCTCTTGTCTGGCTCGCTCTCATATCTGGCTTGCTCGCATATCTGGCTCGCTCGCTTGCTCTCTTGTCTGGCTCGCTCTCTTATTTGGCTAGCTCGCATATCTGGCTCGCTCGCTCTCACATCTGGCTGGCTTGCTTGCTCTCATATCTGGCTCGCTCGCTTGCTCTCATATCTGGCTCGCTCGCTTGCTCTCTTGTCTGGCTCGCTCTCTTGTCTGACTCGCTCGCATATCTGGCTCGCTCGCTCTCACATCGAGCTGGCTCGCTTGCTCTCATATCTGGCTCGCTCGCTTGCTCTCTTGTCTGGCTTGCTCTCTTATCTGGCTCGCTCTCATATCTGGCTTGCTAGCTTGCTCTCATATCTGGCTCGCTCGCTTTCTCTCTTGTCTGCCTCGCTCTCTTTTATGGCTCGCTCACATATCTGGCTCGCTCGCTCTCAAATCTGGCTCGCTCGCTCTCAAATCTGGCTCGCTCGCTTGCTCTCATGTATGGCTTGCTCGCTTGCTCTCATATCCGGCTCGCTCGCTTGCTCTCTTGTCTGGCTCGCTCTCTTATCTGGCTCGCTCGCTCTCATATCTGGCTGGCTCGATTGCTCTCATATCTGGCTAGCTCGCTTGCTCTCTTGTCTTGCTCGCTCTCTTATCTGGCTCGCTTGCTCTCATATCTGGCTGGCTTGCTTGCTCTCATATCTGGCTCGCTCGCTTGCTCTCATATCTGGCTAGTTCGCTTGCTCTCTTGTCTTGCTCGCTCTCTTATCTGGCTCGCTCGCTCTCATATCTGGCTGGCTCGCTTGCTCTCATATCTGGCTTGCTCGCTTGCTCTCTTGTCTGGCTCGCTCTCTTATCTGGCTTGCTCGCTAGCATATCTGGCTCGCTCGCTTGCTCTCTTGTCTGGCTCGCTCGCTCTCATATCTGGCTCGCTCACTTGTTCTCTTGTCTGGCTCGCTCTCTTATCTGGCTCACTCGCATATCTGGCTTGCTCGCTTGCTCTCATATCTGGCTCGCTCGCTTGCTCTCATGTCTGGCTCGCTCGCTCTCATATCTGACTTTCTTGCTTGCTCTCTTGTCTAGTTCGCTCTCTTATCTGGCTCGCTCTCATATCTGGCTTGCTCGCTTGCTCTCATATCTGGCTCGCTCGTTTGCTCTCTTGTCTGGCTCGCTCTCTTATCTGGCTTGCTCGCTAGCATATCTGGCTTGCTCGCTTTCTCTCTTCTCTGTCTCGCTCTCTTTTATGGCTCGCTCACATATCTGGCTCGCTCGCTCTCAAATCTGGCTCGCTCGCTCTCAAATCTGGCTCACTCGCTTGCTCTCATATCTGGCTTGCTCGCTTGCTCTCATATCCGGCTCGCTCGCTTGCTCTCATATCTGGCTCGCTCGCTTGCTCTCTTGTCTGGCTCGCTCTCTTATCTGGCTCGCTCGCATATCTTTCTCGCTCGCTCTCAAATCTGGCTCGCTCGCTTGCTCTCATATCTGGCTCGCTCGCTTGCTCTCTTGTCTGGCTCACTCTCTTATCTGGCTTGCTCGCTAGCATATCTGGCTCGCTCGCTTGCTCTCTTTTCTGGCTTGCTCTCTTATCTGGCTCGCTTGCTCTCATATCTGGCTCGCTCGCTTGATCTCATGTCTGGCTTGCTCGCTCTCATATCTGGCTCGCTCGCTTGCTCTCATGTCTGGCTCGCTCGCTCTCATATCTGGCTTTCTCGCTTGCTCTCTTGTCTGGTTTGCTCTCTTATCTGGCTCGCTCTCATATCTGGCTTGCTCGCTTGCTCTCATATGTGGCTCGCTCACTTGCTCTCTTGTCTGGCTCGCTCTCTTATCTGGTTCACTCGCATATCTGGCTCGCTCGCTCTCATATCTGGCTTGCTCGCTTGCTCTCATATCTGGCTCGCTCGCTTGCTCTCAAATCTGGCTCGCTCGCTTGCTCTCATATCTGGCTAGCTCGCTTGCTCTCTTGTCTTGCTCGCTCTCTTATCTGGCTCGCTCGCTCTCATATCTGGCTGGCTCGCTTGCTCTCATATCTGGCTTGCTCGCTTGCTCTCTTGTCTGGCTCGCTCTCTTATCTGGCTTGCTCGCTAGCATATCTGGCTCGCTCGCTTGCTCTCTTGTCTGGCTTGCTCTCTTATCTGGCTCGCTCGCTCTCATATCTGGCTCGCTCGCTTGCTCTCATATCTGGCTAGTTCGCTTGCTCTCTTGTCTTGCTCGCTCTCTTATCTGGCTCGCTCGCTCTCATATCTGGCTGGCTCGCTTGCTCTCATATCTGGCTTGCTCGCTTGCTCTCTTGTCTGGCTCGCTCTCTTATCTGGCTTGCTCGCTAGCATATCTGGCTCGCTCGCTTGCTCTCTTGTCTGGCTTGCTCTCTTATCTGGCTCGCTCTCATATCTGGCTCGCTCACTTGCTCTCTTGTCTGGCTCGCTCGCTCTCATATCTGACTTTCTCGCTTGCTCTCTTGTCTGGTTCGCTCTCTTATCTGGCTCGCTCTCATATCTGGCTTGCTCGCTTGCTCTCATATCTGGCTCGCTCGTTTGCTCTCTTGTCTGGCTCGCTCTCTTATCTGGCTTGCTCGCTAGCATATCTGGCTCGCTCGCTTGCTCTCTTGTCTGACTTGCTCTCTTATCTGTCTCGCTCTCACATCTGGCTTGCTCGCTTGCTCTCATATCTGGCTCGCTCGCTTGCTCTCTTGTCTGGCTCGCTCTCTTATCTGGCTTGCTCGCTAGCATATCTGGCTCGCTCGCTTGCTCTCTTGTCTGGCTTGCTCTCTTATCTGGCTCGCTTGCTCTCATATCTGGCTTGCTCGCTTGATCTCATGTCTGGCTCGCTCGCTCTCATATCTGGCTCGCTCGATTGCTCTCATATCTGGCTCGCTCGCTCTCATATCTGGCTTTCTCGCTTGCTCTCTTGTCTGGTTTGCTCTCTTATCTGGCTCGCTCTCATATCTGGCTCGCTCACTTGCTCTCTTGTCTGGCTCGCTCTCTTATCTGGATCACTCGCATATCTTGCTCGCTCGCTCTCATATCTGGCTTGCTCGCTTGCTCTCATATCTGGCTAGCTCGCTTGCTCTCTTGTCTTGCTCGCTCTCTTATCTGGCTCGTTCGCTCTCATATCTGGCTGGCTTGCTTGCTCTCATATCTGGCTCGCTCGCTTGCTCTCATATCTGGCTAGTTCGCTTGCTCTCTTGTCTTGCTTGCTCTCTTATCTGGCTCGCTCGCTCTCATATCTGGCTGGCTCGCTTGTTCTCATATCTGGCTTGCTCGCTTGCTCTCTTGTCTGGCTCGCTCTCTTATCTGGCTTGCTCGCTAGCATATCTGGCTCGCTCGCTTGCTCTCTTGTCTGGCTTGCTCTCTTATCTGTCTCGCTCTCACATCTGGCTTGCTCGCTTGCTCTCATATCTGGCTCGCTCGCTTGCTCTCTTGTCTGGCTCGCTCTCTTATCTGGCTTGCTCGCTAGCATATCTGGCTCGCTCGCTTGCTCTCTTGTCTGGCTTGCTCTCTTATCTGGCTCGCTCGCTCTCATATCTGGCTCGCTCACTTGCTCTCTTGTCTGGCTCGCTCTCTTATCTGGCTCACTCGCATATCTGGCTCGCTCGCTCTCATATCTGGCTTGCTCGCTTGCTCTCATATCTGGATCGCTCGCTTGCTCTCAAATCTGGCTCGCTCGCTTGCTCTCATATCTGGCTAGCTCGCTTGCTCTCTTGTCTTGCTCGCTCTCTTATCTGGCTCGCTCGCTCTCATATCTGGCTGGCTTGCTTGCTCTCATATCTGGCTCGCTCGCTTGCTCTCATATCTGGCTAGTTCGCTTGCTCTCTTGTCTTGCTCGCTCTCTTATCTGGCTCGCTCGCTCTCATATCTGGCTGGCTTGCTTGCTCTCATATCTGGCTTGCTCGCTTGCTCTCTTGTCTGGCTCGCTCTCTTATCTGGCTTGCTCGCTAGCATATCTGGCTCGCTCGCTTGCTCTCTTGTCTGGCTTGCTCTCTTATCTGGCTCGCTCGCACTCATATCTGGCTCGCTTGCTTGCTCTCATGTCTGGCTCGCTCGCTCTCATATCTGGCTCACTCGCTTGCTCTCATGTCTGGCTCGCTCGCTCTCATATCTGGCTTTCTCGCTTGCTCTCTTGTCTGGTTCGCTCTCTTATCTGGCTCGCTCTCATATCTGGCTTGCTCGCTTGCTCTCATATCTGGCTCGCTCGCTTGCTTTCTTGTCTGGCTCGCTCGCATATCTGGCTCGCTCGCTCTCACATCTGGCTGGCTCGCTTGCTCTCATATCTGGCTCGCTCGCTCTCATATCTGGCTCGCTCGCTTGCTCTCTTGTCTTGCTCGCTCTCTTATCTGGCTCGCTCGCTCTCATATCTGGCTGGCTCGCTTGCTCTCATATCTGGCTCGCTCGCTTGCTCTCTTGTCTGGCTCGCTCTCTTATCTGGCTTGCTCGCTAGGATATCTGGCTCGCACGCTTGCTCTCTTGTCTGGCTTGCTCTCTTATCTGGCTCGCTCGCTCTCATATCTGGCTCGCTCGCTTGCTCTCATGTCTGGCTCGCTCGCTCTCATATCTGGCTTTCTCGCTTGCTCTCTTGTCTGGCTCGCTCTCTTATCTGGCTCGCTCGCATATCTGGCTAACTCGCTCTCACATCTGGCTGGCTCGCTTGCTCTCATTTCTGGCTGGCTCGCTTGCTCTCATATCTGGCTCGCTCGCTTGCTCTCATATCTGGCTCGCTCGCTTGCTTAATTGTCTGGCTCGCTCTCTTATCTGCCTCGCTCTCTCTAACATCTGGCTTGCTCGCTTGCTCTCATATCTGGCTCGCTCGCTGCTCTCTTGTCTGGCTCGCTCTCATATCTGGCTTGCTCACTTGCTCTCATATCTGGCTCGCTCGCTTGCTCTCTTGTCTGGCTCGCTCTCTTATCTGGCTTGTTCGCTAGCATATCTGGCTCGCTCGCTTGCTCTCTTGTCTGGCTTGCTCTCTTATCTGGCTCGCTCGCTCTCATATCTGGCTCGCTCACTTGCTCTCTTGTCTGGCTCGCTCGCTCTCATATCTGACTTTCTCGCTTGCTCTCTTGTCTGGTTCGCTCTCTTATCTGGCTCGCTCTCATATCTGGCTTGCTCGCTTGCTCTCATATCTGGCTCGCTCGTTTGCTCTCTTGTCTGGCTCGCTCTCTTATCTGGCTTGCTCGCTAGCATATCTGGCTCGCTCGCTTGCTCTCTTGTCTGGCTTGCTCTCTTATCTGGCTTGCTTGCTCTCATATCTGGCTCGATCGCTTGATCTCATGTCTGGCTCGCTCGCTCTCATATCTGGCTCGCTCGATTGCTCTCATATCTGGCTCGCTCGCTCTCATATCTGGCTTTCTCGCTTGCTCTCTTGTCTGGTTTGCTCTCTTATCTGGCTCGCTCTCATATCTGGCTCGCTCACTTGCTCTCTTGTCTGGCTCGCTCTCTTATCTGGCTCACTCGCATATCTGGCTCGCTCGCTCTCATATCTGGCTTGCTCGCTTGCTCTCATATCTGGCTAGCTCGCTTGCTCTCTTGTCTTGCTCGCTCTCTTATCTGGCTCGTTCGCTCTCATATCTGGCTGGCTTGCTTGCTCTCATATCTGGCTCGCTCGCTTGCTCTCATATCTGGCTAGTTCGCTTGCTCTCTTGTCTTGCTTGCTCTCTTATCTGGCTCGCTCGCTCTCATATCTGGCTGGCTCGCTTGTTCTCATATCTGGCTTGCTCGCTTGCTCTCTTGTCTGGCTCGCTCTCTTATCTGGCTTGCTCGCTAGCATATCTGGCTCGCTCGCTTGCTCTCTTGTCTGGCTTGCTCTCTTATCTGGCTCGCTCGCTCTCATATCTGGCTCGCTCGCTTGCTCTCATATCTGGCTAGTTCGCTTGCTCTCTTGTCTTGCTCGCTCTCTTATCTGGCTCGCTCGCTCTCATATCTGGCTGGCTCGCTTGCTCTCATATCTGGCTTGCTCGCTTGCTCTCTTGTCTGGCTCGCTCTCTTATCTGGCTTGCTCGCTAGCATATCTGGCTCGCTCGCTTGCTCTCTTGTCTGGCTTGCTCTCTTATCTGGCTCGCTCGCTCTCATATCTGGCTCGCTCACTTGCTCTCTTGTCTGGCTCGCTCGCTCTCATATCTGACTTTCTCGCTTGCTCTCTTGTCTGGTTCGCTCTCTTATCTGGCTCGCTCTCATATCTGGCTTGCTCGCTTGCTCTCATATCTGGCTCGCTCCTTTGCTCTCTTGTCTGGCTCGCTCTCTTATCTGGCTTGCTCGCTAGCATATCTGGCTCGCTCGCTTGCTCTCTTGTCTGACTTGCTCTCTTATCTGTCTCGCTCTCACATCTGGCTTGCTCGCTTGCTCTCATATCTGGCTCGCTTTCTTGCTCTCTTGTCAGGCTCGCTCTCTTATCTGGCTTGCTCGCTAGCATATCTGGCTCGCTCGCTTGCTCTCTTGTCTGGCTTGCTCTCTTATCTGGCTCGCTTGCTCTCATATCTGGCTCGCTCGCTTGATCTCATGTCTGGCTCGCTCGCTCTCATATCTGGCTCGCTCGATTGCTTTCATATCTGGCTCGCTCGCTCTTATATCTGGCTTTCTCGCTTGCTCTCTTGTCTGGTTTGCTCTCTTATCTGGCTTGCTCTCATATCTGGCTCGCTCACTTGCTCTCTTGTCTGGCTCGCTCTCTTATCTGGCTCACTCGCATATCTGGCTCGCTCGCTCTCATATCTGGCTTGCTCGCTTGCTCTCATATCTGGCTAGCTCGCTTGCTCTCTTGTCTTGCTCGCTCTCTTATCTGGCTCGTTCGCTCTCATATCTGGCTGGCTTGCTTGCTCTCATATCTGGCTCGCTCGCTTGCTCTCATATCTGGCTAGTTCGCTTGCTCTCTTGTCTTGCTTGCTCTCTTATCTGGCTCGCTCGCTCTCATATCTGGCTGGCTCGCTTGTTCTCATATCTGGCTTGCTCGCTTGCTCTTTTGTCTGGCTCGCTCTCTTATCTGGCTTGCTCGCTAGCATATCTGGCTCGCTCGCTTGCTCTCTTGTCTGGCTTGCTCTCTTATCTGGCTCGCTCGCTCTCATATCTGGCTCGCTCACTTGATCTCTTGTCTGGCTCGCTCTCTTATCTGGCTCACTCGCATATCTGGCTCGCTCGCTCTCATATCTGGCTTGCTCGCTTGCTCTCATATCTGGATCGCTCGCTTGCTCTCAAATCTGGCTCGCTCGCTTGCTCTCATATCTGGCTAGCTCGCTTGCTCTCTTGTCTTGCTCGCTCTCTTATCTGGCTCGCTCGCTCTCATATCTGGCTGGCTTGCTTGCTCTCATATCTGGCTCGCTCGCTTGCTCTCATATCTGGCTAGTTCGCTTGCTCTCTTGTCTTGCTCGCTCGCTCTCATATCTGGCTTGCTCGCTTGCTCTCATATCTGGCTTGCTCGCTTGCTCTCTTGTCTGGCTCGCTCTCTTATCTGGCTTGCTCGCTAGCATATCTGGCTCGCTCGCTTGCTCTCTTGTCTGGCTTGCTCTCTTATCTGGCTCGCTCACACTCATATCTGGCTCGCTCGCTTGCTCTCATGTCTGGCTCGCTCGCTCTCATATCTGGCTCACTCGCTTGCTCTCATGTCTGGCTCGCTCGCTCTCATATCTGGCTTTCTCGCTTGCTCTCATATCTGGCTCGCTCGCTTGCTTTCTTGTCTGGCTCGCTCGCATATCTGGCTCGCTCGCTCTCACATCTGGCTGGCTCGCTTGCTCTCATATCTGGCTCGCTCGCTCTCATATCTGGCTCGCTCGCTTGCTCTCTTGTCTTGCTCGCTCTCTTATCTGGCTCGCTCGCTCTCATATCTGGCTGGCTCGCTTGCTCTCA
Organism: Hyla sarda; assembly: GCF_029499605.1. NCBI lineage: Eukaryota > Metazoa > Chordata > Amphibia > Anura > Hylidae > Hyla > Hyla sarda. The sequence continues at coordinate 305,078,369 of NC_079191.1, forward strand.
TATCTGGCTCGCTCGCTTGCTCTCTTGTCTGGTTCGCTCTCTTATCTGGCTCGCTCTCATATCTGGCTTGCTCGCTTGCTCTCATATCTGGCTCACTCGCTTGCTTTCTTGTCTGGCTCGCTCGCATATCTGGCTCGCTCGCTCTCACATCTGGCTGGCTCGCTTGCTCTCATATCTGGCTCGCTCGCTCTCATATCTGTCTCGCTCGCTTGCTCTCTTGTCTTGCTCGCTCTCTTATCTGGCTCGCTCGCTCTCATATCTGGCTGGCTCGCTTGCTCTCATACCTGGCTCGCTCGCTTGCTCTCTTGTCTGGCTCGCTCTCTTATCTGGCTTGCTCGCTAGGATATCTGGCTCGCACGCATGCTCTCTTGTCTGGCTTGCTCTCTTATCTGGCTCGCTCGCTCTCATATCTGGCTCGCTCGCTTGCTCTCATGTCTGGCTCGCTCGCTCTCATATCTGGCTTTCTCGCTTGCTCTCTTGTCTGGCTCGCTCTCTTATCTGGCTCGCTCGCATATCTGGCTAGCTCGCTCTCACATCTGGCTGGCTCGCTTGCTCTCATTTCTGGCTGGCTCGCTTGCTCTCATATCTGGCTCGCTCGCTTGCTCTCATATCTGGCTCGCTCGCTCTCATATCTGGCTTTCTCGCTTGCTCTCTTGTCTGGTTTGCTCTCTTATCTGGCTCGCTCTCATATCTGGCTCGCTCACTTGCTCTCTTGTCTGGCTCGCTCTCTTATCTGGATCACTCGCATATCTGGCTCGCTCGCTCTCATATCTGGCTTGCTCGCTTGCTCTCATATCTGGCTAGCTCGCTTGCTCTCTTGTCTTGCTCGCTCTCTTATCTGGCTCGTTCGCTCTCATATCTGGCTGGCTTGCTTGCTCTCATATCTGGCTCGCTCGCTTGCTCTCATATCTGGCTAGTTCGCTTGCTCTCTTGTCTTGCTTGCTCTCTTATCTGGCTCGCTCGCTCTCATATCTGGCTGGCTCGCTTGTTCTCATATCTGGCTTGCTCGCTTGCTCTCTTGTCTGGCTCGCTCTCTTATCTGGCTTGCTCGCTAGCATATCTGGCTCGCTCGCTTGCTCTCTTGTCTGGCTTGCTCTCTTATCTGTCTCGCTCTCACATCTGGCTTGCTCGCTTGCTCTCATATCTGGCTTTCTCGCTCGCTTGCTCTCTTGTCTGGCTCGCTCTCTTATCTGGCTTGCTCGCTAGCATATCTGGCTCGCTCGCTTGCTCTCTTGTCTGGCTTGCTCTCTTATCTGGCTCGCTCGCTCTCATATCTGGCTCGCTCACTTTCTCTCTTGTCTGGCTCGCTCTCTTATCTGGCTCACTCGCATATCTGGCTCGCTCGCTCTCATATCTGGCTTGCTCGCTTGCTCTCATATCTGGATCGCTCGCTTGCTCTCAAATCTGGCTCGCTCGCTTGCTCTCATATCTGGCTAGCTCGCTTGCTCTCTTGTCTTGCTCGCTCTCTTATCTGGCTTGCTCGCTCTCATATCTGGCTGGCTTGCTTGCTCTCATATCTGGCTCGCTCGCTTGCTCTCATATCTGGCTAGTTCGCTTGCTCTCTTGTCTTGCTCGCTCGCTCTCATCTGGCTTGCTCGCTTGCTCTCATATCTGGCTTGCTCGCTTGCTCTCTTGTCTTGCTCGCTCTCTTATCTGGCTCGCTCGCTCTCATATCTGGCTGGCTCGCTTGCTCTCATATCTGGCTCGCTCGCTCTCATATCTGGCTCGCTCGCTTGCTCTCTTGTCTTGCTCGCTCTCTTATCTGGCTCGCTCGCTCTCATATCTGGCTGGCTCGCTTGCTCTCATATCTGGCTCGCTCGCTTGCTCTCTTGTCTGGCTCGCTCTCTTATCTGGCTTGCTCGCTAGGATATCTGGCTCGCACGCTTGCTCTCTTGTCTGGCTTGCTCTCTTATCTGGCTCGCTCGCTCTAATATCTGGCTCGCTCGCTTGCTCTCATGTCTGGCTCGCTCGCTCTCATATCTGGCTTTCTCGCTTGCTCTCTTATCTGGCTCGCTCTCATATCTGGCTTGCTCGCTTGCTCTCATATCTGGCTCACTCGCTTGCTTTCTTGTCTGGCTCGCTCGCATATCTGGCTCGCTCGCTCTCACATCTGGCTGGCTCGCTTGCTCTCATATCTGGCTCGCTCGCTCTCATATCTGGCTCGCTCGCTTGCTCTCTTGTCTTGCTCGCTCTCTTATCTGGCTCGCTCGCTCTCATATCTGGCTGGCTCGCTTGCTCTCATATCTGGCTCGCTCGCTTGCTCTCTTGTCTGGCTCGCTCTCTTATCTGGCTTGCTCGCTAGGATATCTGGCTCACACGCATGCTCTCTTGTCTGGCTTGCTCTCTTATCTGGCTCGCTCGCTCTCATATCTGGCTCGCTCGCTTGCTCTCATGTCTGGCTCGCTCGCTCTCATATCTGGCTTTCTCGCTTGCTCTCTTGTCTGGCTCGCTCTCTTATCTGGCTCGCTCGCATATCTGGCTAGCTCGCTCTCACATCTGGCTGGCTCGCTTGCTCTCATTTCTGGCTGGCTCGCTTGCTCTCATATCTGGCTCGCTCGCTTGCTCTCATATCTGGCTCGCTCGCTTGCTTAATTGTCTGGCTCGCTCTCTTATCTGCCTCGCTCTCTCTCACATCTGGCTTGCTCGCTTGCTCTCATATCTGGCTCGCTCGCTGCTCTCTTGTCTGGCTCGCTCTCATATCTGGCTTGCTCGCTTGCTCTCATATCTGGCTCGCTCGCTTGCTCTCTTGTCTGGCTCGCTCTCTTATCTGGCTCGCTCGCATATCTGGCTCGCTCGCTCTCACATCTGGCTGGCTTGCTTGCTCTCATATCTGGCTCGCTCGCTTGCTCTCATATCTGACTCGCTCGCTTGCTCTCTTGTCTGGCTCGCTCTCTTATCTGGCACGCTTGCATATCTGGCTCGCTCGCTTGCTCTCTTGTCTGGCTCGCTCTCTTATCTGGCTCGCTCGCATATCTGGCTCGCTCGCTCTCACATCTGGCTGGCTTGCTTGCTCTCATATCTGGCTCACTCGCTTGCTCTCTTGTCTGGCTCGCTCTCATATCTGGCTCGCTCGCATATCTGGCTAGCTCGCTCTCACATCTGGCTGGCTCGCTTGCTCTCATTTCTGGCTGGCTCGCTTGCTCTCATATCTGGCTCGCTCGCTTGCTCTCATATCTGGCTCGCTCGCTTGCTTAATTGTCTGGCTCGCTCTCTTATCTGCCTCGCTCTCTCTCACATCTGGCTTGCTCGCTTGCTCTCATATCTGGCTCGCTCGCTGCTCTCTTGTCTGGCTCGCTCTCATATCTGGCTTGCTCGCTTGCTCTCATATCTGGCTCGCTCGCTTGCTCTCTTGTCTGGCTCGCTCTCTTATCTGGCTCGCTCGCATATCTGGCTCGCTCGCTCTCACATCTGGCTGGCTTGCTTGCTCTCATATCTGGCTCGCTCGCTTGCTCTCATATCTGACTCGCTCGCTTGCTCTCTTGTCTGGCTCGCTCTCTTATCTGGCACGCTTGCATATCTGGCTCGCTCGCTTGCTCTCTTGTCTGGCTCGCTCTCTTATCTGGCTCGCTTGCATATCTGGCTCGCTCGCTCTCACATCGAGCTGGCTCGCTTGCTCTCATATCTGGCTAGGCTCGCTTGCTCTCTTGTCTGGCTCGCTCTCTTATCTGGCTCGCTCTCATATCTGGCTTGCTAGCTTGCTCTCATATCTGGCTCGCTCGCTTTCTCTTGTCTGTCTCGCTCTCTTTTATGGCTCGCTCACATATCTGGCTCGCTTGCTCTCAAATCTGGCTTGCTTGCTCTCAAATCTGTCTCGCTCGCTTGCTCTCATATCTGGCTAGTTCGCTTGCTCTCTTGTCTTGCTCGCTCTCTTATCTGGCTCGCTCGCTCTCATATCTGGCTGGCTCGCTTGCTCTCATATCTGGCTCGCTCGCTTGCTCTCTTGTCTGGCTCGCTCTCTTATCTGGCTTGCTCGCTAGCATATCTGGCTCGCTCGCTTGCTCTCTTGTCTGGCTTGCTCTCTTATCTGGCTCGCTCGCTCTCATATCTGGCTCGCTCACTTGCTCTCTTGTCTGGCTCGCTCTCTTATCTGGCTCACTCGCATATCTGGCTCGCTCGCTCTTATATCTGGCTTGCTCGCTTGCTCTCATATCTGGCTCGCTCGCTTGCTCTCATGTCTGGCTCGCTCTCATATCTGGCTTTCTCGCTTGCTCTCTTGTCTGGTACGCTCTCTTATCTGGCTCGCTCTCATATCTGGCTTGCTCGCTTGCTCTCATATCTGGCTCGTTCGCTTGCTTTCTTGTCTGGCTCGCTCGCATATCTGGCTCGCTCGCTCGCTCTCACATCTGGCTCGCTCGCTTGCTCTCTTGTCTTGCTCGCTCTCTTATCTGGCTCGCTCGCTCTCATATCTGGCTGGCTCGCTTGCTCTCATATCTGGCTCGCTCGCTTGCTCTCTTGTCTGGCTCGCTCTCTTATCTGGCTTGCTCGCTAGAATATCTGGCTCGCGCGCTTGCTCTCTTGTCTGGCTTGCTCTCTTATCTGGCTCGCTCGCTCTCATATCTGGCTCGCTCGCTTGCTCTCATGTCTGGCTCGCTCTCATATCTGGCTTTCTCGCTTGCTCTCTTGTCTGGCTCGCTCTCTTATCTGGCTCGCTCACATATCTGGCTAGCTTGCTCTCACATCTGGCTGGCTCGCTTGCTCTCATTTCTGGCTGGCTTGCTTGCTCTCATTTCTGGCTCGCTCGCTTGCTCTCATATCTGGCTCGCTCGCTTGCTCTCATATCTGGCACGCTCGCTTGCTCTCTTGTCTGGCTCGCTCTCATATCTGGCTAGCTCGCTTGCTCTCATATCTGGCTCGCTCGCTTGCTCTCATATCTGGCTCGCTCGTTGCTCTCTTGTCTGGCTCGCTCTCATATCTGGCTTGCTCGCATATCTGGCTCGCTCGCTTGCTCTCTTGTCTGGCTCGCTCTCTTATTTGGCTCGCTCGCATATCTGGCTCGCTCGCTCTCACATCTGGCTGGCTTGCTTGCTCTCATATCTGGCTCGCTCGCTTGCTCTCATATCTGGCTCGCTCGCTTGCTCTCTTGTCTGGCTCGCTCTCTTGTCTGACTCGCTCGCATATCTGGCTCGCTCGCTCTCACATCGAGCTGGCTCGCTTGCTCTCATATCTGGCTCGCTCGCTTGCTCTCTTGTCTGGCTCGCTCTCTTATCTGGCTCGCTCTCATATCTGGCTTGCTAGCTTGCTCTCATATCTGGCTCGCTCGCTTTCTCTCTTGTCTGCCTCGCTCTCTTTTATGGCTCGCTCACATATCTGGCTCGCTCGCTCTCAAATCTGGCTCGCTCGCTCTCAAATCTGGCTCGCTCGCTTGCTCTCATGTATGGCTTGCTCGCTTGCTCTCATATCCGGCTCGCTCGCTTGCTCTCTTGTCTGGCTCGCTCTCTTATCTGGCTCGCTCGCTCTCATATCTGGCTGGCTCGATTGCTCTCATATCTGGCTAGCTCGCTTGCTCTTTTGTCTTGCTCGCTCTCTTATCTGGCTCGCTTGCTCTCATATCTGGCTGGCTTGCTTGCTCTCATATCTGGCTCGCTCGCTTGCTCTCATATCTGGCTAGTTCGCTTGCTCTCTTGTCTTGCTCGCTCTCTTATCTGGCTCGATCTCATATCTGGCTTGCTAGCTTGCTCTCATATCTGGCTTGCTCGCTTGCTCTCTTGTCTGGCTTGCTCTCTTATCTGGCTTGCTCGCTAGCATATCTGGCTCGCTCGCTTGCTCTCTTGTCTGGCTTGCTCTCTTATCTGGCTCGCTCGCTCTCATATCTGGCTCGCTCACTTGCTCTCTTGTCTGGCTCACTCTCTTATCTGGCTCACTCGCATATCTGGCTTGCTCGCTTGCTCTCATATCTGGCTCGCTCGCTTGCTCTCATGTCTGGCTCGCTCGCTCTCATATCTGACTTTCTTGCTTGCTCTCTTGTCTAGTTCGCTCTCTTATCTGGCTCGCTCTCATATCTGGCTTGCTCGCTTGCTCTCATATCTGGCTCGCTCGTTTGCTCTCTTGTCTGGCTCGCTCGCTTATCTGGCTTGCTCGCTAGCATATCTGGCTTGCTCGCTTTCTCTCTTCTCTGTCTCGCTCTCTTTTATGGCTCGCTCACATATCTGGCTCGCTCGCTCTCAAATCTGGCTCGCTCGCTCTCAAATCTGGCTCGCTCGCTTGCTCTCATATCTGGCTTGCTCGCTTGCTCTCATATCCGGCTCGCTCGCTTGCTCTCATATCTGGCTCGCTCGCTTGCTCTCTTGTCTGGCTCGCTCTCTTATCTGGCTCGCTCGCATATCTTTCTCGCTCGCTCTCAAATCTGGCTCGCTCGCTTGCTCTCATATCTGGCTCGCTCGCTTGCTCTCTTGTCTGGCTCACTCTCTTATCTGGCTTGCTCGCTAGCATATCTGGCTCGCTCGCTTGCTCTCTTTTCTGGCTTGCTCTCTTATCTGGCTCGCTTGCTCTCATATCTGGCTCGCTCGCTTGATCTCATGTCTGGCTTGCTCGCTCTCATATCTGGCTTTCTCGCTTGCTCTCTTGTCTGGTTTGTTCTCTTATCTGGCTCGCTCTCATATCTGGCTTGCTCGCTTGCTCTCATATGTGGCTCGCTCACTTGCTCTCTTGTCTGGCTCGCTCTCTTATCTGGTTCACTCGCATATCTGGCTCGCTCGCTCTCATATCTGGCTTGCTCGCTTGCTCTCATATCTGGCTCGCTCGCTTGCTCTCAAATCTGGCTCGCTCGCTTGCTCTCATATCTGGCTAGCTCGCTTGCTCTCTTGTCTTGCTCGCTCTCTTATCTGGCTCGCTCGCTCTCATATCTGGCTGGCTCGCTTGCTCTCATATCTGGCTTGCTCGCTTGCTCTCTTGTCTGGCTCGCTCTCTTATCTGGCTTGCTCGCTAGCATATCTGGCTCGCTCGCTTGCTCTCTTGTCTGGCTTGCTCTCTTATCTGGCTCGCTCGCTCTCATATCTGGCTCGCTCGCTTGCTCTCATATCTGGCTAGTTCGCTTGCTCTCTTGTCTTGCTCGCTCTCTTATCTGGCTCGCTCGCTCTCATATCTGTCTGGCTCGCTTGCTCTCATATCTGGCTTGCTCGCTTGCTCTCTTGTCTGGCTCGCTCTCTTATCTGGCTTGCTCGCTAGCATATCTGGCTCGCTCGCTTGCTCTCTTGTCTGGCTTGCTCTCTTATCTGGCTCGCTCTCATATCTGGCTCGCTCACTTGCTCTCTTGTCTGGCTCGCTCGCTCTCATATCTGACTTTCTCGCTTGCTCTCTTGTCTGGTTCGCTCTCTTATCTGGCTCGCTCTCATATCTGGCTTGCTCGCTTGCTCTCATATCTGGCTCGCTCGTTTGCTCTCTTGTCTGGCTCGCTCTCTTATCTGGCTTGCTCGCTAGCATATCTGGCTCGCTCGCTTGCTCTCTTGTCTGACTTGCTCTCTTATCTGTCTCGCTCTCACATCTGGCTTGCTCGCTTGCTCTCATATCTGGCTCGCTCGCTTGCTCTCTTGTCTGGCTCGCTCTCTTATCTGGCTTGCTCGCTAGCATATCTGGCTCGCTCGCTTGCTCTCTTGTCTGGCTTGCTCTCTTATCTGGCTCGCTTGCTCTCATATCTGGCTTGCTCGCTTGATCTCATGTCTGGCTCGCTCGCTCTCATATCTGGCTCGCTCGATTGCTCTCATATCTGGCTCGCTCGCTCTCATATCTGGCTTTCTCGCTTGCTCTCTTGTCTGGTTTGCTCTCTTATCTGGCTCGCTCTCATATCTGGCTCGCTCACTTGCTCTCTTGTCTGGCTCGCTCTCTTATCTGGATCACTCGCATATCTGGCTCGCTCGCTCTCATATCTGGCTTGCTCGCTTGCTCTCATATCTGGCTAGCTCGCTTGCTCTCTTGTCTTGCTCGCTCTCTTATCTGGCTCGTTCGCTCTCATATCTGGCTGGCTTGCTTGCTCTCATATCTGGCTCGCTCGCTTGCTCTCATATCTGGCTAGTTCGCTTGCTCTCTTGTCTTGCTTGCTCTCTTATCTGGCTCGCTCGCTCTCATATCTGGCTGGCTCGCTTGTTCTCATATCTGGCTTGCTCGCTTGCTCTCTTGTCTGGCTCGCTCTCTTATCTGGCTTGCTCGCTAGCATATCTGGCTCGCTCGCTTGCTCTCTTGTCTGGCTTGCTCTCTTATCTGTCTCGCTCTCACATCTGGCTTGCTCGCTTGCTCTCATATCTGGCTCGCTCACTTGCTCTCTTGTCTGGCTCGCTCTCTTATCTGGCTTGCTCGCTAGCATATCTGGCTCGCTCGCTTGCTCTCTTGTCTGGCTTGCTCTCTTATCTGGCTCGCTCGCTCTCATATCTGGCTCGCTCACTTGCTCTCTTGTCTGGCTCGCTCTCTTATCTGGCTCACTCGCATATCTGGCTCGCTCGCTCTCATATCTGGCTTGCTCGCTTGCTCTCATATCTGGATCGCTCGCTTGCTCTCAAATCTGGCTCGCTCGCTTGCTCTCATATCTGGCTAGCTTGCTTGCTCTCTTGTCTTGCTCGCTCTCTTATCTGGCTCGCTCGCTCTCATATCTGGCTGGCTTGCTTGCTCTCATATCTGGCTCGCTCGCTTGCTCTCATATCTGGCTAGTTCGCTTGCTCTCTTGACTTGCTCGCTCGCTCTCATATCTGGCTTGCTCGCTTGCTCTCATATCTGGCTTGCTCGCTTGCTCTCTTGTCTGGCTCGCTCTCTTATCTGGCTTGCTCGCTAGCATATCTGGCTCGCTCGCTTGCTCTCTTGTCTGGCTTGCTCTCTTATCTGGCTCGCTCGCACTCATATCTGGCTCGCTCGCTTGCTCTCATGTCTGGCTCGCTCGCTCTCATATCTGGCTCACTCGCTTGCTCTCATGTCTGGCTCGCTCGCTCTCATATCTGGCTTTCTCGCTTGCTCTCTTGTCTGGTTCGCTCTCTTATCTGGCTCGCTCTCATATCTGGCTTGCTCGCTTGCTCTCATATCTGGCTCGCTCGCTTGCTTTCTTGTCTGGCTCGCTCGCATATCTGGCTCGCTCGCTCTCACATCTGGCTGGCTCGCTTGCTCTCATATCTGGCTCGCTCGCTCTCATATCTGGCTCGCTCGCTTGCTCTCTTGTCTTGCTCGCTCTCTTATCTGGCTCGCTCGCTCTCATATCTGGCTGGCTCGCTTGCTCTCATATCTGGCTCGCTCGCTTGCTCTCTTGTCTGGCTCGCTCTCTTATCTGGCTTGCTCGCTAGGATATCTGGCTCGCACGCTTGCTCTCTTGTCTGGCTTGCTCTCTTATCTGGCTCGCTCGCTCTCATATCTGGCTCGCTCGCTTGCTCTCATGTCTGGCTCGCTCGCTCTCATATCTGGCTTTCTCGCTTGCTCTCTTGTCTGGCTCGCTCTCTTATCTGGCTCGCTCGCATATCTGGCTAACTCGCTCTCACATCTGGCTGGCTCGCTTGCTCTCATTTCTGGCTGGCTCGCTTGCTCTCATATCTGGCTCGCTCGCTTGCTCTCATATTTGGCTCGCTCGCTTGCTTAATTGTCTGGCTCGCTCTCTTATCTGCCTCGCTCTCTCTCACATCTGGCTTGCTCGCTTGCTCTCATATCTGGCTCGCTCGCTGCTCTCTTGTCTGGCTCGCTCTCATATCTGGCTTGCTCGCTTGCTCTCATATCTGGCTCGCTCGCTTGCTCTCTTGTCTGGCTCGCTCTCTTATCTGGCTTGCTCGCTAGCATATCTGGCTCGCTCGCTTGCTCTCTTGTCTGGCTTGCTCTCTTATCTGGCTCGCTCGCTCTCATATCTGGCTCGCTCACTTGCTCTCTTGTCTGGCTCGCTCGCTCTCATATCTGACTTTCTCGCTTGCTTTCTTGTCTGGTTCGCTCTCTTATCTGGCTCGCTCTCATATCTGGCTTGCTCGCTTGCTCTCATATCTGGCTCGCTCGTTTGCTCTCTTGTCTGGCTCGCTCTCTTATCTGGCTTGCTCGCTAGCATATCTGGCTCGCTCGCTTGCTCTCTTGTCTGGCTTGCTCTCTTATCTGGCTTGCTTGCTCTCATATCTGGCTCGATCGCTTGATCTCATGTCTGGCTCGCTCGCTCTCATATCTGGCTCGCTCGATTGCTCTCATATCTGGCTCGCTCGCTCTCATATCTGGCTTTCTCGCTTGCTCTCTTGTCTGGTTTGCTCTCTTATCTGGCTCGCTCTCATATCTGGCTCGCTCACTTGCTCTCTTGTCTGGCTCGCTCTCTTATCTGGCTCACTCGCATATCTGGCTCGCTCGCTCTCATATCTGGCTTGCTCGCTTGCTCTCATATCTGGCTAGCTCGCTTGCTCTCTTGTCTTGCTCGCTCTCTTATCTGGCTCGTTCGCTCTCATATCTGGCTGGCTTGCTTGCTCTCATATCTGGCTCGCTCGCTTGCTCTCATATCTGGCTAGTTCGCTTGCTCTCTTGTCTTGCTTGCTCTCTTATCTGGCTCGCTCGCTCTCATATCTGGCTGGCTCGCTTGTTGTCATATCTGGCTTGCTCGCTTGCTCTCTTGTCTGGCTCGCTCTCTTATCTGGCTTGCTCGCTAGCATATCTGGCTCGCTCGCTTGCTCTCTTGTCTGGCTTGCTCTCTTATCTGGCTCGCTCGTTCTCATATCTGGCTCGCTCGCTTGCTCTCATATCTGGCTAGTTCGCTTGCTCTCTTGTCTTGCTCGCTCTCTTATCTGGCTCGCTCGCTCTCATATCTGGCTGGCTCGCTTGCTCTCATATCTGGCTTGCTCGCTTGCTCTCTTGTCTGGCTCGCTCTCTTATCTGGCTTGCTCGCTAGCATATCTGGCTCGCTCGCTTGCTCTCTTGTCTGGCTTGCTCTCTTATCTGGCTCGCTCGCTCTCATATCTGGCTCGCTCACTTGCTCTCTTGTCTGGCTCGCTCGCTCTCATATCTGACTTTCTCACTTGCTCTCTTGTCTGGTTCGCTCTCTTATCTGGCTCGCTCTCATATCTGGCTTGCTCGCTTGCTCTCATATCTGGCTCGCTCCTTTGCTCTCTTGTCTGGCTCGCTCTCTTATCTGGCTTGCTCGCTAGCATATCTGGCTCGCTCGCTTGCTCTCTTGTCTGACTTGCTCTCTTATCTGTCTCGCTCTCATATCTGGCTTGCTCGCTTGCTCTCATATCTGGCTCGCTCGCTTGCTCTCTTGTCTGGCTTGCTCTCTTATCTGGCTTGCTCGCTAGCATATCTGGCTCGCTCGCTTGCTCTCTTGTCTGGCTTGCTCTCTTATCTGGCTCGCTTGCTCTCATATCTGGCTCGCTCGCTTGATCTCATGTCTGGCTCGCTCGCTCTCATATCTGGCTCGCTCGATTGCTCTCATATCTGGCTCGCTCGCTCTTATATCTGGCTTTCTCGCTTGCTCTCTTGTCTGGTTTGCTCTCTTATCTGGCTTGCTCTCATATCTGGCTCGCTCACTTGCTCTCTTGTCTGGCTCGCTCTCTTATCTGGCTCACTCGCATATCTGGCTCGCTCGCTCTCATATCTGGCTTGCTCGCTTGCTCTCATATCTGGCTAGCTCGCTTGCTCTCTTGTCTTGCTCGCTCTCTTATCTGGCTCGTTCGCTCTCATATCTGGCTGGCTTGCTTGCTCTCATATCTGGCTCGCTCGCTTGCTCTCATATCTGGCTAGTTCGCTTGCTCTCTTGTCTTGCTTGCTCTCTTATCTGGCTCGCTCGCTCTCATATCTGGCTGGCTCGCTTGTTCTCATATCTGGCTTGCTCGCTTGCTCTTTTGTCTGGCTCGCTCTCTTATCTGGCTTGCTCGCTAGCATATCTGGCTCGCTCGCTTGCTCTCTTGTCTGGCTTGCTCTCTTATCTGGCTCGCTCGCTCTCATATCTGGCTCGCTCACTTGATCTCTTGTCTGGCTCGCTCTCTTATCTGGCTCACTCGCATATCTGGCTCGCTCGCTCTCATATCTGGCTTGCTCGCTTGCTCTCATATCTGGATCGCTCGCTTGCTCTCAAATCTGGCTCGCTCGCTTGCTCTCATATCTGGCTAGCTCGCTTGCTCTCTTGTCTTGCTCGCTCTCTTATCTGGCTCGCTCGCTCTCATATCTGGCTGGCTTGCTTGCTCTCATATCTGGCTCGCTCGCTTGCTCTCATATCTGGCTAGTTCGCTTGCTCTCTTGTCTTGCTCGCTCGCTCTCATATCTGGCTTGCTCGCTTGCTCTCATATCTGGCTTGCTCGCTTGCTCTCTTGTCTGGCTCGCTCTCTTATCTGGCTTGCTCGCTAGCATATCTGGCTCGCTCGCTTGCTCTCTTGTCTGGCTTGCTCTCTTATCTGGCTCGCTCGCACTCATATCTGGCTCGCTCGCTTGCTCTCATGTCTGGCTCGCTCGCTCTCATATCTGGCTCACTCGCTTGCTCTCATGTCTGGCTCGCTCGCTCTCATATCTGGCTTTCTCGCTTGCTCTCATATCTGGCTCGCTCGCTTGCTTTCTTGTCTGGCTCGCTCGCATATCTGGCTCGCTCGCTCTCACATCTGGCTGGCTCGCTTGCTCTCATATCTGGCTCGCTCGCTCTCATATCTGGCTCGCTCGCTTGCTCTCTTGTCTTGCTCGCTCTCTTATCTGGCTCGCTCGCTCTCATATCTGGCTGGCTCGCTTGCTCTCATATCTGGCTCGCTCGCTTGCTCTCTTGTCTGGTTCGCTCTCTTATCTGGCTCGCTCTCATATCTGGCTTGCTCGCTTGCTCTCATATCTGGCTCACTCGCTTGCTTTCTTGTCTGGCTCGCTCGCATATCTGGCTCGCTCGCTCTCACATCTGGCTGGCTCGCTTGCTCTCATATCTGGCTCGCTCGCTCTCATATCTGGCTCGCTCGCTTGCTCTCTTGTCTTGCTCGCTCTCTTATCTGGCTCGCTCGCTCTCATATCTGGCTGGCTCGCTTGCTCTCATACCTGGCTCGCTCGCTTGCTCTCTTGTCTGGCTCGCTCTCTTATCTGGCTTGCTCGCTAGGATATCTGGCTCGCACGCATGCTCTCTTGTCTGGCTTGCTCTCTTATCTGGCTCGCTCGCTCTCATATCTGGCTCGCTCGCTTGCTCTCATGTCTGGCTCGCTCGCTCTCATATCTGGCTTTCTCGCTTGCTCTCTTGTCTGGCTCGCTCTCTTATCTGGCTCGCTCGCATATCTGGCTAGCTCGCTCTCACATCTGGCTGGCTCGCTTGCTCTCATTTCTGGCTGGCTCGCTTGCTCTCATATCTGGCTCGCTCGCTTGCTCTCATATCTGGCTCGCTCGCTTGCTTAATTGTCTGGCTCGCTCTCTTATCTGCCTCGCTCTCTCTCACATCTGGCTTGCTCGCTTGCTCTCATATCTGGCTCGCTCGCTGCTCTCTTGTCTGGCTCGCTCTCATATCTGGCTTGCTCGCTTGCTCTCATATCTGGCTCGCTCGCTTGCTCTCTTGTCTGGCTCGCTCTCTTATCTGGCTCGCTCGCATATCTGGCTCGCTCGCTCTCACATCTGGCTGGCTTGCTTGCTCTCATATCTGGCTCGCTCGCTTGCTCTCATATCTGACTCGCTCGCTTGCTCTCTTGTCTGGCTCGCTCTCTTATCTGGCACGCTTGCATATCTGGCTCGCTCGCTTGCTCTCTTGTCTGGCTCGCTCTCTTATCTGGCTCGCTCGCATATCTGGCTCGCTCGCTCTCACATCTGGCTGGCTTGCTTGCTCTCATATCTGGCTCACTCGCTTGCTCTCATATCTGACTCGCTCGCTTGCTCTCTTGTCTGGCTCGCTCTCTTATCTGGCTCGCTTCCATATCTGGCTCGCTCGCTCTCACATCGAGCTGGCTCGCTTGCTCTCATATCTGGCTAGGCTCGCTTGCTCTCTTGTCTGGCTCGCTCTCTTATCTGGCTCGCTCTCATATCTGGCTTGCTAGCTTGCTCTCATATCTGGCTCGCTCGCTTTCTCTTGTCTGTCTCGCTCTCTTTTATGGCTCGCTCACATATCTGGCTCGCTTGCTCTCAAATCTGGCTTGCTCGCTCTCAAATCTGTCTCGCTCGCTTGCTCTCATATCTGGCTAGTTCGCTTGCTCTCTTGTCTTGCTCGCTCTCTTATCTGGCTCGCTCGCTCTCATATCTGGCTGGCTCGCTTGCTCTCATATCTGGCTCGCTCGCTTGCTCTCTTGTCTGGCTCGCTCTCTTATCTGGCTTGCTCGCTAGCATATCTGGCTCGCTCGCTTGCTCTCTTGTCTGGCTTGCTCTCTTATCTGGCTCGCTCGCTCTCATATCTGGCTCGCTCGCTTGCTCTCATGTCTGGCTCGCTCTCATATCTGGCTTTCTCGCTTGCTCTCTTGTCTGGTACGCTCTCTTATCTGGCTCGCTCTCATATCTGGCTTGATCGCTTGCTCTCATATCTGGCTCGTTCGCTTGCTTTCTTGTCTGGCTCGCTCGCATATCTGGCTCCCTCGCTCGCTCTCACATCTGGCTCGCTCGCTTGCTCTCTTGTCTTGCTCGCTCTCTTATCTGGCTCGCTCGCTCTCATATCTGGCTGGCTCGCTTGCTCTCATATCTGGCTCGCTCGCTTGCTCTCTTGTCTGGCTCGCTCTCTTATCTGGCTTGCTCGCTAGAATATCTGGCTCGCGCTCTTGCTCTCTTGTCTGGCTTGCTCTCTTATCTGGCTCGCTCGCTCTCTTATCTGGCTCGCTCACATATCTGGCTAGCTCGCTCTCACATCTGGCTGGCTCGCTTCCTCTCATTTCTGGCTGGCTTGCTTGCTCTCATTTCTGGCTCGCTCGCTTGCTCTCATATCTGGCTCGCTCGCTTGCTCTCATATCTGGCACGCTCGCTTGCTCTCTTGTCTGGCTCGCTCTCATATCTGGCTAGCTCGCTTGCTCTCTTGTCTTGCTCGCTCTCTTATCTGGCTTGCTCGCTCTCATATCTGGCTGGCTCGCTTGCTCTCATATCTGGCTCGCTCGCTTGCTCTCTTGTCTGGCTCGCTCTCTTATCTGGCTCGCTCGCATATCTGGCTCGCTCGCTCTCACATCTGGCTGGCTTGCTTGCTCTCATATCTGGCTCGCTCGCTTGCTCTCATATCTGACTCGCTCGCTTGCTCTCTTGTCTGGCTCGCTCTCTTATCTGGCACGCTTGCATATCTGGCTCGCTCGCTTGCTCTCTTGTCTGGCTCGCTTTCTTATCTGGCACGCTTGCATATCTGGCTCGCTCGCTTGCTCTCTTGTCTGGCTCGCTCTCTTATCTGGCTCGCTCGCATATCTGGCTCGCTCGCTCTCACATCTGGCTGGCTTGCTTGCTCTCATATCTGGCTCACTCGCTTGCTCTCATATCTGACTCGCTCGCTTGCTCTCTTGTCTGGCTCGCTCTCTTATCTGGCTCGCTTGCATATCTGGCTCGCTCGCTCTCACATCGAGCTGGCTCGCTTGCTCTCATATCTGGCTAGGCTCGCTTGCTCTCTTGTCTGGCTCGCTCTCTTATCTGGCTCGCTCTCATATCTGGCTTGCTAGCTTGCTCTCATATCTGGCTCGCTCGCTTTCTCTTGTCTGTCTCGCTCTCTTTTATGGCTCGCTCACATATCTGGCTCGCTTGCTCTCAAATCTGGCTTGCTCGCTCTCAAATCTGTCTCGCTCGCTTGCTCTCATATCTGGCTAGTTCGCTTGCTCTCTTGTCTTGCTCGCTCTCTTATCTGGCTCGCTCGCTCTCATATCTGGCTGGCTCGCTTGCTCTCATATCTGGCTCGCTCGCTTGCTCTCTTGTCTGGCTCGCTCTCTTATCTGGCTTGCTCGCTAGCATATCTGGCTCGCTCGCTTGCTCTCTTGTCTGGCTTGCTCTCTTGTCTGGCTTGCTCTCTTATCTGGCTCGCTCGCTCTCATATCTGGCTCGCTCGCTTGCTCTCATGTCTGGCTCGCTCTCATATCTGGCTTTCTCGCTTGCTCTCTTGTCTGGTACGCTCTCTTATCTGGCTCGCTCTCATATCTGGCTTGATCGCTTGCTCTCATATCTGGCTCGTTCGCTTGCTTTCTTGTCTGGCTCGCTCGCATATCTGGCTCCCTCGCTCGCTCTCACATCTGGCTCGCTCGCTTGCTCTCTTGTCTTGCTCGCTCTCTTATCTGGCTCGCTCGCTCTCATATCTGGCTGGCTCGCTTGCTCTCATATCTGGCTCGCTCGCTTGCTCTCTTGTCTGGCTCGCTCTCTTATCTGGCTTGCTCGCTAGAATATCTGGCTCGCGCTCTTGCTCTCTTGTCTGGCTTGCTCTCTTATCTGGCTCGCTCGCTCTCTTATCTGGCTCGCTCACATATCTGGCTAGCTCGCTCTCACATCTGGCTGGCTCGCTTCCTCTCATTTCTGGCTGGCTTGCTTGCTCTCATTTCTGGCTCGCTCGCTTGCTCTCATATCTGGCTCGCTCGCTTGCTCTCATATCTGGCACGCTCGCTTGCTCTCTTGTCTGGCTCGCTCTCATATCTGGCTAGCTCGCTTGCTCTCTTGTCTTGCTCGCTCTCTTATCTGGCTTGCTCGCTCTCATATCTGGCTGGCTCGCTTGCTGTCATATCTGGCTCGCTCGCTTGCTCTCTTGTCTGGCTCGCTCTCTTATCTGGCTCGCTCGCATATCTGGCTCGCTCGCTCTCACATCTGGCTGGCTTGCTTGCTCTCATATCTGGCTCGCTCGCTTGCTCTCATATCTGACTCGCTCGCTTGCTCTCTTGTCTGGCTCGCTTTCTTATCTGGCACGCTTGCATATCTGGCTCGCTCGCTTGCTCTCTTGTCTGGCTCGCTCTCTTATCTGGCTCGCTCGCATATCTGGCTCGCTCGCTCTCACATCTGGCTGGCTTGCTTGCTCTCATATCTGGCTCACTCGCTTGCTCTCATATCTGACTCGCTCGCTTGCTCTCTTGTCTGGCTCGCTCTCTTATCTGGCTCGCTTGCATATCTGGCTCGCTCGCTCTCACATCGAGCTGGCTCGCTTGCTCTCATATCTGGCTAGGCTCGCTTGCTCTCTTGTCTGGCTCGCTCTCTTATCTGGCTCGCTCTCATATCTGGCTTGCTAGCTTGCTCTCATATCTGGCTCGCTCGCTTTCTCTTGTCTGTCTCGCTCTCTTTTATGGCTCGCTCACATATCTGGCTCGCTTGCTCTCAAATCTGGCTTGCTCGCTCTCAAATCTGTCTCGCTCGCTTGCTCTCATATCTGGCTAGTTCGCTTGCTCTCTTGTCTTGCTCGCTCTCTTATCTGGCTCGCTCGCTCTCATATCTGGCTGGCTCGCTTGCTCTCATATCTGGCTCGCTCGCTTGCTCTCTTGTCTGGCTCGCTCTCTTATCTGGCTTGCTCGTTAGCATATCTGGCTCGCTCGCTTGCTCTCTTGTCTGGCTTGCTCTCTTATCTGGCTCGCTCGCTCTCATATCTGGCTCGCTCGCTTGCTCTCATGTCTGGCTCGCTCTCATATCTGGCTTTCTCGCTTGCTCTCTTGTCTGGTAAGCTCTCTTATCTGGCTCACTCTCATATCTGGCTTGCTCGCTTGCTCTCATATCTGGCTCGTTCGCTTGCTTTCTTGTCTGGCTCGCTCGCATATCTGGCTCGCTCGCTCGCTCTCACATCTGGCTCGCTCGCTTGCTCTCTTGTCTTGCTCGCTCTCTTATCTGGCTCGCTCTCATATCTGGCTGGCTCGCTTGCTCTCATATCTGGCTCGCTCGCTTGCTCTCTTGTCTGGCTCGCTCTCTTATCTGGCTTGCTCGCTAGAATATCTGGCTCGCGCGCTTGCTCTCTTGTCTGGCTTGCTCTCTTATCTGGCTCGCTCGCTCTCATATCTGGCTCGCTCGCTTGCTCTCATGTCTGGCTCGCTCGCTCTCATATCTGGCTTTCTCGCTTGCTCTCTTGTCTGGCTCGCTCTCTTATCTGGCTCGCTCACATATCTGGCTAGCTCGCTCTCACATCTGGCTGGCTCGCTTGCTCTCATTTCTGGCTGGCTCGCTTGCTCTCATTTCTGGCTCGCTCGCTTGCTCTCATATCTGGCTCGCTCGCTTGCTCTCATATCTGGCACGCTCGCTTGCTCTCTTGTCTGGCTCGCTCTCATATCTGGCTAGCTCGCTTGCTCTCTTGTCTTGCTCGCTCTCTTATCTGGCTTGCTCGCTCTCATATCTGGCTGGCTCGCTTGCTCTCATATCTGGCTCGCTCACTTGCTCTCATATCTGGCTCGCTCGCTTGCTCTCTTGTCTGGCTTGCTCTCTTATCTGGCTCGCTCACACTCATATCTGGCTCGCTCGCTTGCTCTCATGTCTGGCTCGCTCGCTCTCATATCTGGCTCACTCGCTTGCTCTCATGTCTGGCTCGCTCGCTCTCATATCTGGCTTTCTCGCTTGCTCTCATATCTGGCTCGCTCGCTTGCTTTCTTGTCTGGCTCGCTCGCATATCTGGCTCGCTCGCTCTCACATCTGGCTGGCTCGCTTGCTCTCATATCTGGCTCGCTCGCTCTCATATCTGGCTCGCTCGCTTGCTCTCTTGTCTTGCTCGCTCTCTTATCTGGCTCGCTCGCTCTCATATCTGGCTGGCTCGCTTGCTCTCATATCTGGCTCGCTCGCTTGCTCTCTTGTCTGGTTCGCTCTCTTATCTGGCTCGCTCTCATATCTGGCTTGCTCGCTTGCTCTCATATCTGGCTCACTCGCTTGCTTTCTTGTCTGGCTCGCTCGCTCTCACATCTGGCTGGCTCGCTTGCTCTCATATCTGGCTCGCTCGCTCTCATATCTGTCTCGCTCGCTTGCTCTCTTGTCTTGCTCGCTCTCTTATCTGGCTCGCTCGCTCTCATATCTGGCTGGCTCGCTTGCTCTCATACCTGGCTCGCTCGCTTGCTCTCTTGTCTGGCTCGCTCTCTTATCTGGCTTGCTCGCTAGGATATCTGGCTCGCACGCATGCTCTCTTGTCTGGCTTGCTCTCTTATCTGGCTCGCTCGCTCTCATATCTGGCTCGCTCGCTTGCTCTCATGTCTGGCTCGCTCGCTCTCATATCTGGCTTTCTCGCTTGCTCTCTTGTCTGGCTCGCTCTCTTATCTGGCTCGCTCGCATATCTGGCTAGCTCGCTCTCACATCTGGCTGGCTCGCTTGCTCTCATTTCTGGCTGGCTCGCTTGCTCTCATATCTGGCTCGCTCGCTTGCTCTCATATCTGGCTCGCTCGCTCTCATATCTGGCTTTCTCGCTTGCTCTCTTGTCTGGTTTGCTCTCTTATCTGGCTCGCTCTCATATCTGGCTCGCTCACTTGCTCTCTTGTCTGGCTCGCTCTCTTATCTGGATCACTCGCATATCTGGCTCGCTCGCTCTCATATCTGGCTTGCTCGCTTGCTCTCATATCTGGCTAGCTCGCTTGCTCTCTTGTCTTGCTCGCTCTCTTATCTGGCTCGTTCGCTCTCATATCTGGCTGGCTTGCTTGCTCTCATATCTGGCTCGCTCGCTTGCTCTCATATCTGGCTAGTTCGCTTGCTCTCTTGTCTTGCTTGCTCTCTTATCTGGCTCGCTCGCTCTCATATCTGGCTGGCTCGCTTGTTCTCATATCTGGCTTGCTCGCTTGCTCTCTTGTCTGGCTCGCTCTCTTATCTGGCTTGCTCGCTAGCATATCTGGCTCGCTCGCTTGCTCTCTTGTCTGGCTTGCTCTCTTATCTGTCTCGCTCTCACATCTGGCTTGCTCGCTTGCTCTCATATCTGGCTCGCTCGCTTGCTCTCTTGTCTGGCTCGCTCTCTTATCTGGCTTGCTCGCTAGCATATCTGGCTCGCTCGCTTGCTCTCTTGTCTGGCTTGCTCTCTTATCTGGCTCGCTCGCTCTCATATCTGGCTCGCTCACTTTCTCTCTTGTCTGGCTCGCTCTCTTATCTGGCTCACTCGCATATCTGGCTCGCTCGCTCTCATATCTGGCTTGCTCGCTTGCTCTCATATCTGGATCGCTCGCTTGCTCTCAAATCTGGCTCGCTCGCTTGCTCTCATATCTGGCTAGCTCGCTTGCTCTCTTGTCTTGCTCGCTCTCTTATCTGGCTTGCTCGCTCTCATATCTGGCTGGCTTGCTTGCTCTCATATCTGGCTCGCTCGCTTGCTCTCATATCTGGCTAGTTCGCTTGCTCTCTTGTCTTGCTCGCTCGCTCTCATCTGGCTTGCTCGCTTGCTCTCATATCTGGCTTGCTCGCTTGCTCTCTTGTCTTGCTCGCTCTCTTATCTGGCTCGCTCGCTCTCATATCTGGCTGGCTCGCTTGCTCTCATATCTGGCTCGCTCGCTCTCATATCTGGCTCGCTCGCTTGCTCTCTTGTCTTGCTCGCTCTCTTATCTGGCTCGCTCGCTCTCATATCTGGCTGGCTCGCTTGCTCTCATATCTGGCTCGCTCGCTTGCTCTCTTGTCTGGCTCGCTCTCTTATCTGGCTTGCTCGCTAGGATATCTGGCTCGCACGCTTGCTCTCTTGTCTGGCTTGCTCTCTTATCTGGCTCGCTCGCTCTAATATCTGGCTCGCTCGCTTGCTCTCATGTCTGGCTCGCTCGCTCTCATATCTGGCTTTCTCGCTTGCTCTCTTATCTGGCTCGCTCTCATATCTGGCTTGCTCGCTTGCTCTCATATCTGGCTCACTCGCTTGCTTTCTTGTCTGGCTCGCTCGCATATCTGGCTCGCTCGCTCTCACATCTGGCTGGCTCGCTTGCTCTCATATCTGGCTCGCTCGCTCTCATATCTGGCTCGCTCGCTTGCTCTCTTGTCTTGCTCGCTCTCTTATCTGGCTCGCTCGCTCTCATATCTGGCTGGCTCGCTTGCTCTCATATCTGGCTCGCTCGCTTGCTCTCTTGTCTGGCTCGCTCTCTTATCTGGCTTGCTCGCTAGGATATCTGGCTCACACGCATGCTCTCTTGTCTGGCTTGCTCTCTTATCTGGCTCGCTCGCTCTCATATCTGGCTCGCTCGCTTGCTCTCATGTCTGGCTCGCTCGCTCTCATATCTGGCTTTCTCGCTTGCTCTCTTGTCTGGCTCGCTCTCTTATCTGGCTCGCTCGCATATCTGGCTAGCTCGCTCTCACATCTGGCTGGCTCGCTTGCTCTCATTTCTGGCTGGCTCGCTTGCTCTCATATCTGGCTCGCTCGCTTGCTCTCATATCTGGCTCGCTCGCTTGCTTAATTGTCTGGCTCGCTCTCTTATCTGCCTCGCTCTCTCTCACATCTGGCTTGCTCGCTTGCTCTCATATCTGGCTCGCTCGCTGCTCTCTTGTCTGGCTCGCTCTCATATCTGGCTTGCTCGCTTGCTCTCATATCTGGCTCGCTCGCTTGCTCTCTTGTCTGGCTCGCTCTCTTATCTGGCTCGCTCGCATATCTGGCTCGCTCGCTCTCACATCTGGCTGGCTTGCTTGCTCTCATATCTGGCTCGCTCGCTTGCTCTCATATCTGACTCGCTCGCTTGCTCTCTTGTCTGGCTCGCTCTCTTATCTGGCACGCTTGCATATCTGGCTCGCTCGCTTGCTCTCTTGTCTGGCTCGCTCTCTTATCTGGCTCGCTCGCATATCTGGCTCGCTCGCTCTCACATCTGGCTGGCTTGCTTGCTCTCATATCTGGCTCACTCGCTTGCTCTCTTGTCTGGCTCGCTCTCATATCTGGCTCGCTCGCATATCTGGCTAGCTCGCTCTCACATCTGGCTGGCTCGCTTGCTCTCATTTCTGGCTGGCTCGCTTGCTCTCATATCTGGCTCGCTCGCTTGCTCTCATATCTGGCTCGCTCGCTTGCTTAATTGTCTGGCTCGCTCTCTTATCTGCCTCGCTCTCTCTCACATCTGGCTTGCTCGCTTGCTCTCATATCTGGCTCGCTCGCTGCTCTCTTGTCTGGCTCGCTCTCATATCTGGCTTGCTCGCTTGCTCTCATATCTGGCTCGCTCGCTTGCTCTCTTGTCTGGCTCGCTCTCTTATCTGGCTCGCTCGCATATCTGGCTCGCTCGCTCTCACATCTGGCTGGCTTGCTTGCTCTCATATCTGGCTCGCTCGCTTGCTCTCATATCTGACTCGCTCGCTTGCTCTCTTGTCTGGCTCGCTCTCTTATCTGGCACGCTTGCATATCTGGCTCGCTCGCTTGCTCTCTTGTCTGGCTCGCTCTCTTATCTGGCTCGCTTGCATATCTGGCTCGCTCGCTCTCACATCGAGCTGGCTCGCTTGCTCTCATATCTGGCTAGGCTCGCTTGCTCTCTTGTCTGGCTCGCTCTCTTATCTGGCTCGCTCTCATATCTGGCTTGCTAGCTTGCTCTCATATCTGGCTCGCTCGCTTTCTCTTGTCTGTCTCGCTCTCTTTTATGGCTCGCTCACATATCTGGCTCGCTTGCTCTCAAATCTGGCTTGCTTGCTCTCAAATCTGTCTCGCTCGCTTGCTCTCATATCTGGCTAGTTCGCTTGCTCTCTTGTCTTGCTCGCTCTCTTATCTGGCTCGCTCGCTCTCATATCTGGCTGGCTCGCTTGCTCTCATATCTGGCTCGCTCGCTTGCTCTCTTGTCTGGCTCGCTCTCTTATCTGGCTTGCTCGCTAGCATATCTGGCTCGCTCGCTTGCTCTCTTGTCTGGCTTGCTCTCTTATCTGGCTCGCTCGCTCTCATATCTGGCTCGCTCACTTGCTCTCTTGTCTGGCTCGCTCTCTTATCTGGCTCACTCGCATATCTGGCTCGCTCGCTCTTATATCTGGCTTGCTCGCTTGCTCTCATATCTGGCTCGCTCGCTTGCTCTCATGTCTGGCTCGCTCTCATATCTGGCTTTCTCGCTTGCTCTCTTGTCTGGTACGCTCTCTTATCTGGCTCGCTCTCATATCTGGCTTGCTCGCTTGCTCTCATATCTGGCTCGTTCGCTTGCTTTCTTGTCTGGCTCGCTCGCATATCTGGCTCGCTCGCTCGCTCTCACATCTGGCTCGCTCGCTTGCTCTCTTGTCTTGCTCGCTCTCTTATCTGGCTCGCTCGCTCTCATATCTGGCTGGCTCGTTTGCTCTCATATCTGGCTCGCTCGCTTGCTCTCTTGTCTGGCTCGCTCTCTTATCTGGCTTGCTCGCTAGAATATCTGGCTCGCGCGCTTGCTCTCTTGTCTGGCTTGCTCTCTTATCTGGCTCGCTCGCTCTCATATCTGGCTCGCTCGCTTGCTCTCATGTCTGGCTCGCTCTCATATCTGGCTTTCTCGCTTGCTCTCTTGTCTGGCTCGCTCTCTTATCTGGCTCGCTCACATATCTGGCTAGCTTGCTCTCACATCTGGCTGGCTCGCTTGCTCTCATTTCTGGCTGGCTTGCTTGCTCTCATTTCTGGCTCGCTCGCTTGCTCTCATATCTGGCTCGCTCGCTTGCTCTCATATCTGGCACGCTCGCTTGCTCTCTTGTCTGGCTCGCTCTCATATCTGGCTAGCTCGCTTGCTCTCATATCTGGCTCGCTCGCTTGCTCTCATATCTGGCTCGCTCGTTGCTCTCTTGTCTGGCTCGCTCTCATATCTGGCTTGCTCGCATATCTGGCTCGCTCGCTTGCTCTCTTGTCTGGCTCGCTCTCTTATTTGGCTCGCTCGCATATCTGGCTCGCTCGCTCTCACATCTGGCTGGCTTGCTTGCTCTCATATCTGGCTCGCTCGCTTGCTCTCATATCTGGCTCGCTCGCTTGCTCTCTTGTCTGGCTCGCTCTCTTGTCTGACTCGCTCGCATATCTGGCTCGCTCGCTCTCACATCGAGCTGGCTCGCTTGCTCTCATATCTGGCTCGCTCGCTTGCTCTCTTGTCTGGCTCGCTCTCTTATCTGGCTCGCTCTCATATCTGGCTTGCTAGCTTGCTCTCATATCTGGCTCGCTCGCTTTCTCTCTTGTCTGCCTCGCTCTCTTTTATGGCTCGCTCACATATCTGGCTCGCTCGCTCTCAAATCTGGCTCGCTCGCTCTCAAATCTGGCTCGCTCGCTTGCTCTCATGTATGGCTTGCTCGCTTGCTCTCATATCCGGCTCGCTCGCTTGCTCTCTTGTCTGGCTCGCTCTCTTATCTGGCTCGCTCGCTCTCATATCTGGCTGGCTCGATTGCTCTCATATCTGGCTAGCTCGCTTGCTCTTTTGTCTTGCTCGCTCTCTTATCTGGCTCGCTTGCTCTCATATCTGGCTGGCTTGCTTGCTCTCATATCTGGCTCGCTCGCTTGCTCTCATATCTGGCTAGTTCGCTTGCTCTCTTGTCTTGCTCGCTCTCTTATCTGGCTCGATCTCATATCTGGCTTGCTAGCTTGCTCTCATATCTGGCTTGCTCGCTTGCTCTCTTGTCTGGCTTGCTCTCTTATCTGGCTTGCTCGCTAGCATATCTGGCTCGCTCGCTTGCTCTCTTGTCTGGCTTGCTCTCTTATCTGGCTCGCTCGCTCTCATATCTGGCTCGCTCACTTGCTCTCTTGTCTGGCTCACTCTCTTATCTGGCTCACTCGCATATCTGGCTTGCTCGCTTGCTCTCATATCTGGCTCGCTCGCTTGCTCTCATGTCTGGCTCGCTCGCTCTCATATCTGACTTTCTTGCTTGCTCTCTTGTCTAGTTCGCTCTCTTATCTGGCTCGCTCTCATATCTGGCTTGCTCGCTTGCTCTCATATCTGGCTCGCTCGTTTGCTCTCTTGTCTGGCTCGCTCGCTTATCTGGCTTGCTCGCTAGCATATCTGGCTTGCTCGCTTTCTCTCTTCTCTGTCTCGCTCTCTTTTATGGCTCGCTCACATATCTGGCTCGCTCGCTCTCAAATCTGGCTCGCTCGCTCTCAAATCTGGCTCGCTCGCTTGCTCTCATATCTGGCTTGCTCGCTTGCTCTCATATCCGGCTCGCTCGCTTGCTCTCATATCTGGCTCGCTCGCTTGCTCTCTTGTCTGGCTCGCTCTCTTATCTGGCTCGCTCGCATATCTTTCTCGCTCGCTCTCAAATCTGGCTCGCTCGCTTGCTCTCATATCTGGCTCGCTCGCTTGCTCTCTTGTCTGGCTCACTCTCTTATCTGGCTTGCTCGCTAGCATATCTGGCTCGCTCGCTTGCTCTCTTTTCTGGCTTGCTCTCTTATCTGGCTCGCTTGCTCTCATATCTGGCTCGCTCGCTTGATCTCATGTCTGGCTTGCTCGCTCTCATATCTGGCTTTCTCGCTTGCTCTCTTGTCTGGTTTGTTCTCTTATCTGGCTCGCTCTCATATCTGGCTTGCTCGCTTGCTCTCATATGTGGCTCGCTCACTTGCTCTCTTGTCTGGCTCGCTCTCTTATCTGGTTCACTCGCATATCTGGCTCGCTCGCTCTCATATCTGGCTTGCTCGCTTGCTCTCATATCTGGCTCGCTCGCTTGCTCTCAAATCTGGCTCGCTCGCTTGCTCTCATATCTGGCTAGCTCGCTTGCTCTCTTGTCTTGCTCGCTCTCTTATCTGGCTCGCTCGCTCTCATATCTGGCTGGCTCGCTTGCTCTCATATCTGGCTTGCTCGCTTGCTCTCTTGTCTGGCTCGCTCTCTTATCTGGCTTGCTCGCTAGCATATCTGGCTCGCTCGCTTGCTCTCTTGTCTGGCTTGCTCTCTTATCTGGCTCGCTCGCTCTCATATCTGGCTCGCTCGCTTGCTCTCATATCTGGCTAGTTCGCTTGCTCTCTTGTCTTGCTCGCTCTCTTATCTGGCTCGCTCGCTCTCATATCTGTCTGGCTCGCTTGCTCTCATATCTGGCTTGCTCGCTTGCTCTCTTGTCTGGCTCGCTCTCTTATCTGGCTTGCTCGCTAGCATATCTGGCTCGCTCGCTTGCTCTCTTGTCTGGCTTGCTCTCTTATCTGGCTCGCTCTCATATCTGGCTCGCTCACTTGCTCTCTTGTCTGGCTCGCTCGCTCTCATATCTGACTTTCTCGCTTGCTCTCTTGTCTGGTTCGCTCTCTTATCTGGCTCGCTCTCATATCTGGCTTGCTCGCTTGCTCTCATATCTGGCTCGCTCGTTTGCTCTCTTGTCTGGCTCGCTCTCTTATCTGGCTTGCTCGCTAGCATATCTGGCTCGCTCGCTTGCTCTCTTGTCTGACTTGCTCTCTTATCTGTCTCGCTCTCACATCTGGCTTGCTCGCTTGCTCTCATATCTGGCTCGCTCGCTTGCTCTCTTGTCTGGCTCGCTCTCTTATCTGGCTTGCTCGCTAGCATATCTGGCTCGCTCGCTTGCTCTCTTGTCTGGCTTGCTCTCTTATCTGGCTCGCTTGCTCTCATATCTGGCTTGCTCGCTTGATCTCATGTCTGGCTCGCTCGCTCTCATATCTGGCTCGCTCGATTGCTCTCATATCTGGCTCGCTCGCTCTCATATCTGGCTTTCTCGCTTGCTCTCTTGTCTGGTTTGCTCTCTTATCTGGCTCGCTCTCATATCTGGCTCGCTCACTTGCTCTCTTGTCTGGCTCGCTCTCTTATCTGGATCACTCGCATATCTGGCTCGCTCGCTCTCATATCTGGCTTGCTCGCTTGCTCTCATATCTGGCTAGCTCGCTTGCTCTCTTGTCTTGCTCGCTCTCTTATCTGGCTCGTTCGCTCTCATATCTGGCTGGCTTGCTTGCTCTCATATCTGGCTCGCTCGCTTGCTCTCATATCTGGCTAGTTCGCTTGCTCTCTTGTCTTGCTTGCTCTCTTATCTGGCTCGCTCGCTCTCATATCTGGCTGGCTCGCTTGTTCTCATATCTGGCTTGCTCGCTTGCTCTCTTGTCTGGCTCGCTCTCTTATCTGGCTTGCTCGCTAGCATATCTGGCTCGCTCGCTTGCTCTCTTGTCTGGCTTGCTCTCTTATCTGTCTCGCTCTCACATCTGGCTTGCTCGCTTGCTCTCATATCTG
The DNA here is from genome assembly GCF_029499605.1 of Hyla sarda. Classification (NCBI taxonomy): domain Eukaryota; kingdom Metazoa; phylum Chordata; class Amphibia; order Anura; family Hylidae; genus Hyla; species Hyla sarda. The sequence continues at coordinate 305,105,122 of NC_079191.1, forward strand.
GCTCGCTCGCTTGCTCTCTTGTCTGGCTCGCTCTCTTATCTGGCTTGCTCGCTAGCATATCTGGCTCGCTCGCTTGCTCTCTTGTCTGGCTTGCTCTCTTATCTGGCTCGCTCGCTCTCATATCTGGCTCGCTCACTTGCTCTCTTGTCTGGCTCGCTCTCTTATCTGGCTCACTCGCATATCTGGCTCGCTCGCTCTCATATCTGGCTTGCTCGCTTGCTCTCATATCTGGATCGCTCGCTTGCTCTCAAATCTGGCTCGCTCGCTTGCTCTCATATCTGGCTAGCTTGCTTGCTCTCTTGTCTTGCTCGCTCTCTTATCTGGCTCGCTCGCTCTCATATCTGGCTGGCTTGCTTGCTCTCATATCTGGCTCGCTCGCTTGCTCTCATATCTGGCTAGTTCGCTTGCTCTCTTGACTTGCTCGCTCGCTCTCATATCTGGCTTGCTCGCTTGCTCTCATATCTGGCTTGCTCGCTTGCTCTCTTGTCTGGCTCGCTCTCTTATCTGGCTTGCTCGCTAGCATATCTGGCTCGCTCGCTTGCTCTCTTGTCTGGCTTGCTCTCTTATCTGGCTCGCTCGCACTCATATCTGGCTCGCTCGCTTGCTCTCATGTCTGGCTCGCTCGCTCTCATATCTGGCTCACTCGCTTGCTCTCATGTCTGGCTCGCTCGCTCTCATATCTGGCTTTCTCGCTTGCTCTCTTGTCTGGTTCGCTCTCTTATCTGGCTCGCTCTCATATCTGGCTTGCTCGCTTGCTCTCATATCTGGCTCGCTCGCTTGCTTTCTTGTCTGGCTCGCTCGCATATCTGGCTCGCTCGCTCTCACATCTGGCTGGCTCGCTTGCTCTCATATCTGGCTCGCTCGCTCTCATATCTGGCTCGCTCGCTTGCTCTCTTGTCTTGCTCGCTCTCTTATCTGGCTCGCTCGCTCTCATATCTGGCTGGCTCGCTTGCTCTCATATCTGGCTCGCTCGCTTGCTCTCTTGTCTGGCTCGCTCTCTTATCTGGCTTGCTCGCTAGGATATCTGGCTCGCACGCTTGCTCTCTTGTCTGGCTTGCTCTCTTATCTGGCTCGCTCGCTCTCATATCTGGCTCGCTCGCTTGCTCTCATGTCTGGCTCGCTCGCTCTCATATCTGGCTTTCTCGCTTGCTCTCTTGTCTGGCTCGCTCTCTTATCTGGCTCGCTCGCATATCTGGCTAACTCGCTCTCACATCTGGCTGGCTCGCTTGCTCTCATTTCTGGCTGGCTCGCTTGCTCTCATATCTGGCTCGCTCGCTTGCTCTCATATTTGGCTCGCTCGCTTGCTTAATTGTCTGGCTCGCTCTCTTATCTGCCTCGCTCTCTCTCACATCTGGCTTGCTCGCTTGCTCTCATATCTGGCTCGCTCGCTGCTCTCTTGTCTGGCTCGCTCTCATATCTGGCTTGCTCGCTTGCTCTCATATCTGGCTCGCTCGCTTGCTCTCTTGTCTGGCTCGCTCTCTTATCTGGCTTGCTCGCTAGCATATCTGGCTCGCTCGCTTGCTCTCTTGTCTGGCTTGCTCTCTTATCTGGCTCGCTCGCTCTCATATCTGGCTCGCTCACTTGCTCTCTTGTCTGGCTCGCTCGCTCTCATATCTGACTTTCTCGCTTGCTTTCTTGTCTGGTTCGCTCTCTTATCTGGCTCGCTCTCATATCTGGCTTGCTCGCTTGCTCTCATATCTGGCTCGCTCGTTTGCTCTCTTGTCTGGCTCGCTCTCTTATCTGGCTTGCTCGCTAGCATATCTGGCTCGCTCGCTTGCTCTCTTGTCTGGCTTGCTCTCTTATCTGGCTTGCTTGCTCTCATATCTGGCTCGATCGCTTGATCTCATGTCTGGCTCGCTCGCTCTCATATCTGGCTCGCTCGATTGCTCTCATATCTGGCTCGCTCGCTCTCATATCTGGCTTTCTCGCTTGCTCTCTTGTCTGGTTTGCTCTCTTATCTGGCTCGCTCTCATATCTGGCTCGCTCACTTGCTCTCTTGTCTGGCTCGCTCTCTTATCTGGCTCACTCGCATATCTGGCTCGCTCGCTCTCATATCTGGCTTGCTCGCTTGCTCTCATATCTGGCTAGCTCGCTTGCTCTCTTGTCTTGCTCGCTCTCTTATCTGGCTCGTTCGCTCTCATATCTGGCTGGCTTGCTTGCTCTCATATCTGGCTCGCTCGCTTGCTCTCATATCTGGCTAGTTCGCTTGCTCTCTTGTCTTGCTTGCTCTCTTATCTGGCTCGCTCGCTCTCATATCTGGCTGGCTCGCTTGTTGTCATATCTGGCTTGCTCGCTTGCTCTCTTGTCTGGCTCGCTCTCTTATCTGGCTTGCTCGCTAGCATATCTGGCTCGCTCGCTTGCTCTCTTGTCTGGCTTGCTCTCTTATCTGGCTCGCTCGTTCTCATATCTGGCTCGCTCGCTTGCTCTCATATCTGGCTAGTTCGCTTGCTCTCTTGTCTTGCTCGCTCTCTTATCTGGCTCGCTCGCTCTCATATCTGGCTGGCTCGCTTGCTCTCATATCTGGCTTGCTCGCTTGCTCTCTTGTCTGGCTCGCTCTCTTATCTGGCTTGCTCGCTAGCATATCTGGCTCGCTCGCTTGCTCTCTTGTCTGGCTTGCTCTCTTATCTGGCTCGCTCGCTCTCATATCTGGCTCGCTCACTTGCTCTCTTGTCTGGCTCGCTCGCTCTCATATCTGACTTTCTCGCTTGCTCTCTTGTCTGGTTCGCTCTCTTATCTGGCTCGCTCTCATATCTGGCTTGCTCGCTTGCTCTCATATCTGGCTCGCTCCTTTGCTCTCTTGTCTGGCTCGCTCTCTTATCTGGCTTGCTCGCTAGCATATCTGGCTCGCTCGCTTGCTCTCTTGTCTGACTTGCTCTCTTATCTGTCTCGCTCTCATATCTGGCTTGCTCGCTTGCTCTCATATCTGGCTCGCTCGCTTGCTCTCTTGTCTGGCTTGCTCTCTTATCTGGCTTGCTCGCTAGCATATCTGGCTCGCTCGCTTGCTCTCTTGTCTGGCTTGCTCTCTTATCTGGCTCGCTTGCTCTCATATCTGGCTCGCTCGCTTGATCTCATGTCTGGCTCGCTCGCTCTCATATCTGGCTCGCTCGATTGCTCTCATATCTGGCTCGCTCGCTCTTATATCTGGCTTTCTCGCTTGCTCTCTTGTCTGGTTTGCTCTCTTATCTGGCTTGCTCTCATATCTGGCTCGCTCACTTGCTCTCTTGTCTGGCTCGCTCTCTTATCTGGCTCACTCGCATATCTGGCTCGCTCGCTCTCATATCTGGCTTGCTCGCTTGCTCTCATATCTGGCTAGCTCGCTTGCTCTCTTGTCTTGCTCGCTCTCTTATCTGGCTCGTTCGCTCTCATATCTGGCTGGCTTGCTTGCTCTCATATCTGGCTCGCTCGCTTGCTCTCATATCTGGCTAGTTCGCTTGCTCTCTTGTCTTGCTTGCTCTCTTATCTGGCTCGCTCGCTCTCATATCTGGCTGGCTCGCTTGTTCTCATATCTGGCTTGCTCGCTTGCTCTTTTGTCTGGCTCGCTCTCTTATCTGGCTTGCTCGCTAGCATATCTGGCTCGCTCGCTTGCTCTCTTGTCTGGCTTGCTCTCTTATCTGGCTCGCTCGCTCTCATATCTGGCTCGCTCACTTGATCTCTTGTCTGGCTCGCTCTCTTATCTGGCTCACTCGCATATCTGGCTCGCTCGCTCTCATATCTGGCTTGCTCGCTTGCTCTCATATCTGGATCGCTCGCTTGCTCTCAAATCTGGCTCGCTCGCTTGCTCTCATATCTGGCTAGCTCGCTTGCTCTCTTGTCTTGCTCGCTCTCTTATCTGGCTCGCTCGCTCTCATATCTGGCTGGCTTGCTTGCTCTCATATCTGGCTCGCTCGCTTGCTCTCATATCTGGCTAGTTCGCTTGCTCTCTTGTCTTGCTCGCTCGCTCTCATATCTGGCTTGCTCGCTTGCTCTCATATCTGGCTTGCTCGCTTGCTCTCTTGTCTGGCTCGCTCTCTTATCTGGCTTGCTCGCTAGCATATCTGGCTCGCTCGCTTGCTCTCTTGTCTGGCTTGCTCTCTTATCTGGCTCGCTCGCACTCATATCTGGCTCGCTCGCTTGCTCTCATGTCTGGCTCGCTCGCTCTCATATCTGGCTCACTCGCTTGCTCTCATGTCTGGCTCGCTCGCTCTCATATCTGGCTTTCTCGCTTGCTCTCATATCTGGCTCGCTCGCTTGCTTTCTTGTCTGGCTCGCTCGCATATCTGGCTCGCTCGCTCTCACATCTGGCTGGCTCGCTTGCTCTCATATCTGGCTCGCTCGCTCTCATATCTGGCTCGCTCGCTTGCTCTCTTGTCTTGCTCGCTCTCTTATCTGGCTCGCTCGCTCTCATATCTGGCTGGCTCGCTTGCTCTCATATCTGGCTCGCTCGCTTGCTCTCTTGTCTGGTTCGCTCTCTTATCTGGCTCGCTCTCATATCTGGCTTGCTCGCTTGCTCTCATATCTGGCTCACTCGCTTGCTTTCTTGTCTGGCTCGCTCGCATATCTGGCTCGCTCGCTCTCACATCTGGCTGGCTCGCTTGCTCTCATATCTGGCTCGCTCGCTCTCATATCTGGCTCGCTCGCTTGCTCTCTTGTCTTGCTCGCTCTCTTATCTGGCTCGCTCGCTCTCATATCTGGCTGGCTCGCTTGCTCTCATACCTGGCTCGCTCGCTTGCTCTCTTGTCTGGCTCGCTCTCTTATCTGGCTTGCTCGCTAGGATATCTGGCTCGCACGCATGCTCTCTTGTCTGGCTTGCTCTCTTATCTGGCTCGCTCGCTCTCATATCTGGCTCGCTCGCTTGCTCTCATGTCTGGCTCGCTCGCTCTCATATCTGGCTTTCTCGCTTGCTCTCTTGTCTGGCTCGCTCTCTTATCTGGCTCGCTCGCATATCTGGCTAGCTCGCTCTCACATCTGGCTGGCTCGCTTGCTCTCATTTCTGGCTGGCTCGCTTGCTCTCATATCTGGCTCGCTCGCTTGCTCTCATATCTGGCTCGCTCGCTTGCTTAATTGTCTGGCTCGCTCTCTTATCTGCCTCGCTCTCTCTCACATCTGGCTTGCTCGCTTGCTCTCATATCTGGCTCGCTCGCTGCTCTCTTGTCTGGCTCGCTCTCATATCTGGCTTGCTCGCTTGCTCTCATATCTGGCTCGCTCGCTTGCTCTCTTGTCTGGCTCGCTCTCTTATCTGGCTCGCTCGCATATCTGGCTCGCTCGCTCTCACATCTGGCTGGCTTGCTTGCTCTCATATCTGGCTCGCTCGCTTGCTCTCATATCTGACTCGCTCGCTTGCTCTCTTGTCTGGCTCGCTCTCTTATCTGGCACGCTTGCATATCTGGCTCGCTCGCTTGCTCTCTTGTCTGGCTCGCTCTCTTATCTGGCTCGCTCGCATATCTGGCTCGCTCGCTCTCACATCTGGCTGGCTTGCTTGCTCTCATATCTGGCTCACTCGCTTGCTCTCATATCTGACTCGCTCGCTTGCTCTCTTGTCTGGCTCGCTCTCTTATCTGGCTCGCTTCCATATCTGGCTCGCTCGCTCTCACATCGAGCTGGCTCGCTTGCTCTCATATCTGGCTAGGCTCGCTTGCTCTCTTGTCTGGCTCGCTCTCTTATCTGGCTCGCTCTCATATCTGGCTTGCTAGCTTGCTCTCATATCTGGCTCGCTCGCTTTCTCTTGTCTGTCTCGCTCTCTTTTATGGCTCGCTCACATATCTGGCTCGCTTGCTCTCAAATCTGGCTTGCTCGCTCTCAAATCTGTCTCGCTCGCTTGCTCTCATATCTGGCTAGTTCGCTTGCTCTCTTGTCTTGCTCGCTCTCTTATCTGGCTCGCTCGCTCTCATATCTGGCTGGCTCGCTTGCTCTCATATCTGGCTCGCTCGCTTGCTCTCTTGTCTGGCTCGCTCTCTTATCTGGCTTGCTCGCTAGCATATCTGGCTCGCTCGCTTGCTCTCTTGTCTGGCTTGCTCTCTTATCTGGCTCGCTCGCTCTCATATCTGGCTCGCTCGCTTGCTCTCATGTCTGGCTCGCTCTCATATCTGGCTTTCTCGCTTGCTCTCTTGTCTGGTACGCTCTCTTATCTGGCTCGCTCTCATATCTGGCTTGATCGCTTGCTCTCATATCTGGCTCGTTCGCTTGCTTTCTTGTCTGGCTCGCTCGCATATCTGGCTCCCTCGCTCGCTCTCACATCTGGCTCGCTCGCTTGCTCTCTTGTCTTGCTCGCTCTCTTATCTGGCTCGCTCGCTCTCATATCTGGCTGGCTCGCTTGCTCTCATATCTGGCTCGCTCGCTTGCTCTCTTGTCTGGCTCGCTCTCTTATCTGGCTTGCTCGCTAGAATATCTGGCTCGCGCTCTTGCTCTCTTGTCTGGCTTGCTCTCTTATCTGGCTCGCTCGCTCTCTTATCTGGCTCGCTCACATATCTGGCTAGCTCGCTCTCACATCTGGCTGGCTCGCTTCCTCTCATTTCTGGCTGGCTTGCTTGCTCTCATTTCTGGCTCGCTCGCTTGCTCTCATATCTGGCTCGCTCGCTTGCTCTCATATCTGGCACGCTCGCTTGCTCTCTTGTCTGGCTCGCTCTCATATCTGGCTAGCTCGCTTGCTCTCTTGTCTTGCTCGCTCTCTTATCTGGCTTGCTCGCTCTCATATCTGGCTGGCTCGCTTGCTCTCATATCTGGCTCGCTCGCTTGCTCTCTTGTCTGGCTCGCTCTCTTATCTGGCTCGCTCGCATATCTGGCTCGCTCGCTCTCACATCTGGCTGGCTTGCTTGCTCTCATATCTGGCTCGCTCGCTTGCTCTCATATCTGACTCGCTCGCTTGCTCTCTTGTCTGGCTCGCTCTCTTATCTGGCACGCTTGCATATCTGGCTCGCTCGCTTGCTCTCTTGTCTGGCTCGCTCTCTTATCTGGCTCGCTCGCATATCTGGCTCGCTCGCTCTCACATCTGGCTGGCTTGCTTGCTCTCATATCTGGCTCACTCGCTTGCTCTCATATCTGACTCGCTCGCTTGCTCTCTTGTCTGGCTCGCTCTCTTATCTGGCTCGCTTGCATATCTGGCTCGCTCGCTCTCACATCGAGCTGGCTCGCTTGCTCTCATATCTGGCTAGGCTCGCTTGCTCTCTTGTCTGGCTCGCTCTCTTATCTGGCTCGCTCTCATATCTGGCTTGCTAGCTTGCTCTCATATCTGGCTCGCTCGCTTTCTCTTGTCTGTCTCGCTCTCTTTTATGGCTCGCTCACATATCTGGCTCGCTTGCTCTCAAATCTGGCTTGCTCGCTCTCAAATCTGTCTCGCTCGCTTGCTCTCATATCTGGCTAGTTCGCTTGCTCTCTTGTCTTGCTCGCTCTCTTATCTGGCTCGCTCGCTCTCATATCTGGCTGGCTCGCTTGCTCTCATATCTGGCTCGCTCGCTTGCTCTCTTGTCTCGCTCGCTCTCTTATCTGGCTTGCTCGCTAGCATATCTGGCTCGCTCGCTTGCTCTCTTGTCTGGCTTGCTCTCTTGTCTGGCTTGCTCTCTTATCTGGCTCGCTCGCTCTCATATCTGGCTCGCTCGCTTGCTCTCATGTCTGGCTCGCTCTCATATCTGGCTTTCTCGCTTGCTCTCTTGTCTGGTACGCTCTCTTATCTGGCTCGCTCTCATATCTGGCTTGATCGCTTGCTCTCATATCTGGCTCGTTCGCTTGCTTTCTTGTCTGGCTCGCTCGCATATCTGGCTCCCTCGCTCGCTCTCACATCTGGCTCGCTCGCTTGCTCTCTTGTCTTGCTCGCTCTCTTATCTGGCTCGCTCGCTCTCATATCTGGCTGGCTCGCTTGCTCTCATATCTGGCTCGCTCGCTTGCTCTCTTGTCTGGCTCGCTCTCTTATCTGGCTTGCTCGCTAGAATATCTGGCTCGCGCTCTTGCTCTCTTGTCTGGCTTGCTCTCTTATCTGGCTCGCTCGCTCTCTTATCTGGCTCGCTCACATATCTGGCTAGCTCGCTCTCACATCTGGCTGGCTCGCTTCCTCTCATTTCTGGCTGGCTTGCTTGCTCTCATTTCTGGCTCGCTCGCTTGCTCTCATATCTGGCTCGCTCGCTTGCTCTCATATCTGGCACGCTCGCTTGCTCTCTTGTCTGGCTCGCTCTCATATCTGGCTAGCTCGCTTGCTCTCTTGTCTTGCTCGCTCTCTTATCTGGCTTGCTCGCTCTCATATCTGGCTGGCTCGCTTGCTGTCATATCTGGCTCGCTCGCTTGCTCTCTTGTCTGGCTCGCTCTCTTATCTGGCTCGCTCGCATATCTGGCTCGCTCGCTCTCACATCTGGCTGGCTTGCTTGCTCTCATATCTGGCTCGCTCGCTTGCTCTCATATCTGACTCGCTCGCTTGCTCTCTTGTCTGGCTCGCTCTCTTATCTGGCACGCTTGCATATCTGGCTCGCTCGCTTGCTCTCTTGTCTGGCTCGCTCTCTTATCTGGCTCGCTCGCATATCTGGCTCGCTCGCTCTCACATCTGGCTGGCTTGCTTGCTCTCATATCTGGCTCACTCGCTTGCTCTCATATCTGACTCGCTCGCTTGCTCTCTTGTCTGGCTCGCTCTCTTATCTGGCTCGCTTGCATATCTGGCTCGCTCGCTCTCACATCGAGCTGGCTCGCTTGCTCTCATATCTGGCTAGGCTCGCTTGCTCTCTTGTCTGGCTCGCTCTCTTATCTGGCTCGCTCTCATATCTGGCTTGCTAGCTTGCTCTCATATCTGGCTCGCTCGCTTTCTCTTGTCTGTCTCGCTCTCTTTTATGGCTCGCTCACATATCTGGCTCGCTTGCTCTCAAATCTGGCTTGCTCGCTCTCAAATCTGTCTCGCTCGCTTGCTCTCATATCTGGCTAGTTCGCTTGCTCTCTTGTCTTGCTCGCTCTCTTATCTGGCTCGCTCGCTCTCATATCTGGCTGGCTCGCTTGCTCTCATATCTGGCTCGCTCGCTTGCTCTCTTGTCTGGCTCGCTCTCTTATCTGGCTTGCTCGTTAGCATATCTGGCTCGCTCGCTTGCTCTCTTGTCTGGCTTGCTCTCTTATCTGGCTCGCTCGCTCTCATATCTGGCTCGCTCGCTTGCTCTCATGTCTGGCTCGCTCTCATATCTGGCTTTCTCGCTTGCTCTCTTGTCTGGTAAGCTCTCTTATCTGGCTCACTCTCATATCTGGCTTGCTCGCTTGCTCTCATATCTGGCTCGTTCGCTTGCTTTCTTGTCTGGCTCGCTCGCATATCTGGCTCGCTCGCTCGCTCTCACATCTGGCTCGCTCGCTTGCTCTCTTGTCTTGCTCGCTCTCTTATCTGGCTCGCTCTCATATCTGGCTGGCTCGCTTGCTCTCATATCTGGCTCGCTCGCTTGCTCTCTTGTCTGGCTCGCTCTCTTATCTGGCTTGCTCGCTAGAATATCTGGCTCGCGCGCTTGCTCTCTTGTCTGGCTTGCTCTCTTATCTGGCTCGCTCGCTCTCATATCTGGCTCGCTCGCTTGCTCTCATGTCTGGCTCGCTCGCTCTCATATCTGGCTTTCTCGCTTGCTCTCTTGTCTGGCTCGCTCTCTTATCTGGCTCGCTCACATATCTGGCTAGCTCGCTCTCACATCTGGCTGGCTCGCTTGCTCTCATTTCTGGCTGGCTCGCTTGCTCTCATTTCTGGCTCGCTCGCTTGCTCTCATATCTGGCTCGCTCGCTTGCTCTCATATCTGGCACGCTCGCTTGCTCTCTTGTCTGGCTCGCTCTCATATCTGGCTAGCTCGCTTGCTCTCTTGTCTTGCTCGCTCTCTTATCTGGCTTGCTCGCTCTCATATCTGGCTGGCTCGCTTGCTCTCATATCTGGCTCGCTCACTTGCTCTCATATCTGGCTCGCTCGCTTGCTCTCATGTCTGGCTCGCTCTCATATCTGGATCGCTCGCTTGCTCTCATATCTGGCTCGCTCGCTTGCTTAATTGTCTGGCTCGCTCTCTTATCTGCCTCGCTCTCTCTCACATCTGGCTTGCTCGCTTGCTCTCATATCTGGCTCGCTCGCTGCTCTCTTGTCTGGCTCGCTCTCATATCTGGCTTGCTCGCTTGCTCTCATATCTGGCTTGCTCGCTTGCTCTCTTGTCTGGCTCGCTCTCTTATTTGGCTCGCTCGCATATCTGGCTCGCTTGCTCTCACATCTGGCTGGCTTACTTGCTCTCATATCTGGCTCGCTCGCTTGCTCTCATATCTGGCTCGCTCGCTTGCTCTCTTGTCTGGCTCGCTCTCTTATCTGGCTCGCTCGCATATCTGGCTCGCTCGCTCTCACATCGAGCTGGCTCGCTTGCTCTCATATCTGGCTCGCTCGCTTGCTCTCATATCTGGCTCGCTCGCTTTCTCTCTTGTCTGTCTCGCTCTCTTTTATGGCTCGCTCACATATCTGGCTTGCTCGCTCTCAAATCTGGCTCGCTCGCTCTCAAATCTGGCTCGCTCGCTTGCTCTCATATCTGGCTTGCTCTCATATCCGGCTCGCTCGATTGCTCTCATATCTGGCTCGCTCGCTTTCTCTCTTGTCTGGCTCGCTCTCTTATCTGGCTCGCTCGCATATCTTTCTCGCTCGCTCTCAAATCTGGCTCGCTCGCTTGCTCTCATATCTGGCTAGTTCGCTTGCTCTCTTGTCTTGCTCGCTCTCATATCTGGCTGGCTCGCTTACTCTCATATCTGGCTCGCTCGCTTGCTCTCTTGTCTGGCTCGCTCTCTTATCTGGCTTGCTCGCTAGCATATCTCGCTCGCACGCTTGCTCTCTTGTCTGGCTTGCTCTCTTATCTGGCTCGCTCGGTCTCATATCTGGCTCGCTCGCTTGCTCTCATGTCTGGCTCGCTTGCTCTCATATCTGGCTTTCTCGCTTGCTCTCTTGTCTGGCTCGCTCTCTTATCTGGCTCGCTCGCATATCTGGATCTCTCGCTCTCACATCTGGCTGGCTCACTTGCTCTCATTTCTGGCTGGCTCGCTTGCTCTCATTTCTGGTTCGCTCGCTTGCTCTCATATCTGGCTCGCTCGCTTGCTCTCATATCTGGCTCGCTCGCTTGCTCTCATATCTGGCTCGCTCGCTCTCATGTCTGGCTCGCTCTCATATCTGGATCGCTCGCTTGCTCACATATCTGGCTCGCTCGCTTGCTTAATTGTCTGGCTCGCTCTCTTATCTGCCTCGCTCTCTCTCACATCTGGCTTGCTCGCTTGCTCTCATATCTGGCTCGCTCGCTGCTCTCTTGTCTGGCTCGCTCTCTTATCTGGCGCGCTCACATATCTGGCTCGCTCGCTCTCACATCTGGCTGGCTTGCTTCCTCTCATATCTGCCTCGCTCGCTTGCTCTCATATCTGGCTCGCTCGCTTGCTCTCTTGTCTGGCTCGCTCTCTTATGTGGCTCGCTCGCATATCTGGCTCGCTCGCTCTCACATCGAGCTGGCTCGCTTGCTCTCATATCTGGCTCGCTCGCTTGCTCTCATATCTGGCTAGTTCGCTTGCTCTCTTGTCTTGCAAGCTCTCTTATCTGGCTCGCTTGCTCTCATATCTGGCTGGCTCGCTTGCTCTCATATCTGGCTCGCTCGCTTGCTCTCTTGTCTGGCTTGCTCTCTTATCTGGCTCGCTCGGTCTCATATCTGGCTCGCTCGCTTGCTCTCATGTCTGGCTCGCTTGCTCTCATATCTGGCTTGCTCGCTTGCTCTCTTGTCTGGCTCGCTCTCTTATCTGGCTTGCTCGCTAGCATATCTGGCTCGCTCGCTTGCTCTCTTGTCTGGCTTGCTCTCTTATCTGGCTCGCTCGCTCTCATATCTGGCTTTCTCGCTTGCTCTCTTGTCTGGTACGCTCTCTTATCTGGCTCGCTCTCATATCTGGCTTGCTCGCTTGCTCTCATATCTGGCTCGTTCGCTTGCTTTCTTGTCTGGCTCGCTCGCATATCTGGCTCGCTCGCTCGCTCTCACATCTGGCTCGCTCGCTTGCTCTCTTGTCTTGCTCGCTCTCTTATCTGGCTCGCTCGCTCTCATATCTGGCTGGCTCGCTTGCTCTCATATCTGGCTCGCTCGCTTGCTCTCTTGTCTGGCTCGCTCTCTTATCTGGCTTGCTCGCTAGAGTATCTGGCTCGGCTTCTTGCTCTCTTGTCTGGCTTGCTCTCTTATCTGGCTCGCTCGCTCTCATATCTGGCTCGCTCGCTTGCTCTCATGTCTGGCTTGCTCGCTCTCATATCTGGCTTTCTCGCTTGCTCTCTTGTCTGGCTCGCTCTCTTATCTGGCTCGCTCACATATCTGGCTAGCTCGCTCTCACATCTGGCTGGCTCGCTTGCTTTCATTTCTGGCTGGCTCGCTTGCTCTCATTTCTGGCTCGCTCGCTTGCTCTCATATCTGTCTCGCTCGCTTGCTCTCATATCTGGCACGCTCGCTTGCTCTCTTGTCTGGCTCGCTCTCATATCTGGCTAGCTCGCTTGCTCTCTTGTCTTGCTCGCTCTCTTATCTGGCTTGCTCGCGCTCATATCTCGCTGGCTCGCTTGCTCTCATATCTGGCTCGCTCGCTTGCTCTCATATCTGGCTCGCTCGCTTGCTCTCATGTCTGGCTCGCTCTCATATCTGGATCGCTCGCTTGCTCTCATATCTGGCTCGCTCGCTTGCTTAATTGTCTGGCTCGCTCTCTTATCTGCCTCGCTCTCTCTCACATCTGGCTTGCTCGCTTTCTCTCATATCTGGCTCGCTCGCTGCTCTCTTGTCTGGCTCGCTCTCATATCTGGCTTGCTCGCTTGCTCTCATATCTGGCTTGCTCGCTTGCTCTCTTGTCTGGCTCGCTCTCTTATTTGGCTCGCTCGCATATCTGGCTCGCTCGCTCTCACATCTGGCTGGCTTACTTGCTCTTATATCTGGCTCGCTCGCTTGCTCTCATATCTGGCTCGCTCGCTTGCTCTCTTGTCTGGCTCGCTCTCTTATCTGGCTCGCTCGCATATCTGGCTCGCTCGCTCTCACATCGAGCTGGCTCGCTTGCTCTCATATCTGGCTCGCTCGCTTGCTCTCATATCTGGCTCGCTCGCTTTCTCTCTTGTCTGTCTCGCTCTCTTTTATGGCTCGCTCACATATCTGGCTTGCTCGCTCTCAAATCTGGCTCAATCGCTCTCAAATCTGGCTCGCTCGCTTGCTCTCATATCTGGCTTGCTCGCTTGCTCTCATATCCGGCTCGCTCGATTGCTCTCATATCTGGCTCGCTCGCTTTCTCTCTTGTCTGGCTCGCTCTCTTATCTGGCTCGCTCGCATATCTTTCTCGCTCGCTCTCAAATCTGGCTCGCTCGCTTGCTCTCATATCTGGCTAGTTCGCTTGCTCTCTTGTCTTGCTCGCTCTCTTATCTGGCTCGCTCGCTCTCATATCTGGCTGGCTCGCTTACTCTCATATCTGGCTCGCTCGCTTGCTCTCTTGTCTGGCTCGCTCTCTTATCTGGCTTGCTCGCTAGCATATCTGGTTCGCACGCTTGCTCTCTTGTCTGGCTTGCTCTCTTATCTGGCTCGCTCGGTCTCATATCTGGCTCGCTCGCTTGCTCTCATGTCTGGCTCGCTTGCTCTCATATCTGGCTTTCTCGCTTGCTCTCTTGTCTGGCTCGCTCTCATATCTGGCTTGCTCGCTTGCTCTCATATCTGGCTCGCTCGCTTGCTCTCTTGTCTGGCTCGCTCTCTTATCTGGCGCGCTCGCATATCTGGCTCGCTCGCTCTCACATCTGGCTGGCTTGCTTGCTCTCATATCTGGCTCGCTCGCTTGCTCTCATATCTGGCTCGCTCGCTTGCTCTCTTGTCTGGCTCGCTCTCTTATGTGGCTCGCTCGCATATCTGGCTCGCTCGCTCTCACATCGAGCTGGCTCGCTTGCTCTCATATCTGGCTCGCTCGCTTGCTCTCATATCTGGCTAGCTCGCTTGCTCTCTTGTCTTGCTCGCTCTCTTATCTGGCTCGCTCGCTCTCATATCTGGCTGGCTCGCTTGCTCTCATATCTGGCTTGCTCGCTTGCTCTCTTGTCCGGCTCGCTCTCTTATCTGGCTTGCTCGCTAGCATATCTGGCTCGCTCGCTTGCTCTCTTGTCTGGCTTGCTCTCTTATCTGGCTCGCTCGCTCTCATATCTGGCTCGCTCGCTTGCTCTCATATCTGGCTAGTTCGCTTGCTCTCTTGTCTTGCTCGCTCTCTTATCTGGCTCGCTCGCTCTCATATCTGGCTTGCTCGCTTGCTCTCATATCTGGCTCGTTCGCTTGCTTTCTTGTCTGGCTCGCTCGCATATCTGGCTCGCTCGCTCGCTCTCACATCTGGCTCGCTCGCTTGCTCTCTTGTCTTGCTCGCTCTCTTATCTGGCTCGCTCTCATATCTGGCTGGCTCGCTTGCTCTCATATCTGGCTCGCTCGCTTGCTCTCTTGTCTGGCTCACTCTCTTATCTGGCTTGCTCGCTAGAATATCTGGCTCGCGCGCTTGCTCTCTTGTCTGGCTTGCTCTCTTATCTGGCTCGCTCGCTCTCATATCTGGCTCGCTCGCTTGCTCTCATGTCTGGCTCGCTCGCTCTCATATCTGGCTTTCTCGCTTGCTCTCTTGTCTGGCTCGCTCTCTTATCTGGCTCGCTCACATATCTGGCTAGCTCGCTCTCACATCTGGCTGGCTCGCTTGCTCTCATTTCTGGCTGGCTCGCTTGCTCTCATTTCTGGCTCGCTCGCTTGCTCTCATATCTGGCTCGCTCGCTTGCTCTCATATCTGGCACGCTCGCTTGCTCTCTTGTCTGGCTCGCTCTCATATCTGGCTAGCTCGCTTGCTCTCTTGTCTTGCTCGCTCTCTTATCTGGCTTGCTCGCTCTCATATCTGGCTGGCTCGCTTGCTCTCATATCTGGCTCGCTCACTTGCTCTCATATCTGGCTCGCTCGCTTGCTCTCATGTCTGGCTCGCTCTCATATCTGGATCGCTCGCTTGCTCTCATATCTGGCTCGCTCGCTTGCTTAATTGTCTGGCTCGCTCTCTTATCTGCCTCGCTCTCTCTCACATCTGGCTTGCTCGCTTGCTCTCATATCTGGCTCGCTCGCTGCTCTCTTGTCTGGCTCGCTCTCATATCTGGCTTGCTCGCTTGCTCTCATATCTGGCTTGCTCGCTTGCTCTCTTGTCTGGCTCGCTCTCTTATTTGGCTCGCTCGCATATCTGGCTCGCTCGCTCTCACATCTGGCTGGCTTACTTGCTCTCATATCTGGCTCGCTCGCTTGCTCTCATATCTGGCTCGCTCGCTTGCTCTCTTGTCTGGCTCGCTCTCTTATCTGGCTCGCTCGCATATCTGGCTCGCTCGCTCTCACATCGAGCTGGCTCGCTTGCTCTCATATCTGGCTCGCTCGCTTGCTCTCATATCTGGCTCGCTCGCTTTCTCTCTTGTCTGTCTCGCTCTCTTTTATGGCTCGCTCACATATCTGGCTTGCTCGCTCTCAAATCTGGCTCGCTCGCTCTCAAATCTGGCTCGCTCGCTTGCTCTCATATCTGGCTTGCTCTCATATCCGGCTCGCTCGATTGCTCTCATATCTGGCTCGCTCGCTTTCTCTCTTGTCTGGCTCGCTCTCTTATCTGGCTCGCTCGCATATCTTTCTCGCTCGCTCTCAAATCTGGCTCGCTCGCTTGCTCTCATATCTGGCTAGTTCGCTTGCTCTCTTGTCTTGCTCGCTCTCATATCTGGCTGGCTCGCTTACTCTCATATCTGGCTCGCTCGCTTGCTCTCTTGTCTGGCTCGCTCTCTTATCTGGCTTGCTCGCTAGCATATCTCGCTCGCACGCTTGCTCTCTTGTCTGGCTTGCTCTCTTATCTGGCTCGCTCGGTCTCATATCTGGCTCGCTCGCTTGCTCTCATGTCTGGCTCGCTTGCTCTCATATCTGGCTTTCTCGCTTGCTCTCTTGTCTGGCTCGCTCTCTTATCTGGCTCGCTCGCATATCTGGATCTCTCGCTCTCACATCTGGCTGGCTCACTTGCTCTCATTTCTGGCTGGCTCGCTTGCTCTCATTTCTGGTTCGCTCGCTTGCTCTCATATCTGGCTCGCTCGCTTGCTCTCATATCTGGCTCGCTCGCTTGCTCTCATATCTGGCTCGCTCGCTCTCATGTCTGGCTCGCTCTCATATCTGGATCGCTCGCTTGCTCACATATCTGGCTCGCTCGCTTGCTTAATTGTCTGGCTCGCTCTCTTATCTGCCTCGCTCTCTCTCACATCTGGCTTGCTCGCTTGCTCTCATATCTGGCTCGCTCGCTGCTCTCTTGTCTGGCTCGCTCTCTTATCTGGCGCGCTCACATATCTGGCTCGCTCGCTCTCACATCTGGCTGGCTTGCTTCCTCTCATATCTGCCTCGCTCGCTTGCTCTCATATCTGGCTCGCTCGCTTGCTCTCTTGTCTGGCTCGCTCTCTTATGTGGCTCGCTCGCATATCTGGCTCGCTCGCTCTCACATCGAGCTGGCTCGCTTGCTCTCATATCTGGCTCGCTCGCTTGCTCTCATATCTGGCTAGTTCGCTTGCTCTCTTGTCTTGCAAGCTCTCTTATCTGGCTCGCTTGCTCTCATATCTGGCTGGCTCGCTTGCTCTCATGTCTGGCTCGCTTGCTCTCATATCTGGCTTGCTCGCTTGCTCTCTTGTCTGGCTCGCTCTCTTATCTGGCTTGCTCGCTAGCATATCTGGCTCGCTCGCTTGCTCTCTTGTCTGGCTTGCTCTCTTATCTGGCTCGCTCGCTCTCATATCTGGCTTTCTCGCTTGCTCTCTTGTCTGGTACGCTCTCTTATCTGGCTCGCTCTCATATCTGGCTTGCTCGCTTGCTCTCATATCTGGCTCGTTCGCTTGCTTTCTTGTCTGGCTCGCTCGCATATCTGGCTCGCTCGCTCGCTCTCACATCTGGCTCGCTCGCTTGCTCTCTTGTCTTGCTCGCTCTCTTATCTGGCTCGCTCGCTCTCATATCTGGCTGGCTCGCTTGCTCTCATATCTGGCTCGCTCGCTTGCTCTCTTGTCTGGCTCGCTCTCTTATCTGGCTTGCTCGCTAGAGTATCTGGCTCGGCTTCTTGCTCTCTTGTCTGGCTTGCTCTCTTATCTGGCTCGCTCGCTCTCATATCTGGCTCGCTCGCTTGCTCTCATGTCTGGCTTGCTCGCTCTCATATCTGGCTTTCTCGCTTGCTCTCTTGTCTGGCTCGCTCTCTTATCTGGCTCGCTCACATATCTGGCTAGCTCGCTCTCACATCTGGCTGGCTCGCTTGCTCTCATTTCTGGCTGGCTCGCTTGCTCTCATTTCTGGCTCGCTCGCTTGCTCTCATATCTGTCTCGCTCGCTTGCTCTCATATCTGGCACGCTCGCTTGCTCTCTTGTCTGGCTCGCTCTCATATCTGGCTAGCTCGCTTGCTCTCTTGTCTTGCTCGCTCTCTTATCTGGCTTGCTCGCGCTCATATCTCGCTGGCTCGCTTGCTCTCATATCTGGCTCGCTCGCTTGCTCTCATATCTGGCTCGCTCGCTTGCTCTCATGTCTGGCTCGCTCTCATATCTGGATCGCTCGCTTGCTCTCATATCTGGCTCGCTCGCTTGCTTAATTGTCTGGCTCGCTCTCTTATCTGCCTCGCTCTCTCTCACATCTGGCTTGCTCGCTTTCTCTCATATCTGGCTCGCTCGCTGCTCTCTTGTCTGGCTCGCTCTCATATCTGGCTTGCTCGCTTGCTCTCATATCTGGCTTGCTCGCTTGCTCTCTTGTCTGGCTCGCTCTCTTATTTGGCTCGCTCGCATATCTGGCTCGCTCGCTCTCACATCTGGCTGGCTTACTTGCTCTCATATCTGGCTCGCTCGCTTGCTCTCATATCTGGCTCGCTCGCTTGCTCTCTTGTCTGGCTCGCTCTCTTATCTGGCTCGCTCGCATATCTGGCTCGCTCGCTCTCACATCGAGCTGGCTCGCTTGCTCTCATATCTGGCTCGCTCGCTTGCTCTCATATCTGGCTCGCTCGCTTTCTCTCTTGTCTGTCTCGCTCTCTTTTATGGCTCGCTCACATATCTGGCTTGCTCGCTCTCAAATCTGGCTCGCTCGCTCTCAAATCTGGCTCGCTCGCTTGCTCTCATATCTGGCTTGCTCGCTTGCTCTCATATCCGGCTCGCTCGATTGCTCTCATATCTGGCTCGCTCGCTTTCTCTCTTGTCTGGCTCGCTCTCTTATCTGGCTCGCTCGCATATCTTTCTCGCTCGCTCTCAAATCTGGCTCGCTCGCTTGCTCTCATATCTGGCTAGTTTGCTTGCTCTCTTGTCTTGCTCGCTCTCTTATCTGGCTCGCTCGCTCTCATATCTGGCTGGCTCGCTTACTCTCATATCTGGCTCGCTCGCTTGCTCTCTTGTCTGGCTCGCTCTCTTATCTGGCTTGCTCGCTAGCATATCTGGTTCGCTCGCTTGCTCTCTTGTCTGGCTTGCTCTCTTATCTGGCTCGCTCGCTCTCATATCTGGCTCGCTCGCTTGCTCTCATATCTGGCTAGTTCGCTTGCTCTCTTGTCTTGCTCGCTCTCTTATCTGGCTCGCTCGCTCTCATATCTGGCTTGCTCGCTTGCTCTCATATCTGGCTCGTTCGCTTGCTTTCTTGTCTGGCTCGCTCGCATATCTGGCTCGCTCGCTCGCTCTCACATCTGGCTCGCTCGCTTGCTCTCTTGTCTTGCTCGCTCTCTTATCTGGCTCGCTCTCATATCTGGCTGGCTCGCTTGCTCTCATATCTGGCTCGCTCGCTTGCTCTCTTGTCTGGCTCACTCTCTTATCTGGCTTGCTCGCTAGAATATCTGGCTCGCGCGCTTGCTCTCTTGTCTGGCTTGCTCTCTTATCTGGCTCGCTCGCTCTCATATCTGGCTCGCTCGCTTGCTCTCATGTCTGGCTCGCTCGCTCTCATATCTGGCTTTCTCGCTTGCTCTCTTGTCTGGCTCGCTCTCTTATCTGGCTCGCTCACATATCTGGCTAGCTCGCTCTCACATCTGGCTGGCTCGCTTGCTCTCATTTCTGGCTGGCTCGCTTGCTCTCATTTCTGGCTCGCTCGCTTGCTCTCATATCTGGCTCGCTCGCTTGCTCTCATATCTGGCACGCTCGCTTGCTCTCTTGTCTGGCTCGCTCTCATATCTGGCTAGCTCGCTTGCTCTCTTGTCTTGCTCGCTCTCTTATCTGGCTTGCTCGCTCTCATATCTGGCTGGCTCGCTTGCTCTCATATCTGGCTCGCTCACTTGCTCTCATATCTGGCTCGCTCGCTTGCTCTCATGTCTGGCTCGCTCTCATATCTGGATCGCTCGCTTGCTCTCATATCTGGCTCGCTCGCTTGCTTAATTGTCTGGCTCGCTCTCTTATCTGCCTCGCTCTCTCTCACATCTGGCTTGCTCGCTTGCTCTCATATCTGGCTCGCTCGCTGCTCTCTTGTCTGGCTCGCTCTCATATCTGGCTTGCTCGCTTGCTCTCATATCTGGCTTGCTCGCTTGCTCTCTTGTCTGGCTCGCTCTCTTATTTGGCTCGCTCGCATATCTGGCTCGCTCGCTCTCACATCTGGCTGGCTTACTTGCTCTCATATCTGGCTCGCTCGCTTGCTCTCATATCTGGCTCGCTCGCTTGCTCTCTTGTCTGGCTCGCTCTCTTATCTGGCTCGCTCGCATATCTGGCTCGCTCGCTCTCACATCGAGCTGGCTCGCTTGCTCTCATATCTGGCTCGCTCGCTTGCTCTCATATCTGGCTCGCTCGCTTTCTCTCTTGTCTGTCTCGCTCTCTTTTATGGCTCGCTCACATATCTGGCTTGCTCGCTCTCAAATCTGGCTCGCTCGCTCTCAAATCTGGCTCGCTCGCTTGCTCTCATATCTGGCTTGCTCTCATATCCGGCTCGCTCGATTGCTCTCATATCTGGCTCGCTCGCTTTCTCTCTTGTCTGGCTCGCTCTCTTATCTGGCTCGCTCGCATATCTTTCTCGCTCGCTCTCAAATCTGGCTCGCTCGCTTGCTCTCATATCTGGCTAGTTCGCTTGCTCTCTTGTCTTGCTCGCTCTCATATCTGGCTGGCTCGCTTACTCTCATATCTGGCTCGCTCGCTTGCTCTCTTGTCTGGCTCGCTCTCTTATCTGGCTTGCTCGCTAGCATATCTCGCTCGCACGCTTGCTCTCTTGTCTGGCTTGCTCTCTTATCTGGCTCGCTCGGTCTCATATCTGGCTCGCTCGCTTGCTCTCATGTCTGGCTCGCTTGCTCTCATATCTGGCTTTCTCGCTTGCTCTCTTGTCTGGCTCGCTCTCTTATCTGGCTCGCTCGCATATCTGGATCTCTCGCTCTCACATCTGGCTGGCTCACTTGCTCTCATTTCTGGCTGGCTCGCTTGCTCTCATTTCTGGTTCGCTCGCTTGCTCTCATATCTGGCTCGCTCGCTTGCTCTCATATCTGGCTCGCTCGCTTGCTCTCATATCTGGCTCGCTCGCTCTCATGTCTGGCTCGCTCTCATATCTGGATCGCTCGCTTGCTCACATATCTGGCTCGCTCGCTTGCTTAATTGTCTGGCTCGCTCTCTTATCTGCCTCGCTCTCTCTCACATCTGGCTTGCTCGCTTGCTCTCATATCTGGCTCGCTCGCTGCTCTCTTGTCTGGCTCGCTCTCTTATCTGGCGCGCTCACATATCTGGCTCGCTCGCTCTCACATCTGGCTGGCTTGCTTCCTCTCATATCTGCCTCGCTCGCTTGCTCTCATATCTGGCTCGCTCGCTTGCTCTCTTGTCTGGCTCGCTCTCTTATGTGGCTCGCTCGCATATCTGGCTCGCTCGCTCTCACATCGAGCTGGCTCGCTTGCTCTCATATCTGGCTCGCTCGCTTGCTCTCATATCTGGCTAGTTCGCTTGCTCTCTTGTCTTGCAAGCTCTCTTATCTGGCTCGCTTGCTCTCATATCTGGCTGGCTCGCTTGCTCTCATGTCTGGCTCGCTTGCTCTCATATCTGGCTTGCTCGCTTGCTCTCTTGTCTGGCTCGCTCTCTTATCTGGCTTGCTCGCTAGCATATCTGGCTCGCTCGCTTGCTCTCTTGTCTGGCTTGCTCTCTTATCTGGCTCGCTCGCTCTCATATCTGGCTTTCTCGCTTGCTCTCTTGTCTGGTACGCTCTCTTATCTGGCTCGCTCTCATATCTGGCTTGCTCGCTTGCTCTCATATCTGGCTCGTTCGCTTGCTTTCTTGTCTGGCTCGCTCGCATATCTGGCTCGCTCGCTCGCTCTCACATCTGGCTCGCTCGCTTGCTCTCTTGTCTTGCTCGCTCTCTTATCTGGCTCGCTCGCTCTCATATCTGGCTGGCTCGCTTGCTCTCATATCTGGCTCGCTCGCTTGCTCTCTTGTCTGGCTCGCTCTCTTATCTGGCTTGCTCGCTAGAGTATCTGGCTCGGCTTCTTGCTCTCTTGTCTGGCTTGCTCTCTTATCTGGCTCGCTCGCTCTCATATCTGGCTCGCTCGCTTGCTCTCATGTCTGGCTTGCTCGCTCTCATATCTGGCTTTCTCGCTTGCTCTCTTGTCTGGCTCGCTCTCTTATCTGGCTCGCTCACATATCTGGCTAGCTCGCTCTCACATCTGGCTGGCTCGCTTGCTCTCATTTCTGGCTGGCTCGCTTGCTCTCATTTCTGGCTCGCTCGCTTGCTCTCATATCTGTCTCGCTCGCTTGCTCTCATATCTGGCACGCTCGCTTGCTCTCTTGTCTGGCTCGCTCTCATATCTGGCTAGCTCGCTTGCTCTCTTGTCTTGCTCGCTCTCTTATCTGGCTTGCTCGCGCTCATATCTCGCTGGCTCGCTTGCTCTCATATCTGGCTCGCTCGCTTGCTCTCATATCTGGCTCGCTCGCTTGCTCTCATGTCTGGCTCGCTCTCATATCTGGATCGCTCGCTTGCTCTCATATCTGGCTCGCTCGCTTGCTTAATTGTCTGGCTCGCTCTCTTATCTGCCTCGCTCTCTCTCACATCTGGCTTGCTCGCTTTCTCTCATATCTGGCTCGCTCGCTGCTCTCTTGTCTGGCTCGCTCTCATATCTGGCTTGCTCGCTTGCTCTCATATCTGGCTTGCTCGCTTGCTCTCTTGTCTGGCTCGCTCTCTTATTTGGCTCGCTCGCATATCTGGCTCGCTCGCTCTCACATCTGGCTGGCTTACTTGCTCTCATATCTGGCTCGCTCGCTTGCTCTCATATCTGGCTCGCTCGCTTGCTCTCTTGTCTGGCTCGCTCTCTTATCTGGCTCGCTCGCATATCTGGCTCGCTCGCTCTCACATCGAGCTGGCTCGCTTGCTCTCATATCTGGCTCGCTCGCTTGCTCTCATATCTGGCTCGCTCGCTTTCTCTCTTGTCTGTCTCGCTCTCTTTTATGGCTCGCTCACATATCTGGCTTGCTCGCTCTCAAATCTGGCTCGCTCGCTCTCAAATCTGGCTCGCTCGCTTGCTCTCATATCTGGCTTGCTCGCTTGCTCTCATATCCGGCTCGCTCGATTGCTCTCATATCTGGCTCGCTCGCTTTCTCTCTTGTCTGGCTCGCTCTCTTATCTGGCTCGCTCGCATATCTTTCTCGCTCGCTCTCAAATCTGGCTCGCTCGCTTGCTCTCATATCTGGCTAGTTTGCTTGCTCTCTTGTCTTGCTCGCTCTCTTATCTGGCTCGCTCGCTCTCATATCTGGCTGGCTCGCTTACTCTCATATCTGGCTCGCTCGCTTGCTCTCTTGTCTGGCTCGCTCTCTTATCTGGCTTGCTCGCTAGCATATCTGGTTCGCTCGCTTGCTCTCTTGTCTGGCTTGCTCTCTTATCTGGCTCGCTCGGTCTCATATCTGGCTCGCTCGCTTGCTCTCATGTCTGGCTCGCTTGCTCTCATATCTGGCTTTCTCGCTTGCTCTCTTGTCTGGCTCGCTCTCTTATCTGGCTCGCTCGCATATCTGGATCTCTCGCTCTCACATCTGGCTGGCTCACTTGCTCTCATTTCTGGCTGGCTCGCTTGCTCTCATTTCTGGTTCGCTCGCTTGCTCTCATATCTGGCTCGCTCGCTTGCTCTCATATCTGGCTCGCTCGCTTGCTCTCATATCTGGCTCGCTCGCTCTCATGTCTGGCTCGCTCTCAAATCTTGATCGCTCGCTTGCTCTCATATCTGGCTCGCTCGCTTGCTTAATTGTCTGGCTCGCTCTCTTATCTGCCTCGCTCTCTCTCACATCTGGCTTGCTCGCTTGCTCTCATATCTGGCTCGCTCGCTGCTCTCTTGTCTGGCTCGCTCTCATATCTGGCTTGCTCGCTTGCTCTCATATCTGGCTCGCTCGCTTGCTCTCTTGTCTGGCTCGCTCTCTTATCTGGCGCGCTCGCATATCTGGCTCGCTCGCTCTCACATCTGGCTGGCTTGCTTGCTCTCATATCTGGCTCGCTCGCTTGCTCTCATATCTGGCTCGCTCGCTTGCTCTCTTGTCTGGCTCGCTCTCTTATGTGGCTCGCTCGCATATCTGGCTCGCTCGCTCTCACATCGAGCTGGCTCGCTTGCTCTCATATCTGGCTCGCTCGCTTGCTCTCATATCTGGCTAGCTCGCTTGCTCTCTTGTCTTGCTCGCTCTCTTATCTGGCTCGCTCGCTCTCATATCTGGCTGGCTCGCTTGCTCTCATATCTGGCTTGCTCGCTTGCTCTCTTGTCCGGCTCGCTCTCTTATCTGGCTTGCTCGCTAGCATATCTGGCTCGCTCGCTTGCTCTCTTGTCTGGCTTGCTCTCTTATCTGGCTCGCTCGCTCTCATATCTGGCTCGCTCGCTTGCTCTCATATCTGGCTAGTTCGCTTGCTCTCTTGTCTTGCTCGCTCTCTTATCTGGCTCGCTCGCTCTCATATCTGGCTGGCTCGCTAGCTCTCATATCTGGCTTGCTCGCTTGCTCTCTTGTCTGGCTCGCTCTCTTATCTGGCTTGCTCGCTAGCATATCTGGCTCGCTCGCTTGCTCTCTTGTCTGGCTTGCTCTCTTATCTGGCTCGCTCGCTCTCATATCTGGCTCGCTCACTTGCTCTCTTGTCTGGCTCGCTCGCTCTCATATCTGACTTTCTCGCTTGCTCTCTTGTCTGGTTCGCTCTCTTATCTGGCTCGCTCTCATATCTGGCTTGCTCGCTTGCTCTCATATCTGACTCGCTCGTTTGCTCTCTTGTCTGGCTCGCTCTCTTACCTGGCTTGCTCGCTAGCATATCTGGCTCGCTCGCTTGCTCTCTTGTCTGACTTGCTCTCTTATCTGTCTCGCTCTCACATCTGGCTTGCTCGCTTGCTCTCATATCTGGCTCGCTCGCTTGCTCTCTTGTCTGGCTCGCTCTCTTATCTGGCTTGCTCGCTAGCATATCTGGCTCGCTCGCTTGCTCTCTTGTCTAGCTTGCTCTCTTATCTGGCTCGCTTGCTCTCATATCTGGCTCGCTCGCTTGATCTCACGTCTGGCTCGCTCGCTCTCATATCTGGCTCGCTCGATTGCTCTCATATCTGGCTCGCTCGCTCTCATATCTGGCTTTCTCGCTTGCTCTCTTGTCTGGTTTGCTCTCTTATCTGGCTCGCTCTCATATCTGGCTCGCTCACTTGCTCTCTTGTCTGGCTCGCTCTCTTATCTGGCTCACTCGCATATCTGGCTCGCTCGCTCTCATATCTGGCTTGCTCGCTTGCTCTCATATCTGGCTCGCTCGCTTGCTCTCAAATCTGGCTCGCTCCCTTGCTCTCATATCTGGCTAGCTCGCTTGCTCTCTTGTCTTGCTCGCTCTCTTATCTGGCTCGCTCGCTCTCATATCTGGCTGGCTTGCTTGCTCTCATATCTGGCTCGCTCGCTTGCTCTCATATCTGGCTAGTTCGCTTGCTCTCTTGTCTTGCTTGCTCTCTTATCTGGCTCGCTCGCTCTCATATCTGGCTGGCTCGCTTGTTCTCATATCTGGCTTGCTCGCTTGCTCTCTTGTCTGGCTCGCTCTCTTATCTGGCTTGCTCGCTAGCATACCTGGCTCGCTCGCTTGCTCTCTTGTCTGGCTTGCTCTCTTATCTGGCTCGCTCGCTCTCATATCTGGCTCGCTCACTTGCTCTCTTGTCTGGCTCGCTCTCTTATCTGGCTCACTCGCATATCTGGCTCGCTCGCTCTCATATCTGGCTTGCTCACTTGCTCTCATATCTGGATCGCTCGCTTGCTCTCAAATCTGGCTTGCTTGCTCTCATATCTGGCTAGCTCGCTTGCTCTCTTGTCTTGCTCGCTCTCTTATCTGGCTCGCTCGCTCTCATATCTGGCTGGCTTGCTTGCTCTCATATCTGGCTCGCTCGCTTGTTCTCATATCTGGCTAGTTCGCTTGCTCTCTTGTCTTGCTCGCTCTCTTATCTGGCTCGCTCGCTCTCATATCTGGCTGGCTCGCTTGCTCTCATATCTGGCTCGCTCGCTTGCTCTCTTGTCTGGCTCGCTCTCTTATCTGGCTAGCTCGCTAGAATATCTGGCTCGCACGCTTGCTCTCTTGTCTGGCTTGCTCTCTTATCTGGCTCGCTCGCTCTCATATCTGGCTCGCTTGCTCTCATGTCTGGCTCGCTCGCTCTCATATCTGGCTTTCTCGCTTGCTCTCTTGTCTGGCTCGCTCTCTTATCTGGCTCGCTCGCATATCTGGCTAGCTCGCTCTCACATCTGGCTGGCTCGCTTGCTCTCATTTCTGGCTGGCTCGCTTGCTCTCATATCTGGCTCGCTCGCTTGCTCTCATATCTGGCTCGCTCGCTTGCTTAATTGTCTGGCTCGCTCTCTTATCTGCCTCGCTCTCTCTCACATCTGGCTTGCTCGCTTGCTCTCATATCTGGCTCGCTCGCTGCTCTCTTGTCTGGCTCGCTCTCATATCTGGCTTGCTCGCTTGCTCTCATATCTGGCTCGCTCGCTTGCTCTCTTGTCTGGCTCGCTCTCTTATCTGGCTCGCTCGCATATCTGGCTCGCTCGCTCTCACATCTGGCTGGCTTGCTTGCTCTCATATCTGGCTCGCTCGCTTGCTCTCATATCTGACTCGCTCGCTTGCTCTCTTGTCTGGCTCGCTCTCTTATCTGGCTCGCTTGCATATCTGCCTCGCTCGCTCTCACATCGAGCTGGCTCGCTTGCTCTCATATCTGGCTCGCTCGCTTGCTCTCTTGTCTGGCTCGCTCTCTTATCTGGCTCGCTCTCATATCTGGCTTGCTAGCTTGCTCTCATATCTGGCTCGCTCGCTTTCTCTCTTGTCTGTCTCGCTCATTTATGGCTCGCTCACATATCTGGCTCGCTCGCTCTCAAATCTGGCTTGCTCGCTCTCAAATCTGGCTCGCTCGCTTGCTCTCATATCTGGCTAGTTCGCTTGCTCTCTTGTCTTGCTCGCTCTCTTATCTGGCTCGCTCGCTCTCATATCTGGCTGGCTCGCTTGCTCTCATATCTGGCTCGCTCGCTTGCTCTCTTGTCTGGCTCGCTCTCTTATCTGGCTTGCTCGCTAGCATATCTGGCTCGCTCGCTTGCTCTCTTGTCTGGCTTGCTCTCTTATCTGGCTCGCTCGCTCTCATATCTGGCTCGCTCGCTTGCTTAATTGTCTGGCTCGCTCTCTTATCTGCCTCGCTCTCTCTCACATCTGGCTTGCTCGCTTGCTCTCATATCTGGCTCGCTCGCTGCTCTCTTGTCTGGCTCGCTCTCATATCTGGCTTGCTCGCTTGCTCTCATATCTGGCTCGCTCGCTTGCTCTCTTGTCTGGCTCGCTCTCTTATCTGGCTCGCTCGCATATCTGGCTCGCTCGCTCTCACATCTGGCTGGCTTGCTTGCTCTCATATCTGGCTCGCTCGCTTGCTCTCATATCTGACTCGCTCGCTTGCTCTCTTGTCTGGCTCGCTCTCTTATCTGGCTCGCTTGCATATCTGCCTCGCTCGCTCTCACATCGAGCTGGCTCGCTTGCTCTCATATCTGGCTCGCTCGCTTGCTCTCTTGTCTGGCTCGCTCTCTTATCTGGCTCGCTCTCATATCTGGCTTGCTAGCTTGCTCTCATATCTGGCTCGCTCGCTTTCTCTCTTGTCTGTCTCGCTCTCTTTTATGGCTCGCTCACATATCTGGCTCGCTCGCTCTCAAATCTGGCTTGCTCGCTCTCAAATCTGGCTCGCTCGCTTGCTCTCATATCTGGCTAGCTCGCTTGCTCTCTTGTCTTGCTCGCTCTCTTATCTGGCTCGCTCGCTCTCATATCTGGCTGGCTCGCTTGCTCTCATATCTGGCTCGCTCGCTTGCTCTCTTGTCTGGCTCGCTCTCTTATCTGGCTTGCTCGCTAGCATATCTGGCTCGCTCGCTTGCTCTCTTGTCTGGCTTGTTCTCTTATCTGGCTCGCTCGCTCTCATATCTGGCTCGCTCGCTTGCTCTCATGTCTGGCTCGCTCGCTCTCATATCTGGCTCGCTCGCTTGCTCTCATGTCTGGCTCGCTCTCATATCTGGCTTTCTCGCTTGCTCTCTTGTCTGGTACGCTCTCTTATCTGGCTCGCTCTCATATCTGGCTTGCTCGCTTGCTCTCATATCTGGCTCGTTCGCTTGCTTTCTTGTCTGGTTTGCTCGCATATCTGGCTCGCTCGCTCGCTCTCACATCTGGCTCACTCGCTTGCTCTCTTGTATTGCTCGCTCTCTTATCTGGCTCGCTCGCTCTCATATCTGGTTGGCTCGCTTGCTCTCATATCTGGCTCGCTCGCTTGCTCTCTTGTCTGGCTCGCTCTCTTATCTGGCTTGCTCGCTAGAATATCTGGCTCGCGCGCTTGCTCTCTTGTCTGGCTTGCTCTCTTATCTGGCTCGCTCGCTCTCATATCTGGCTCGCTCGCTTGCTCTCATGTCTGGCTCGCTCGCTCTCATATCTGGCTTTCTCGCTTGCTCTCTTGTCTGGCTCGCTCACTTATCTGGCTCGCTCACATATCTGGCTAGCTCGCTCTCACATCTGGCTGGCTCGCTTGCTCTCATTTCTGGCTGGCTCGCTTGCTCTCATTTCTGGCTCGCTCGCTTGCTCTCATATCTGGCTCGCTCTCTTGCTCTCATATCTGGCACGCTCGCTTGCTCTCTTGTCTGGCTCGCTCTCATATCTGGCTAGTTCGCTTGCCCTCTTGTCTTGCTCGCTCTCTTATCTGGCTCGCTCGCTCTCATATCTGGCTGACTCGCTTGCTCTCATATCTGGCTCGCTCGCTTGCTCTCATATCTGGCTCGCTCGCTTGCTCTCATGTCTGGCTCGCTCTCATATCTGGATCGCTCGCTTGCTCTCATATCTGGCTCGCTCGCTTGCTTAATTGTCTGGCTCGCTCTCTTATCTGCCTCGCTCTCTCTCATATCTGGCTTGCTCGCTTGCTCTCATATCTGGCTCGCTCGCTTGCTCTCATGTCTGGCTCGCTCGCTCTCATATCTGGCTTTCTCGCTTGCTCTCTTGTCTGGCTCGCTCACTTATCTGGCTCGCTCACATATCTGGCTAGCTCGCTCTCACATCTGGCTGGCTCGCTTGCTCTCATTTCTGGCTGGCTCGCTTGCTCTCATTTCTGGCTCGCTCGCTTGCTCTCATATCTGGCTCGCTCTCTTGCTCTCATATCTGGCACGCTCGCTTGCTCTCTTGTCTGGCTCGCTCTCATATCTGGCTAGTTCGCTTGCCCTCTTGTCTTGCTCGCTCTCTTATCTGGCTCGCTCGCTCTCATATCTGGCTGACTCGCTTGCTCTCATATCTGGCTCGCTCGCTTGCTCTCATATCTGGCTCGCTCGCTTGCTCTCATGTCTGGCTCGCTCTCATATCTGGATCGCTCGCTTGCTCTCATATCTGGCTCGCTCGCTTGCTTAATTGTCTGGCTCGCTCTCTTATCTGCCTCGCTCTCTCTCATATCTGGCTTGCTCGCTTGCTCTCATATCTGGCTCGCTCGCTGCTCTCTTGACTGGCTCGCTCTCATATCTGGCTTGCTCGCTTGCTCTCATATCTGGCTCGCTCGCTTGCTCTCTTGTCTGGCTCGCTCTCTTATTTGGCTCGCTCGCATATCTGGCTCGCTCGCTCTCACATCTGGCTGGCTTGCTTGCTCTCATATCTGGCTCGCTCGCTTGCTCTCATATCTGGCTCGCTCGCTTGCTCTCTTGTCTGGCTCGCTCTCTTATCTGGCTCGCTCGCATATCTGGCTCGCTCGCTCTCACATCGAGCTGGCTCGCTTGCTCTCATATCTGGCTCGCTCGCTTGCTCTCATATCTGGCTCGCTCGCTTTCTCTCTTGTCTGTCTCGCTCTCTTTTATGGCTCGCTCACATATCTGGCTTGCTTGCTCTCAAATCTGGCTCGCTCGCTCTCAAATCTGGCTCGCTCGCTTGCTCTCATATCTGGCTTGCTCTCATATCCGGCTCGCTCGATTGCTCTCATATCTGGCTCGCTCGCTTGCTCTCTTGTCTGGCTCGCTCTCTTATCTGGCTCGCTCGCATATCTTTCTCGCTCGCTCTCAAATCTGGCTCGCTCGCTTGCTCTCATATCTGGCTCGTTCGCTTGCTCTCTTGTCTTGCTCGCTCACTTATCTGGCTCGCTTGCTCTCATATCTGGCTGGCTCGCTTACTCTCATATCTGGCTCGCTCGCTTGCTCTCTTGTCTGGCTCGCTCTCTTATCTGGCTTGCTCGCTAGCATATCTTGCTCGCACGCTTGCTCTCTTGTCTGGCTTGCTCTCTTATCTGGCTCGCTCGGTCTCATATCTGGCTCGCTCGCTTGCTCTCATGTCTGGCTCGCTTGCTCTCATATCTGGCTTTCTCGCTTGCTCTCTTGTCTGGCTCGCTCTCTTATCTGGCTCGCTCGCATATCTGGATCTCTCGCTCTCACATCTGGCTGGCTCACTTGCTCTCATTTCTGGCTGGCTCGCTTGCTCTCATTTCTGGTTCGCTCGCTTGCTCTCATATCTGGCTCGCTCGCTTGCTCTCATATCTGGCTCGCTCGCTTGCTCTCATATCTGGCTCGATCGCTCTCATGTCTGGCTCGCTCTCATATCTGGATCGTTCGCTTGCTCTCATATCTGGCTCGCTCGCTTGCTTAATTGTCTGGCTCGCTCTCTTATCTGCCTCGCTCTCTCTCACATCTGGCTTGCTCGCTTGCTCTCATATCTGGCTCGCTCGCTGCTCTCTTGTCTGGCTCGCTCTCAAATCTGGCTTGCTCGCTTGCTCTCATATCTGGCTCGCTCGCTTGCTCTCTTGTCTGGCTCGCTCTCTTATCTGGCGCGCTCGCATATCTGGCTCGCTCGCTCTCACATCTGGCTGGCTTGCTTGCTCTCATATCTGGCTCGCTCGCTTGCTCTCTTGTCTTGCTCACTCTTATCTGGCTCGCTCGCTCTCATATCTGGCTGGCTCGCTTGCTCTCATATCTGGCTCGCTCGCTTGCTCTCATATCTGGCTCGCTCGCTCTCATATCTGGCTCGCTCTCATATCTGGATCGCTCGCTTGCTCTCATATCTGGCTCGCTCGCTTGCTTAATTGTCTGGCTCGCTCTCTTATCTGCCTCCCTCTCTCTCACATCTGGCTTGCTCACTTGCTCTCATATCTGGCTCGCTCGCTTGCTCTCTTGTCTGGCTCGCTCTCTTATCTGGCTTGCTCGCATATCTGGCTCGCTCGCTCTCACATCTGGCTGGCTTGCTTGCTCTCATATCTGGCTCGCTCGCTTGCTCTCATATCTGGCTCGCTCGCTCTCATGTCTGGCTCGCTCTCATATCTGGATCGCTCGCTTGCTCTCATATCTGGCTCGCTCGCTTGCTTAATTGTCTGGATCGCTCTCTTATCTGCCTCGCTCTCTCTCACATCTGGCTTGCTCGCTTGCTCTCTTATCTGGCTCGCTCGCTTGCTCTCTTGTCTGGGTCGCTCTCTTATCTGGCTCGCTCTCATATCTGGATCGCTCGCTTGCTCTCATATCTGGCTCGCTCGCTTGCTTAATTGTCTGGCTCGCTCTCTTATCTGCCTCGCTCTCTCTCACATCTGGCTTGCTCGCTTGCTCTCATATCTGGCTCGCTCGCTGCTCTCTTGTCTGGCTCGCTCTCAAATCTGGCTTGCTCGCTTGCTCTCATATCTGGCTCGCTCGCTTGCTCTCTTGTCTGGCTCGCTCTCTTATCTGGCGCGCTCGCATATCTGGCTCGCTCGCTCTCACATCTGGCTGGCTTGCTTGCTCTCATATCTGGCTCGCTCGCTTGCTCTCTTGTCTTGCTCACTCTTATCTGGCTCGCTCGCTCTCATATCTGGCTGGCTCGCTTGCTCTCATATCTGGCTCGCTCGCTTGCTCTCATATCTGGCTCGCTCGCTCTCATATCTGGCTCGCTCTCATATCTGGATCGCTCGCTTGCTCTCATATCTGGCTCGCTCGCTTGCTTAATTGTCTGGCTCGCTCTCTTATCTGCCTCCCTCTCTCTCACATCTGGCTTGCTCACTTGCTCTCATATCTGGCTCGCTCGCTTGCTCTCTTGTCTGGCTCGCTCTCTTATCTGGCTTGCTCGCATATCTGGCTCGCTCGCTCTCACATCTGGCTGGCTTGCTTGCTCTCATATCTGGCTCGCTCGCTTGCTCTCATATCTGGCTCGCTCGCTCTCATGTCTGGCTCGCTCTCATATCTGGATCGCTCGCTTGCTCTCATATCTGGCTCGCTCGCTTGCTTAATTGTCTGGATCGCTCTCTTATCTGCCTCGCTCTCTCTCACATCTGGCTTGCTCGCTTGCTCTCTTATCTGGCTCGCTCGCTTGCTCTCTTGTCTGGGTCGCTCTCTTATCTGGCTCGCTCTCATATCTGGATCGCTCGCTTGCTCTCATATCTGGCTCGCTCGCTTGCTTAATTGTCTGGCTCGCTCTCTTATCTGCCTCGCTCTCTCTCATATCTGGCTTTCTCGCTTGCTCTCATATCTGGCTCGCTCGCTGCTCTGTTGTCTGGCTCGCTCTCATATCTGGCTTGCTCGCTTGCTCTCATATCTGGCTCGCTCGCTTGCTCTCTTGTCTGGCTCGCTCTCTTATTTGGCTCGCTCGCATATCTGGCTCGCTCGCTCTCACATCTGGCTGGCTTGCTTGCTCTCATATCTGGCTCGCTCGCTTGCTCTCATATCTGGCTCGCTCGCTTGCTCTCTTGTCTGGCTCGCTCTCTTATCTGGCTCGCTCGCATATCTGGCTCGCTCGCTCTCACATCGAGCTGGCTCGCTTGCTCTCATATCTGGCTCGCTCGCTTGCTCTCATATCTGGCTCGCTCGCTTTCTCTCTTGTCTTTCTCGCTCTCTTTTATGGCTCGCTCACATATCTGGCTTGCTTGCTCTCAAATCTGGCTCGCTCGCTCTCAAATCTGGCTCGCTCGCTTGCTCTCATATCTGGCTTGCTCTCATATCCGGCTCGCTCGATTGCTCTCATATCTGGCTCGCTCGCTTGCTCTCTTGTCTGGCTCGCTCTCTTATCTGGCTCGCTCGCATATCTTTCTCGCTCGCTCTCAAATCTGGCTCGCTCGCTTGCTCTCATATCTGGCTCGTTCGCTTGCTCTCTTGTCTTGCTCGCTCTCTTATCTGGCTCGCTTGCTCTCATATCTGGCTGGCTCGCTTACTCTCATATCTGGCTCGCTCGCTTGCTCTCTTGTCTGGCTCGCTCTCTTATCTGGCTTGCTCGCTAGCATATCTTGCTCGCACGCTTGCTCTCTTGTCTGGCTTGCTCTCTTATCTGGCTCGCTCGGTCTCATATCTGGCTCGCTCGCTTGCTCTCATGTCTGGCTCGCTTGCTCTCATATCTGGCTTTCTCGCTTGCTCTCTTGTCTGGCTCGCTCTCTTATCTGGCTCGCTCGCATATCTGGATCTCTCGCTCTCACATCTGGCTGGCTCACTTGCTCTCATTTCTGGCTGGCTCGCTTGCTCTCATTTCTGGTTCGCTCGCTTGCTCTCATATCTGGCTCGCTCGCTTGCTCTCATATCTGGCTCGCTCGCTTGCTCTCATATCTGGCTCGATCGCTCTCATGTCTGGCTCGCTCTCATATCTGGATCGTTCGCTTGCTCTCATATCTGGCTCGCTCGCTTGCTTAATTGTCTGGCTTGCTCTCTTATCTGCCTCGCTCTCTCTCACATCTGGCTTGCTCGCTTGCTCTCATATCTGGCTCGCTCGCTGCTCTCTTGTCTGGCTCGCTCTCAAATCTGGCTTGCTCGCTTGCTCTCATATCTGGCTCGCTCGCTTGCTCTCTTGTCTGGCTCGCTCTCTTATCTGGCGGGCTCGCATATCTGGCTCGCTCGCTCTCACATCTGGCTGGCTTGCTTGCTCTCATATCTGGCTCGCTCGCTTGCTCTCTTGTCTTGCTCACTCTTATCTGGCTCGCTCGCTCTCATATCTGGCTGGCTCGCTTGCTCTCATATCTGGCTCGCTCGCTTGCTCTCATATCTGGCTCGCTCGCTCTCATATCTGGCTCGCTCTCATATCTGGATCGCTCGCTTGCTCTCATATCTGGCTCGCTCGCTTGCTTAATTGTCTGGCTCGCTCTCTTATCTGCCTCCCTCTCTCTCACATCTGGCTTGCTCACTTGCTCTCATATCTGGCTCGCTCGCTTGCTCTCTTGTCTGGCTCGCTCTCTTATCTGGCTTGCTCGCATATCTGGCTCGCTCGCTCTCACATCTGGCTGGCTTGCTTGCTCTCATATCTTGCTCGCTCGCTTGCTCTCATATCTGGCTCGCTCGCTCTCATGTCTGGCTCGCTCTCATATCTGGATCGCTCGCTTGCTCTCATATCTGGCTCGCTCGCTTGCTTAATTGTCTGGATCGCTCTCTTATCTGCCTCGCTCTCTCTCACATCTGGCTTGCTCGCTTGCTCTCTTATCTGGCTCGCTCGCTTGCTCTCTTGTCTGTGTCGCTCTCTTATCTGGCTCGCTCTCATATCTGGCTTGCTAGCTTGCCCTCATATCTTACTCGCTCGCTTGCTCTCTTGTCTGTCTCGCTCTCTTTTATGGCTCGCTCACATATCTGGCTCGCTCACTCTCAAATCTGGCTCGCTCGCTCTCAAATCTGGCTCGCTCGCTTGCTCTCATATCTGGCTTGCTCGCTTGCTCTCATAACCGGCTCGCTCTCTTGCTCTCATATCTGGCTCGCTCGCTTGCTCTTTTGTCTGGCTCGCTCTCTTATCTGGCTCGCTCGCATATCTGGCTCGCTCGCTCTCAAATCTGGCTCGCTCGCTTGCTCTCATATCTGGCTAGTTCGCTTGCTCTCTTGTCTTGCTTGCTCTCTTATCTGGCTCGCTCGCTCTCATATCTGGCTGGCTCGCTCGCTTGCTCTCTTGTCTGGCTCGCTCTCTTATCTGGCTTGCTCGCTAGCATATCTGGCTCGCTCGCTTGCTCTCTTGTCTGGCTTGCTCTCTTATCTGGCTCGCTCGCTCTCATATCTGGCTCGCTCGCTTGCTCTCATGTCTGGCTCGCTCGCTCTCATATCTGGCTCGCTCGCTTGCTCTCATGTCTGGCTCGTTCGCTCTCATATCTGGCTTTCTCTCTTGCTCTCTTGTCTGGTTCGCTCTCTTATCTGGCTCGCTCTCATATCTGGCTTGCTCGCTTGCTCTCATATCTGGCTCGCTCGCTTGCTTTCTTGTCTGGCTCGCTCGCATATCTGGCTCGCTCGCTCTCACATCTGGCTGGCTCGCTTGCTCTCATATCTGGCTCGCTCGCTCTCATATCTGGCTCGCTCGCTTGCTCTCTTGTCTTGCTTGCTCTCTTATCTGGCTCGCTCGCTCTCATATCTGGCTGGCTCGCTCGCTCTCACATCTGGCTCGCTCGCTTGCTCTCTTGTCTTGCTCGCTCTCTTATCTGGCTCGCTCGCTCTCATATCTGGCTGGCTCGCTTGCTCTCATATCTGGCTCAATCGCTTGCTCTCTTGTCTGGCTCGCTCTCTTATCTGGCTCGCTCGCTCTCATATCAGGCTCGCTCGCTTGCTCTCATGTCTGGCTCGCTCGCTCTCATATCTGGCTTTCTCGCTTGCTTTCTTGTCTGGCTCGCTCTCTTATCTGGCTCGCTCACATATCTGGCTCGCTCACATATCTGGCTAGCTCGCTCTCACATCTGGCTGGCTCGCTTGCTCTCATTTCTGGCTGGCTCGCTTGCTCTCATTTCTGGCTCGCTCGCTTGCTCTCATATCTGGCTCGCTCGCTTGCTCTCATATCTGGCACGCTCGCTTGCTCTCTTGTCTGGCTCGCTCTCATATCTGGCTAGTTCGCTTGCTCTCTTGTCTTGCTCGCTCTCTTATCTGGCTCGCTTGCTCTCATATCTGGCTGGCTCGCTTGCTCTCTTGTCTGGCTCGCTCTCTTATCTGGCTTGCTCACTAGCATATCTGGCTCGCTCGCTTGCTCTCTTGTCTGGCTTGCTCTCTTATCTGGCTCGCTCGCTCTCATATCTGGCTCGCTCGCTTGCTCTCATGTCTGGCTCGCTCGCTCTCATATCTGGCTCGCTCGCTTGCTCTCATGTCTGGCTCGCTCGCTCTCATATCTGGCTTTCTCTCTTGCTCTCTTGTCTGGTTCGCTCTCTTATCTGGCTCGCTCTCATATCTGGCTTGCTCGCTTGCTCTCATATCTGGCTTTCTCGCTTGCTTTCTTGTCTGGCTCGCTCGCATATCTGGCTCGCTCGCTCTCACATTTGGCTGGCTCGCTTGCTCTCATATCTGGCTCGCTTGCTCTCATATCTGGCTCGCTCGCTCTCATATCTGGCTCGCTCGCTTGCTCTCTTGTCTTGCTCGCTCTCTTATGTGGCTCGCTCGCTGTCATATCTGGCTGGCTCGCTTGCTCTCATATCTGGCTCGATCGCTTGCTCTCTTGTCTGGCTCGCTCTCTTATCTGGCTTGCTCGCTAGAATATTTGGCTTGCGCGCTTGCTCTCTTGTCTGGCTTGCTCTCTTATCTGGCTCGCTCGCTCTCATATCTGGCTCGCTCGCTTGCTCTCATGTCTGGCTCGCTTGCTCTCATATTTGTCTTTCTCGCTTGCTCTCTTGTCTGGCTCGCTCTCAAATCTGGCTTGCTCGCTTGCTCTCATATCTGGCTCGCTCGCTTGCTCTCTTGTCTGGCTCGCTCTCTTATCTGGCGGGCTCGCATATCTGGCTCGCTCGCTCTCACATCTGGCTGGCTTGCTTGCTCTCATATCTGGCTCGCTCGCTTGCTCTCTTGTCTTGCTCACTCTTATCTGGCTCGCTCGCTCTCATATCTGGCTGGCTCGCTTGCTCTCATATCTGGCTCGCTCGCTTGCTCTCATATCTGGCTCGCTCGCTCTCATATCTGGCTCGCTCTCATATCTGGATCGCTCGCTTGCTCTCATATCTGGCTCGCTCGCTTGCTTAATTGTCTGGCTCGCTCTCTTATCTGCCTCCCTCTCTCTCACATCTGGCTTGCTCACTTGCTCTCATATCTGGCTCGCTCGCTTGCTCTCTTGTCTGGCTCGCTCTCTTATCTGGCTTGCTCGCATATCTGGCTCGCTCGCTCTCACATCTGGCTGGCTTGCTTGCTCTCATATCTGGCTCGCTCGCTTGCTCTCATATCTGGCTCGCTCGCTCTCATGTCTGGCTCGCTCTCATATCTGGATCGCTCGCTTGCTCTCATATCTGGCTCGCTCGCTTGCTTAATTGTCTGGATCGCTCTCTTATCTGCCTCGCTCTCTCTCACATCTGGCTTGCTCGCTTGCTCTCTTATCTGGCTCGCTCGCTTGCTCTCTTGTCTGGGTCGCTCTCTTATCTGGCTCGCTCTCATATCTGGCTTGCTAGCTTGCTCTCATATCTTACTCGCTCGCTTGCTCTCTTGTCTTTCTCGCTCTTTTATGGCTCGCTCACATATCTGGCTCGCTCACTCTCAAATCTGGCTCGCTCGCTCTCAAATCTGGCTCGCTCGCTTGCTCTCATATCTGGCTTGCTCGCTTGCTCTCATATCCGGCTCGCTCTCTTGCTCTCATATCTGGCTCGCTCGCTTGCTCTTTTGTCTGGCTCGCTCTCTTATCTGGCTCGCTCGCATATCTGGCTCGCTCGCTCTCAAATCTGGCTCGCTCGCTTGCTCTCATATCTGGCTAGTTTGCTTGCTCTCTTGTCTTGCTTGCTCTCTTATCTGGCTCGCTCGCTCTCATATCTGGCTGGCTCACTCGCTTGCTCTCTTGTCTGGCTCGCTCTCTTATCTGGCTTGCTCGCTAGCATATCTGGCTCGCTCGCTTGCTCTCTTGTCTGGCTTGCTCTCTTATCTGGCTCGCTCGCTCTCATATCTGGCTCGCTCGCTTGCTCTCATGTCTGGCTCGCTCGCTCTCATATCTGGCTCGCTCGCTTGCTCTTATGTCTGGCTCGCTCGCTCTCATATCTGGCTTTCTCTCTTGCTCTCTTGTCTGGTTCGCTCTCTTATCTGGCTCGCTCTCATATCTGGCTTGCTCGCTTGCTCTCATATCTGGCTTTCTCGCTTGCTTTCTTGTCTGGCTCGCTCGCATATCTGGCTCGCTCGCTCTCACATTTGGCTGGCTCGCTTGCTCTCATATCTGGCTCGCTTGCTCTCATATCTGGCTCGCTCGCTCTCATATCTGGCTCGCTCGCTTGCTCTCTTGTCTTGCTCGCTCTCTTATGTGGCTCGCTCGCTGTCATATCTGGCTGGCTCGCTTGCTCTCATATCTGGCTCGATCGCTTGCTCTCTTGTCTGGCTCGCTCTCTTATCTGGCTTGCTCGCTAGAATATTTGGCTTGCGCGCTTGCTCTCTTGTCTGGCTTGCTCTCTTATCTGGCTCGCTCGCTCTCATATCTGGCTCGCTCGCTTGCTCTCATGTCTGGCTCGCTTGCTCTCATATTTGTCTTTCTCGCTTGCTCTCTTGTCTGGCTCGCTCTCAAATCTGGCTTGCTCGCTTGCTCTCATATCTGGCTCGCTCGCTTGCTCTCTTGTCTGGCTCGCTCTCTTATCTGGCGGGCTCGCATATCTGGCTCGCTCGCTCTCACATCTGGCTGGCTTGCTTGCTCTCATATCTGGCTCGCTCGCTTGCTCTCTTGTCTTGCTCACTCTTATCTGGCTCGCTCGCTCTCATATCTGGCTGGCTCGCTTGCTCTCATATCTGGCTCGCTCGCTTGCTCTCATATCTGGCTCGCTCGCTCTCATATCTGGCTCGCTCTCATATCTGGATCGCTCGCTTGCTCTCATATCTGGCTCGCTCGCTTGCTTAATTGTCTGGCTCGCTCTCTTATCTGCCTCCCTCTCTCTCACATCTGGCTTGCTCACTTGCTCTCATATCTGGCTCGCTCGCTTGCTCTCTTGTCTGGCTCGCTCTCTTATCTGGCTTGCTCGCATATCTGGCTCGCTCGCTCTCACATCTGGCTGGCTTGCTTGCTCTCATATCTGGCTCGCTCGCTTGCTCTCATATCTGGCTCGCTCGCTCTCATGTCTGGCTCGCTCTCATATCTGGATCGCTCGCTTGCTCTC
The DNA here is from genome assembly GCF_029499605.1 of Hyla sarda. Classification (NCBI taxonomy): domain Eukaryota; kingdom Metazoa; phylum Chordata; class Amphibia; order Anura; family Hylidae; genus Hyla; species Hyla sarda. The sequence goes on from NC_079191.1 coordinate 305,143,438, forward strand.
ATATCTGGCTCGCTCGCTTGCTTAATTGTCTGGATCGCTCTCTTATCTGCCTCGCTCTCTCTCACATCTGGCTTGCTCGCTTGCTCTCTTATCTGGCTCGCTCGCTTGCTCTCTTGTCTGGGTCGCTCTCTTATCTGGCTCGCTCTCATATCTGGCTTGCTAGCTTGCTCTCATATCTTACTCGCTCGCTTGCTCTCTTGTCTTTCTCGCTCTTTTATGGCTCGCTCACATATCTGGCTCGCTCACTCTCAAATCTGGCTCGCTCGCTCTCAAATCTGGCTCGCTCGCTTGCTCTCATATCTGGCTTGCTCGCTTGCTCTCATATCCGGCTCGCTCTCTTGCTCTCATATCTGGCTCGCTCGCTTGCTCTTTTGTCTGGCTCGCTCTCTTATCTGGCTCGCTCGCATATCTGGCTCGCTCGCTCTCAAATCTGGCTCGCTCGCTTGCTCTCATATCTGGCTAGTTTGCTTGCTCTCTTGTCTTGCTTGCTCTCTTATCTGGCTCGCTCGCTCTCATATCTGGCTGGCTCACTCGCTTGCTCTCTTGTCTGGCTCGCTCTCTTATCTGGCTTGCTCGCTAGCATATCTGGCTCGCTCGCTTGCTCTCTTGTCTGGCTTGCTCTCTTATCTGGCTCGCTCGCTCTCATATCTGGCTCGCTCGCTTGCTCTCATGTCTGGCTCGCTCGCTCTCATATCTGGCTCGCTCGCTTGCTCTTATGTCTGGCTCGTTCGCTCTCATATCTGGCTTTCTCTCTTGCTCTCTTGTCTGGTTCGCTCTCTTATCTGGCTCGCTCTCATATCTGGCTTGCTCGCTTGCTCTCATATCTGGCTCGCTCGCTTGCTTTCTTGTCTGGCTCGCTCGCATATCTGGCTCGCTCGCTCTCACATCTGGCTGGCTCGCTTGCTCTCATATCTGGCTCGCTCGCTCTCATATCTGGCTCGCTCGCTTGCTCTCTTTTCTTGCTTGCTCTCTTATCTGGCTCGCTCGCTCTCATATCTGGCTGGCTCGCTCGCTCTCACATCTGGCTCACTCGCTTGCTCTCTTGTCTTGCTCGCTCTCTTATCTGGCTCGCTCGCTCTCATATCTGGCTGGCTCGCTTGCTCTCATATCTGGCTCAATCGCTTGCTCTCTTGTCTGGCTCGCTCTCTTATCTAGCTCGCTCGCTCTCATATCAGGCTCGCTCGCTTGCTCTCATGTCTGGCTCGCTCGCTCTCATATCTGGCTTTCTCGCTTGCTCTCTTGTCTGGCTCGCTCTCTTATCTGGCTCGCTCACATATCTGGCTCGCTCACATATCTGGCTAGCTCGCTCTCACATCTGGCTGGCTCGCTTGCTCTCATTTCTGGCTGGCTCGCTTGCTCTCATTTCTGGCTCGCTCGCTTGCTCTCATATCTGGCTCGCTCGCTTGCTCTCATATCTGGCACGCTCGCTTGCTCTCTTGTCTGGCTCGCTCTCATATCTGGCTAGTTCGCTTGCTCTCTTGTCTTGCTCGCTCTCTTATCTGGCTCGCTTGCTCTCATATCTGGCTGGCTCGCTTGCTCTCTTGTCTGGCTCGCTCTCTTATCTGGCTTGCTCGCTAGCATATCTGGCTCGCTCGCTTGCTCTCTTGTCTGGCTTGCTCTCTTATCTGGCTCGCTCGCTCTCATATCTGGCTCGCTCGCTTGCTCTCATGTCTGGCTCGCTCGCTCTCATATCTGGCTCGCTCGCTTGCTCTCATGTCTGGCTCGCTCGCTCTCATATCTGGCTTTCTCTCTTGCTCTCTTGTCTGGTTCGCTCTCTTATCTGGCTCGCTCTCATATCTGGCTTGCTCGCTTGCTCTCATATCTGGCTTTCTCGCTTGCTTTCTTGTCTGGCTCGCTCGCATATCTGGCTCGCTCGCTCTCACATCTGGCTGGCTCGCTTGCTCTCATATCTGGCTCGCTCGCTCTCATATCTGGCTCGCTCGCTTGCTCTCTTGTCTTGCTCGCTCTCTTATGTGGCTGGCTCGCTGTCATATCTGGCTGGCTCGCTTGCTCTCATATCTGGCTCGATCGCTTGCTCTCTTGTCTGGCTCGCTCTCTTATCTGGCTTGCTCGCTAGAATATTTGGCTTGCTCGCTTGCTCTCTTGTCTGGCTTGCTCTCTTATCTGGCTCGCTCGCTCTCATATCTGGCTCGCTCGCTTGCTCTCATGTCTGGCTCGCTTGCTCTCATATTTGTCTTTCTCGCTTGCTCTCTTGTCTGGCTCGCTCTCTTATCTGGCTCGCTCTCATATCTGGCTAGCTCGCTCTCACATCTGGCTGGCTCGCTTGCTCTCATTTCTGGCTGGCTCGCTTGCTCTCATTTCTGGCTCGCTCGCTTGCTCTCATATCTGGCTCGCTCGCTTGCTCTCATATCTGGCACGCTCGCTTGCTCTCTTGTCAGGCTCGCTCTCATATCTTGCTAGCTCGCTTGCTCTCTTGTCTTGCTCGCTCTCTTATCTGGCTTGCTCGCTCTCATATCTGGCTGGCTCGCTTGCTCTCATTTCTGGCTCGCTCTCTTGCTCTCATATCTGGCTCGCTCGCTTGCTCTTTTGTCTGGCTCGCTCTCTTATCTGGCTCGCTCGCATATCTGGCTCGCTCGCTCTCAAATCTGGCTCGCTCGCTTGCTCTCATATCTGGCTAGTTTGCTTGCTCTCTTGTCTTGCTTGCTCTCTTATCTGGCTCGCTCGCTCTCATATCTGGCTGGCTCACTCGCTTGCTCTCTTGTCTGGCTCGCTCTCTTATCTGGCTTGCTCGCTAGCATATCTGGCTCGCTCGCTTGCTCTCTTGTCTGGCTTGCTCTCTTATCTGGCTCGCTCGCTCTCATATCTGGCTCGCTCGCTTGCTCTCATGTCTGGCTCGCTCGCTCTCATATCTGGCTCGCTCGCTTGCTCTCATGTCTGGCTCGTTCGCTCTCATATCTGGCTTTCTCTCTTGCTCTCTTGTCTGGTTCGCTCTCTTATCTGGCTCGCTCTCATATCTGGCTTGCTCGCTTGCTCTCATATCTGGTTCGTTCGCTTGCTTTCTTGTCTGGCTCGCTCGCATATCTGGCTCGCTCGCTCTCACATCTGGCTGGCTCGCTTGCTCTCATATCTGGCTCGCTCGCTCTCATATCTGGCTCGCTCGCTTGCTCTCTTGTCTTGCTTGCTCTCTTATCTGGCTCGCTCGCTCTCATATCTGGCTGGCTCGCTCGCTCTCACATCTGGCTCACTCGCTTGCTCTCTTGTCTTGCTCGCTCTCTTATCTGACTCGCTCGCTTTCATATCTGGCTGGCTCGCTTGCTCTCATATCTGGCTCAATCGCTTGCTCTCTTGTCTGGCTCGCTCTCTTATCTGGCTCGCTCGCTCTCATATCAGGCTCGCTCGCTTGCTCTCATGTCTGGCTCGCTCGCTCTCATATCTGGCTTTCTCGCTTGCTCTCTTGTCTGGCTCGCTCTCTTATCTGGCTCGCTCACATATCTGGCTCGCTCACATATCTGGCTAGCTCGCTCTCACATCTGGCTGGCTCGCTTGCTCTCATTTCTGGCTGGCTCGCTTGCTCTCATTTCTGGCTCGCTCGCTTGCTCTCATATCTGGCTCGCTCGCTTGCTCTCATATCTGGCACGCTCGCTTGCTCTCTTGTCTGGCTCGCTCTCATATCTGGCTAGTTCGCTTGCTCTCTTGTCTTGCTCGCTCTCTTATCTGGCTCGCTTGCTCTCATATCTGGCTGGCTAGCTTGCTCTCTTGTCTGGCTCGCTCTCTTATCTGGCTTGCTCGCTAGCATATCTGGCTCGCTCGCTTGCTCTCTTGTCTGGCTTGCTCTCTTATCTGGCTCGCTCGCTCTCATATCTGGCTCGCTCGCTTGCTCTCATGTCTGGCTCGCTCGCTCTCATATCTGGCTCGCTCGCTTGCTCTCATGTCTGGCTCGCTCGCTCTCATATCTGGCTTTCTCTCTTGCTCTCTTGTCTGGTTCGCTCTCTTATCTGGCTCGCTCTCATATCTGGCTTGCTCGCTTGCTCTCATATCTGGCTTTCTCGCTTGCTTTCTTGTCTGGCTCGCTCGCATATCTGGCTCGCTCGCTCTCACATCTGGCTGGCTCGCTTGCTCTCATATCTGGCTCGCTCGCTCTCATATCTGGCTCGCTCGCTTGCTCTCTTGTCTTGCTCGCTCTCTTATGTGGCTCGCTCGCTGTCATATCTGGCTGGCTCGCTTGCTCTCATATCTGGCTCGATCGCTTGCTCTCTTGTCTGGCTCGCTCTCTTATCTGGCTTGCTCGCTAGAATATTTGGCTTGCGCGCTTGCTCTCTTGTCTGGCTTGCTCTCTTATCTGGCTCGCTCGCTCTCATATCTGGCTCGCTCGCTTGCTCTCATGTCTGGCTCGCTTGCTCTCATATTTGTCTTTCTCGCTTGCTCTCTTGTCTGGCTCGCTCTCTTATCTGGCTCGCTCTCATATCTGGCTAGCTCGCTCTCACATCTGGCTGGCTCGCTTGCTCTCATTTCTGGCTGGCTCGCTTGCTCTCATTTCTGGCTCGCTCGCTTGCTCTCATATCTGGCTCGCTCGCTTGCTCTCATATCTGGCACGCTCGCTTGCTCTCTTGTCAGGCTCGCTCTCATATCTTGCTAGCTCGCTTGCTCTCTTGTCTTGCTCGCTCTCTTATCTGGCTCGCTCGCTCTCATATCTGGCTGGCTCGATTGCTCTCATATCTGGCTAGCTCACTTGCTTTCATATCTGGCTCGCTCGCTTGCTCTCATGTCTGGCTCGCTCTCATATCTGGATCGCTCGTTTGCTGTCATATCTGGCTCGCTCGCTTGCTTCATTATCTGGCTCGCTCTCTTATCTGCCTCGCTCTCTCTCACATCTGGCTTGCTCGCTTGCTCTCATATCTGGCTCGCTCGCTGCTCTCTTGTCTGGCTCGCTCTCATATCTGGCTTGCTCGCATATCTGGCTCGCTCGCTTGCTCTCTTGTCTGGCTCGCTCTCTTATTTGGCTCGCTCGCATATCTGGCTCGCTCGCTCTCACATCTGGCTGGCTTGCTTGCTCTCATATCTGGCTCGCTCGCTTGCTCTCATATCTGGCTCGCTCGCTTGCTCTCTTGTCTGGCTCGCTCTCTTATCTGGCTCGCTCGCATATCTGGCTCACTCGCTCTCACATCGAGCTGGCTTGCTTGCTCTCATATCTGGCTCGCTCGCTTGCTCTCTTGTCTGGCTCGCTCTCTTATCTGGCTCGCTCTCATATCTGGCTTGCTAGCTTGCTCTCATATCTGGCTCGCTCGCTTTCTCTCTTGTCTGCCTCGCTCTCTTTTATGGCTCGCTCACATATCTGGCTCGCTCGCTCTCAAATCTGGCTCGCTCGCTCTCAAATCTGGCTCGCTCGCTTACTCTCATGTCTGGCTTGCTCGCTTGCTCTCATATCCGGCTCGCTCGCTTGCTCTCATATCTGGCTCGCTCGCTTGCTCTCTTGTCTGGTTCCCTCTCTTATCTGGCTCGCTCGCATATCTTTCTCGCTCGCTCTCAAATCTGGCTCGCTCGCTTGCTCTCATATCTGGCTAGTTCGCTCGCTCTCTTGTCTTGCTCGCTCTCTTATCTGGCTTGCTTGCTCTCATATCTGGCTGGCTCGCTTACTCTCATATCTGGCTCGCTCGCTTGCTCTCTTGTCTGGCTCGCTCTCTTATCTGGCTTGCTCGCTAGCATATCTGGCTCGCTCGCTTGCTCTCTTGTTTGGCTTGCTCTCTTATCTGACTCGCTCGCTCTCATATCTGGCTCGCTCGCTTGCTCTCATGTCTGGCTCGCTCGCTCTCATATCTGGCTAGCTCGCTTGCTCTCATGTCTGGCTCGCTCGCTCTCATATCTGGCTTTCTCTCTTGCTCTCTTGTCTGGTTCGCTCTCTTATCTGGCTCGCTCTCATATCTGGCTTGCTCGCTTGCTCTCATATCTGGCTCGCTCGCTTGCTTTCTTGTCTGGCTCGCTCGCATATCTGGGTCGCTCGCTCTCACATCTGGCTGGCTCGCTTGCTCTCATATCTGGCTCGCTCGCTCTCATATCTGGCTCGCTCGCTTGCTCTCTTGTCTTGCTCGCTCTCTTATCTGGCTCGCTCTCATATCTGGCTGGCTCGCTTGCTCTCATATCTGGCTCGATCGCTTGCTCTCTTGTCTGGCTCGCTCTCTTATCTGGCTTGCTCGCTAGAATATTTGGCTTGCGCGCTTGCTCTCTTGTCTGGCTTGCTCTCTTATCTGGCTCGCTCGCTCTCATATCTGGCTCGCTCGCTTGCTCTCATGTCTGGCTCGCTTGCTCTCATATCTGTCTTTCTCGCTTGCTCTCTTGTCTGGCTCGCTCTCTTATCTGGCTCGCTCGCATATCTGGCTAGCTCGCTCTCACATCTGGCTGGCTCGCTTGCTCTCATTTCTGGCTGGCTCGCTTGCTCTCATTTCTGGCTGGCTCGCTTGCTCTCATATCTGGCTCGCTCGCTTGCTCTCATATCTGGCACGCTCGCTTGCTCTCTTGTCAGGCTCGCTCTCAAATCTTGCTAGCTCGCTTGCTCTCTTGTCTTGCTCGCTCTCTTATCTGGCTCGCTCGCTCTCATATCTGGCTGGCTCGATTGCTCTCATATCTGGCTAGCTCGCTTGCTCTCATATCTGGCTCGCTCGCTTGCTCTCATGTCTGGCTCGCTCTCATATCTGGATCGCTCGCTTGCTGTCATATCTGGCTCGCTCACTTGTTTAATTGTCTGGCTCGCTCTCTTATCTGCCTCGCTCTCTCTCACATCTGGCTTGCTCGCTTGCTCTCATATCTGGCTCGCTCGCTGCTCTCTTGTCTGGCTCGCTCTCATATCTGGCTTGCTCGCATATCTGGCTCGCTCGCTTGCTCTCTTGTCTGGCTCGCTCTCTTATTTGGCTCGCTCGCATATCTGGCTCGCTCGCTCTCACATCTGGCTGGCTTGCTTGCTCTCATATCTGGCTCGCTCGCTTGCTCTCTTGTCTGGCTCGCTCTCTTATCTGGCTCGCTCGCATATCTGGCTCGCTCGCTCTCACATCGAGCTGGCTCGCTTGCTCTCATATCTGGCTCGCTCGCTTGCTCTCTTGTCTGGCTCGCTCTCTTATCTGGCTCGCTCTCATATCTGGCTTGCTAGCTTGCTCTCATATCTGGCTCGCTCGCTTTCTCTCATGTCTGCCTCGCTCTCTTTTATGGCTCGCTCACATATCTGGCTCGCTCGCTCTCAAATCTGGCTCGCTCGCTCTCAAATCTGGCTCGCTTGCTTGCTCTCATGTCTGGCTTGCTCGCTTGCTCTCATATCCGGCTCGCTCGCTTGCTCTCATATCTGGCTCGCTCGCTTGCTCTCTTGTCTGGCTCGCTCTCTTATCTGGCTCGCTCGCATATCTTTCTCGCTCGCTCTCAAATCTGGCTCGCTCGCTTGCTCTCATATCTGGCTAGTTCGCTCGCTCTCTTGTCTTGCTCGCTCTCTTATCTGGCTTGCTTGCTCTCATATCTGGCTGGCTCGCTTACTCTCATATCTGGCTCGCTCGCTTGCTCTCTTGTCTGGCTCGCTCTCTTATCTGGCTTGCTCGCTAGCATATCTGGCTCGCACGCTTGCTCTCTTGTCTGGCTTGCTCTCTTATCTGGCTCGCTCGGTCTCATATCTGGCTCGCTCGCTTGCTCTCATGTCTGGCTTGCTTGCTCTCATATCTGTCTTTCTCGCTTGCTCTCTTGTCTGGCTCTCTCTCATCTGGCTCGCTCTCTTATCTGGCTCGCTCGCATATCTGGCTCGCTCGCTCTCACATCTTGCTGGCTCACTTGCTCTCATTTCTGGCTGGCTCGCTTGCTCTCATTTCTGGCTCGCTCGCTTGCTTAATTGTCTTGCTCGCTCTCTTATCTGCCTCGCTCTCTCTCACATCTGGCTTGCTCGCTTGCTCTCATATCTGGCTCGCTCGCTTGCTCTCTTGTCTGGGTAGCTCTCTTATCTGGCTCGCTCTCATATCTGGCTTGCTAGCTTGCTCTCTTGTCTGGCTTCCTCTCTTATCTGGCTCGCTCGCTCTCATATCTGGCTCGCTCGCTTGCTCTCATGTCTGGCTCGCTCGCTCTCATATCTGACTTTCTCGCTTGCTCTCTTGTCTGGTTCGCTCTGTTATCTGGCTCGCTCTCATATCTGGCTTGCTCGCTTGCTCACATATCTGGCTCGCTCGCTTGCTCTCTTGTCTGGCTCGCTCTCTTATCTGGCTTGCTCACTAGCATATCTGGCTCGCTCACTTGCTCTCTTGTCTGACTTGCTCTCTTATCTGTCTCGCTCTCACATCTTGCTTGTTCGCTTGCTCTCATATCTGGCTCGCTCGCTTGCTCTCTTGTCTGGCTCGCTCTCTTATCTGGCTTGCTCACTAGCATATCTGGCTCGCTCGCTTGCTCTCTTGTCTGGCTTGCTCTCTTATCTGGCTCGCTTGCTCTCATATCTGGCTCGCTCGCTTGATCTCATGTCTGGCTCGCTCGCTCTCATATCTGGCTCGCTCGATTGCTCTCATGTCTGGCTCGCTCGCTCTCATATCTGGCTTTCTCGCTTGCTCTCTTGTCTGGTTTGCTCTCTAATCTGGCTCGCTCTCATATCTGGCTCGCTCACTTGCTCTCTTGTCTGGCTCGCTCTCTTATCTGGCTCACTCGCATATCTGGCTCGCTCGCTCTCATATCTGGCTTGCTCGCTTGCTCTCATATCTGGCTCGCTCGCTTGCTCTCAAATCTGGCTCGCTTGCTTGCTCTCATATCTGGCTAGCCCGCTTGCTCACTTGTCTTGCTCGCTCTCTTATCTGGCTCACTCGCACTCATATCTGGCTGGCTTGCTTGCTCTCATATCTGGCTCGCTCGCTTGCTCTCATATCTGGCTTGCTCTCATGTCTGGCTTGCTCGCTCTCATGTCTGGCTCGCTCTCATATCTGGATCGCTCGCTTGCTCTCATATCTGGCTCGCTCGCTTGCTTAATTGTCTGTCTCGCTCTCTTATCTGCCTCGCTCTCTCTCACATCTGGCTTGCTCGCTTGCTCTCATATCTGGCTCGCTCGCTGCTCTCTTGTCTGGCTCCCTCTCTTATCTGGCTCGCTCGCTTGCTCTTATATCTGGCTCGCTCGCTTGCTCTCTTGTCTGGCTCGCTCTCTTATCTGGCTTGCTCGCTAGCATATCTGGCTCGCTCGCTTACTCTCTTGTCTGGCTTGCTCTCTTATCTGTCTTGCTCTCACATCTGGCTCGCTCGCTTGCTCTCATATCTGGCTCGCTCGCTTGCTCTCTTGTCTGGCTCGCTCTCTTATCTGGCTTGCTCGCTAGCATATCTGGCTCGCTCGCTTGCTCTCTTGTCTGGCTTGCTCTCTTATCTGGCTCGCTGGCTCTCTTATCTGGCTCGCTCGCTTGCTCTCATGTCTGGCTCGCTCACTCTCATATCTGGCTTTCTCGCTTGCTCTCTTGTCTGGTTCGCTCTCTTATCTGGCTCGCTCTCATATCTGGCTTGCTCGCTTGCTCTCATATCTGGCTCGCTCGCTTGCTCTCTTGTCTGGCTCGCTCTCTTATCTGGCTCGCTCGCATATCTTGCTCGCTCGCTCTCACATCTGGCTGGCTTGCTTGCTTTCATATCTGGCTCGCTCGCTTGCTCTCATATCTGGCTCGCTCGCTCGCTCTCACATCTGGTTCGCTCTCTTATCTGGCTCGCTCGCATATCTGGCTCGCTTGCTCTCACATCTAGCTGGCTCGCTTGCTTTCATATCTGGCTCGTTCGCTTGCTCTCTTGTCTGGCTCACTCTCTTATCTGGCTTGCTCGCTAGCATATCTGGCTCGCTGGCTTGCTCTCTTGTCTGCCTTGCTCTCTTATCTGGCTCGCTGGCTCTCTTATCTGGCTCGCTCGCTTGCTCTCATGTCTGGCTCGCTCACTCTCATATCTGGCTTTCTCGCTTGCTCTCTTGTCTGGTTCGCTCTCTTATCTGGCTCGCTCTCATATCTGGCTTGCTGGCTTGCTCTCATATCTGGCTCGCTCGCTTGCTCTCTTGTCTGGTTTGCTCTCTTATCTGGCTCGCTCGCATATCTTGCTCGCTCGCTCTCACATCTGGCTGGCTTGCTTGCTTTCATATCTGGCTCGCTCGCTTGCTCTCATATCTGGCTCGCTCGCTCTCACATCTGGTTCGCTCTCTTATCTGGCTCGCTCGCATATCTGGCTCGCTTGCTCTCACATCTAGCTGGCTCGCTTGCTTTCATATCTGGCTCGCTCGCTTGCTCTCTTGTCTGGCTCGCTCTCTCATCTGGCTCGCTCTCATATCATGCTTGCTCTCTTGCTCTCATTTCTGTCTCGCTCGCTTGCTCTCTTGTCTGTCTCGCTCTCTTTTATGGCTCGCTCGCATATCTGGCTCGCTCGCTCTCAAATCTGGCTCGCTTGCTTGTTCTCATATATGGCTTGCTCGCTTGCTCTCATATCCGGCTCGCTCGCTTGCTCTCATATCTGGCTCGCTCGCTTGCTCTCTTGTCTGGCTCGCTCTCTTATCTGGCTCGCTCGCATATCTGATTCGCTCGCTCTCAAATCTGGCTCGCTCGCTTGCTCTCATATCTGGCTAGTTCGCTTGCTCTCTTGTCTTGCTCGCTCTCTTATCTGGCTCGCTCGCTCTCATATCTGGCTGGCTCGCTTGCTCTCATATCTGGCTCGCTCGCTTGCTCTCTTGTCTTGCTCGCTCTCTTATCTGGCTCGCTCGCTCTCATATCTGGCTGGCTCGCTTGCTCTCATATCTGGCTGGCTCGCTTGCTCTCATATCTGGTTCGCTCGCTTGCTCTTTTGTCTGGCTCGTTATCTTATCTGGCTTGCTCGCTAGAATATCTGGCTCGCACGCTTGCTCTCTTGTCTGGCTTGCTCTCTTATCTGGCTCGCTCGCTCTCATATCTGGCTCGCTCGCTTCCTCTCATGTCTGGCTCGCTCGCTCTCATATCTCTCTCGCTCGCTTGCTCTCTTGTCTGGCTCCCTCTCTTATCTGGCTCGCTCGCATATCTGGCTAGCTCGCTCTCACATCTGGCTGGCTCGCTTGCTCTCATTTCTGGCTGGCTCGCTTGCTCTCATTTCTGGCTCGCTCGCTTGCTCTCATATCTGGCTCGCTCGCTTGCTCTCCTGTCTTGCTCGCTCTCATATATGGCTAGCTCGCTTGCTCTCTTGTCTTGCTCGCTCTCTTATCTGGCTCGCTCGCTCTCATATCTGGCTGGCTCGCTTGCTCTCATATCTGGCTCGCTCGCTTGCTCTCATATCTGGCTCGCTCTCATATCTGGATCGCTCGCTTGCTCTCATATCTGGCTCGCTCGCTTGCTTAATTGTCTGACTCGCTCTCTTATCTGTCTCGCTCTCTCTCACATCTGGCTTGCTCGCTTGCTCTCATATCTGGCTCGCTCGCTGCTCTCTTGTCTGGCTCGCTCGCTTGCTCTCTTGTCTGGCTCCCTCTCTTATCTGGCTCGCTCGCATATCTGGCTCGCTCGCTCTCACATCTGGCTGGCTTGCTTGCTCTCATATCTGGCTCGCTCGCTTGCTCTCATATCTGGCTCGCTCTCTTGCTCTCTTGTCTGGCTCGCTCGCTTGCTTAATTGTCTGGCTCGCTCTCTTATCTGCCTCACTCTCTCTCACATCTGGCTTGCTCGCTTGCTCTCATATCTGGCTCGCTCGCTTGCTCTCATATCTGGCTCGCTCTCATATCTGGATCGCTCGCTTACTCTCATATCTGGCTCGCTCGCTTACTTAATTGTCTGACTCGCTCTCTTATCTGTCTCGCTCTCTCTCACATCTGGCTTGCTCGTTTGCTCTCATATCTGGCTCGCTCGCTGCTCTTGTCTGGCTCGCTCTCATATCTGGCTTGCTCGCTTGCTCTCATATCTGGCTCGCTCGCTTGCTCTCTTGTCTGGCTCCCTCTCTTATCTGGCTCGCTCGCATTTCTGGCTCGCTCGCTCTCACATCTGGCTGGCTTGCTTGCTCTCATATCTGGCTCACTCGCTTGCTCTCTTGTCTGGCTCGCTCTCATATATGGCTAGCTCGCTTGCTCTCTTGTCTTGCTCGCTCTCTTATCTGGCTCGCTCGCTCTCATATCTGGCTGGCTCGCTTGCTCTCATATCTGGCTCGCTCGCTTGCTCTCTTGTCTGGCTCCCTCTCTTATCTGGCTCGCTCGCATATCTGGCTCGCTCGCTCTCACATCTGGCTGGCTTGCTTGCTCTCATATCTGGCTCGCTCGCTTGCTCTCATATCTGGCTCGCTCTCTTGCTCTCTTGTCTGGCTCGCTCGCTTGCTTAATTGTCTGGCTCGCTCTCTTATCTGCCTCGCTCTCTCTCACATCTGGCTTGCTCGCTTGCTCTCATATCTGGCTCGCTCGCTTGCTCTCATATCTGGCTCGCTCTCATATCTGGATCGCTCGCTTGCTCTCATATCTGGCTCGCTCGCTTACTTAATTGTCTGACTCGCTCTCTTATCTGTCTCGCTCTCTCTCACATCTGGCTTGCTCGCTGCTCTCTTGTCTGGCTCGCTCTCATATCTGGCTTGCTCGCTTGCTCTCATATCTGGCTCGCTCGCTTGCTCTCTTGTCTGGCTCCCTCTCTTATCTGGCTCGCTCGCATTTATGGCTCGCTCGCTCTCACATCTGGCTGGCTTGCTTGCTCTCATATCTGGCTCACTCGCTTGCTCTCTTGTCTGGCTCGCTCTCATATATGGCTAGCTCGCTTGCTCTCTTGTCTTGCTCGCTCTCTTATCTGGCTCGCTCGCTCTCATATCTGGCTGGCTCGCTTGCTCTCATATCTGGCTCGCTCGCTTGCTCTCATATCTGGCTCGCTCTCATGTCTGGCTTGCTCGCTCTCATGTCTGGCTCGCTCTCATATCTGGCTTGCTCGCTTGCTCTCATATCTGGCTTGCTCGCTTGCTTAATTGTCTGTCTCGCTCTCTTATCTGCCTCGCTCTCTCTCACATCTGGCTTGCTCGCTTGCTCTCATATCTGGCTCGCTCGCTGCTCTCTTGTCTGGCTCGCTCTCTTATCTGGCTCGCTCACATATCTTGCTCGCTCACTCTCACATCTGGCTCGCTCGCTTGCTCTTATATCTGGCTCGCTCGCTTGCTCTCTTGTCTGGCTCGCTCTCTTATCTGGCTTGCTCGCTAGCATATCTGGCTCGCTCGCTTACTCTCTTGTCTGGCTTGCTCTCTTATCTGTCTCGCTCTCACATCTGGCTCGCTCGCTTGCTCTCATATCTGGCTCGCTCGCTTGCTCTCTTGTCTGGCTCGCTCTCTTATCTGGCTTGCTCGCTAGCATATCTGGCTTGCTCGCTTGCTCTCTTGTCTGGCTTGCTCTCTTATCTGGCTCGCTGGCTCTCTTATCTGGCTCGCTCGCTTGCTCTCATGTCTGGCTCGCTCAGTCTCATATCTGGCTTTCTCGCTTGCTCTCTTGTCTGGTTCGCTCTCTTATCTGGCTCGCTCTCATATCTGGCTTGCTCGCTTGCTCTCATATCTGGCTCGCTCGCTTGCTCTCTTGTCTGGCTCGCTCTCTTATCTGGCTCGCTCGCATATCTTGCTCGCTCTCTCTCATCTCTGGCTGGCTTGCTTGCTTTCATATCTGGCTCGCTCGCTTGCTCTCATATCTGGCTCGCTCGCTCACTCTCACATCTGGTTCGCTCTCTTATCTGGCTCGCTCGCATATCTGGCTCGCTTGCTCTCACATCTAGCTGGCTCGCTTGCTTTCATATCTGGCTCGCTCGCTTGCTCTCTTGTCTGGCTCGCTCTCTTATCTGGCTTGCTCGCTAGCATATCTGGCTCGCTGGCTTGCTCTCTTATCTAGCTTGCTCTCTTATCTGGCTCGCTGGCTCTCTTATCTGGCTCGCTCGCTTGCTCTCATGTCTGGCTCGCTCACTCTCATATCTGGCTTTCTCGCTTGCTCTCTTGTCTGGTTCGCTCTCTTATCTGGCTCGCTCTCATATCTGGCTTGCTCGCTTGCTCTCATATCTGGCTCGCTCGCTTGCTCTCTTGTCTGGCTTGCTCTCTTATCTGGCTCGCTTGCTCTCATATCTGGCTCGCTCGCTTGATCTCATGTCTGGCTCGCTCGCTCTCATATCTGGCTCGCTCGATTGCTCTCATGTCTGGCTCGCTCGCTCTCATATCTGGCTTTCTCGCTTGCTCTCTTGTCTGGTTTGCTCTCTAATCTGGCTCGCTCTCATATCTGGCTCGCTCACTTGCTCTCTTGTCTGGCTCGCTCTCTTATCTGGCTCACTCGCATATCTGGCTCGCTCGCTCTCATATCTGGCTTGCTCGCTTGCTCTCATATCTGGCTCGCTCGCTTGCTCTCAAATCTGGCTCGCTTGCTTGCTCTCATATCTGGCTAGCCCGCTTGCTCACTTGTCTTGCTCGCTCTCTTATCTGGCTCGCTCGCACTCATATCTGGCTGGCTTGCTTGCTCTCATATCTGGCTCGCTCGCTTGCTCTCATATCTGGCTTGCTCTCATGTCTGGCTTGCTCGCTCTCATGTCTGGCTCGCTCTCATATCTGGATCGCTCGCTTGCTCTCATATCTGGCTCGCTCGCTTGCTTAATTGTCTGTCTCGCTCTCTTATCTGCCTCGCTCTCTCTCACATCTGGCTTGCTCGCTTGCTCTCATATCTGGCTCGCTCGCTGCTCTCTTGTCTGGCTCCCTCTCTTATCTGGCTCGCTCGCTTGCTCTTATATCTGGCTCGCTCGCTTGCTCTCTTGTCTGGCTCGCTCTCTTATCTGGCTTGCTCGCTAGCATATCTGGCTCGCTCGCTTACTCTCTTGTCTGGCTTGCTCTCTTATCTGTCTCGCTCTCACATCTGGCTCGCTCGCTTGCTCTCATATCTGGCTCGCTCGCTTGCTCTCTTGTCTGGCTCGCTCTCTTATCTGGCTTGCTCGCTAGCATATCTGGCTCGCTCGCTTGCTCTCTTGTCTGGCTTGCTCTCTTATCTGGCTCGCTGGCTCTCTTATCTGGCTCGCTCGCTTGCTCTCATGTCTGGCTCGCTCACTCTCATATCTGGCTTTCTCGCTTGCTCTCTTGTCTGGTTCGCTCTCTTATCTGGCTCGCTCTCATATCTGGCTTGCTCGCTTGCTCTCATATCTGGCTCGCTCGCTTGCTCTCTTGTCTGGCTCGCTCTCTTATCTGGCTCGCTCGCATATCTTGCTCGCTCGCTCTCACATCTGGCTGGCTTGCTTGCTTTCATATCTGGCTCGCTCGCTTGCTCTCATATCTGGCTCGCTCGCTCGCTCTCACATCTGGTTCGCTCTCTTATCTGGCTCGCTCGCATATCTGGCTCGCTTGCTCTCACATCTAGCTGGCTCGCTTGCTTTCATATCTGGCTCGTTCGCTTGCTCTCTTGTCTGGCTCACTCTCTTATCTGGCTTGCTCGCTAGCATATCTGGCTCGCTGGCTTGCTCTCTTGTCTGCCTTGCTCTCTTATCTGGCTCGCTGGCTCTCTTATCTGGCTCGCTCGCTTGCTCTCATGTCTGGCTCGCTCACTCTCATATCTGGCTTTCTCGCTTGCTCTCTTGTCTGGTTCGCTCTCTTATCTGGCTCGCTCTCATATCTGGCTTGCTGGCTTGCTCTCATATCTGGCTCGCTCGCTTGCTCTCTTGTCTGGTTTGCTCTCTTATCTGGCTCGCTCGCATATCTTGCTCGCTCGCTCTCACATCTGGCTGGCTTGCTTGCTTTCATATCTGGCTCGCTCGCTTGCTCTCATATCTGGCTCGCTCGCTCTCACATCTGGTTCGCTCTCTTATCTGGCTCGCTCGCATATCTGGCTCGCTTGCTCTCACATCTAGCTGGCTCGCTTGCTTTCATATCTGGCTCGCTCGCTTGCTCTCTTGTCTGGCTCGCTCTCTCATCTGGCTCGCTCTCATATCATGCTTGCTCTCTTGCTCTCATTTCTGTCTCGCTCGCTTGCTCTCTTGTCTGTCTCGCTCTCTTTTATGGCTCGCTCGCATATCTGGCTCGCTCGCTCTCAAATCTGGCTCGCTTGCTTGTTCTCATATATGGCTTGCTCGCTTGCTCTCATATCCGGCTCGCTCGCTTGCTCTCATATCTGGCTCGCTCGCTTGCTCTCTTGTCTGGCTCGCTCTCTTATCTGGCTCGCTCGCATATCTGATTCGCTCGCTCTCAAATCTGGCTCGCTCGCTTGCTCTCATATCTGGCTAGTTCGCTTGCTCTCTTGTCTTGCTCGCTCTCTTATCTGGCTCGCTCGCTCTCATATCTGGCTGGCTCGCTTGCTCTCATATCTGGCTCGCTCGCTTGCTCTCTTGTCTTGCTCGCTCTCTTATCTGGCTCGCTCGCTCTCATATCTGGCTGGCTCGCTTGCTCTCATATCTGGCTGGCTCGCTTGCTCTCATATCTGGTTCGCTCGCTTGCTCTTTTGTCTGGCTCGTTATCTTATCTGGCTTGCTCGCTAGAATATCTGGCTCGCACGCTTGCTCTCTTGTCTGGCTTGCTCTCTTATCTGGCTCGCTCGCTCTCATATCTGGCTCGCTCGCTTCCTCTCATGTCTGGCTCGCTCGCTCTCATATCTCTCTCGCTCGCTTGCTCTCTTGTCTGGCTCCCTCTCTTATCTGGCTCGCTCGCATATCTGGCTAGCTCGCTCTCACATCTGGCTGGCTCGCTTGCTCTCATTTCTGGCTGGCTCGCTTGCTCTCATTTCTGGCTCGCTCGCTTGCTCTCATATCTGGCTCGCTCGCTTGCTCTCCTGTCTTGCTCGCTCTCATATATGGCTAGCTCGCTTGCTCTCTTGTCTTGCTCGCTCTCTTATCTGGCTCGCTCGCTCTCATATCTGGCTGGCTCGCTTGCTCTCATATCTGGCTCGCTCGCTTGCTCTCATATCTGGCTCGCTCTCATATCTGGATCGCTCGCTTGCTCTCATATCTGGCTCGCTCGCTTGCTTAATTGTCTGACTCGCTCTCTTATCTGTCTCGCTCTCTCTCACATCTGGCTTGCTCGCTTGCTCTCATATCTGGCTCGCTCGCTGCTCTCTTGTCTGGCTCGCTCGCTTGCTCTCTTGTCTGGCTCCCTCTCTTATCTGGCTCGCTCGCATATCTGGCTCGCTCGCTCTCACATCTGGCTGGCTTGCTTGCTCTCATATCTGGCTCGCTCGCTTGCTCTCATATCTGGCTCGCTCTCTTGCTCTCTTGTCTGGCTCGCTCGCTTGCTTAATTGTCTGGCTCGCTCTCTTATCTGCCTCACTCTCTCTCACATCTGGCTTGCTCGCTTGCTCTCATATCTGGCTCGCTCGCTTGCTCTCATATCTGGCTCGCTCTCATATCTGGATCGCTCGCTTACTCTCATATCTGGCTCGCTCGCTTACTTAATTGTCTGACTCGCTCTCTTATCTGTCTCGCTCTCTCTCACATCTGGCTTGCTCGTTTGCTCTCATATCTGGCTCGCTCGCTGCTCTTGTCTGGCTCGCTCTCATATCTGGCTTGCTCGCTTGCTCTCATATCTGGCTCGCTCGCTTGCTCTCTTGTCTGGCTCCCTCTCTTATCTGGCTCGCTCGCATTTCTGGCTCGCTCGCTCTCACATCTGGCTGGCTTGCTTGCTCTCATATCTGGCTCACTCGCTTGCTCTCTTGTCTGGCTCGCTCTCATATATGGCTAGCTCGCTTGCTCTCTTGTCTTGCTCGCTCTCTTATCTGGCTCGCTCGCTCTCATATCTGGCTGGCTCGCTTGCTCTCATATCTGGATCGCTCGCTTGCTCTCATATCTGGCTCGCTCTCATGTCTGGCTTGCTCGCTCTCATGTCTGGCTCGCTCTCATATCTGGCTCGCTCGCTTGCTCTCATATCTGGCTTGCTCGCTTGCTTAATTGTCTGTCTCGCTCTCTTATCTGTCTCGCTCTCTCTCACATCTGGCTTGCTCGCTTGCTCTCATATCTGGCTCGCTCGCTGCTCTCTTGTCTGGCTCGCTCGCTTGCTCTCTTGTCTGGCTCCCTCTCTTATCTGGCTCGCTCGCATATCTGGCTCGCTCGCTCTCACATCTGGCTGGCTTGCTTGCTCTCATATCTGGCTCGCTCGCTTGCTCTCATATCTGGCTCGCTCTCTTGCTCTCTTGTCTGGCTCGCTCGCTTGCTTAATTGTCTGGCTCGCTCTCTTATCTGCCTCGCTCTCTCTCACATCTGGCTTGCTCGCTTGCTCTCATATCTGGCTCGCTCGCTTGCTCTCATATCTGGCTCGCTCTCATATCTGGATCGCTCGCTTGCTCTCATATCTGGCTCGCTCGCTTACTTAATTGTCTGACTCGCTCTCTTATCTGTCTCGCTCTCTCTCACATCTGGCTTGCTCGCTTGCTCTCATATCTGGCTCGCTCGCTGCTCTCTTGTCTGGCTCGCTCTCATATCTGGCTTGCTCGCTTGCTCTCATATCTGGCTCGCTCGCTTGCTCTCTTGTCTGGCTCCCTCTCTTATCTGGCTCGCTCGCATTTCTGGCTCGCTCGCTCTCACATCTGGCTGGCTTGCTTGCTCTCATATCTGGCTCACTCGCTTGCTCTCTTGTCTGGCTCGCTCTCATATATGGCTAGCTCGCTTGCTCTCTTGTCTTGCTCGCTCTCTTATCTGGCTCGCTCGCTCTCATATCTGGCTGGCTCGCTTGCTCTCATATCTGGCTCGCTCGCTTGCTCTCATATCTGGCTCGCTCTCATGTCTGGCTTGCTCGCTCTCATGTCTGGCTCGCTCTCATATCTGGCTTGCTCGCTTGCTCTCATATCTGGCTTGCTCGCTTGCTTAATTGTCTGTCTCGCTCTCTTATCTGCCTCGCTCTCTCTCACATCTGGCTTGCTCGCTTGCTCTCATATCTGGCTCGCTCGCTGCTCTCTTGTCTGGCTCGCTCTCTTATCTGGCTCGCTCACATATCTTGCTCGCTCACTCTCACATCTGGCTCGCTCGCTTGCTCTTATATCTGGCTCGCTCGCTTGCTCTCTTGTCTGGCTCGCTCTCTTATCTGGCTTGCTCGCTAGCATATCTGGCTCGCTCGCTTACTCTCTTGTCTGGCTTGCTCTCTTATCTGTCTCGCTCTCACATCTGGCTCGCTCGCTTGCTCTCATATCTGGCTCGCTCGCTTGCTCTCTTGTCTGGCTCGCTCTCTTATCTGGCTTGCTCGCTAGCATATCTGGCTTGCTCGCTTGCTCTCTTGTCTGGCTTGCTCTCTTATCTGGCTCGCTGGCTCTCTTATCTGGCTCGCTCGCTTGCTCTCATGTCTGGCTCGCTCAGTCTCATATCTGGCTTTCTCGCTTGCTCTCTTGTCTGGTTCGCTCTCTTATCTGGCTCGCTCTCATATCTGGCTTGCTCGCTTGCTCTCATATCTGGCTCGCTCGCTTGCTCTCTTGTCTGGCTCGCTCTCTTATCTGGCTCGCTCGCATATCTTGCTCGCTCTCTCTCATCTCTGGCTGGCTTGCTTGCTTTCATATCTGGCTCGCTCGCTTGCTCTCATATCTGGCTCGCTCGCTCACTCTCACATCTGGTTCGCTCTCTTATCTGGCTCGCTCGCATATCTGGCTCGCTTGCTCTCACATCTAGCTGGCTCGCTTGCTTTCATATCTGGCTCGCTCGCTTGCTCTCTTGTCTGGCTCGCTCTCTTATCTGGCTTGCTCGCTAGCATATCTGGCTCGCTGGCTTGCTCTCTTATCTAGCTTGCTCTCTTATCTGGCTCGCTGGCTCTCTTATCTGGCTCGCTCGCTTGCTCTCATGTCTGGCTCGCTCACTCTCATATCTGGCTTTCTCGCTTGCTCTCTTGTCTGGTTCGCTCTCTTATCTGGCTCGCTCTCATATCTGGCTTGCTCGCTTGCTCTCATATCTGGCTCGCTCGCTTGCTCTCTTGTCTGGCTTGCTTTCTTATCTGGCTCGCTCGTATATCTTGCTCGCTCGCTCTCACATCTGGCTGGCTTGCTTGCTTTCATATCTGGCTTGCTCGCTTGCTCTCATATCTGGCTCGCTCGCTCTCACATCTGGTTCGCTCTCTTATCTGGCTCGCTCGCATATCTGGCTCGCTTGCTCTCACATCTAGCTGGCTCGGTTGCTTTCATATCTGGCTCGCTCGCTTGCTCTCTTGTCTGTCTCGCTCTCTTTTATGGCTCACTCGCATATCTGGCTCGCTCGCTCTCAAATCTGGCTTGCTTGCTTGTTCTCATATATGGCTTGCTCGCTTGCTCTCATATCCGGCTCGCTCGCTTGCTCTCATATCTGGCTCGCTCGCTTGCTCTCTTGTCTGGCTCGCTCTCTTATCTGGCTCGCTCGCATATCTGGTTCGCTCGCTCTCAAATCTGAGTCGCTCGCTTGCTCTCATATCTGGCTAGTTCGCTTGCTCTCTTGTCTTGCTCGCTCTCTTATCTGGCTCGCTCGCTCTCATATCTGGCTGGCTCGCTTGCTTTCATATCTGGCTCGCTCGCTTGCTCTCTTGTCTGGCTTGCTCTCTTATCTGGCTCGCTCGCTCTCATATCTGGCTCGCTCGCTTCCTCTCATATCTGGCTTGCTCGCTTGCTCTCATATCTGGCTCGCTCGCTTGCTCTCTTGTCTTGCTCGCTCTCTTATCTGGCTCGCTCGCATATTTGGCTAGCTCGCTCTCACATCTGGCTGGCTCGCTTGCTCTCATTTCTGGCTGGCTCGCTTGCTCTCATTTCTGGCTCGCTCGCTTGCTCTCATATCTGGCTCGCTCGCTTGCTCTCATATCTGGCTTGCTCGCTTGCTCTCTTGTCTGGCTCGCTCTCATATATGGCTAGCTCGCTTGCTCTCTTGTCTTGCTCGCTCTCTTATCTGGCTCGCTCGCTCTCATATCTGGCTGGCTCGCTTGCTCTCATATCTGGCTCGCTCGCTTGCTCTCATATCTGGCTCGCTCGCTTGCTCTCATATCTGGCTCGCTCGCTTGCTTAATTGTCTGACTCGCTCTCTTATCTGTCTCGCTCTCTCTCACATCTGGCTCGCTCGCTGCTCTCTTGTCTGGCTCACTCTCATGTCTGGCTTGCTCGCTTGCTCTCATATCTGGCTTGCTCGCTTGCTCTCTTGTCTGGCTCCCTCTCTTATCTGGCTCGCTCGCATATCTGGCTCGCTCGCTCTCACATCTGGCTGGCTTGCTTGCTCTCATATCTGGCTCGCTCGCTTGCTCTCATATCTGGCTCGCTCTCTTGCTCTCTTGTCTGGCTCGCTCGCTTGCTTAATTGTCTGGCTCGCTCTCTTATCTGCCTCGCTCTCTCTCACATCTGGCTTGCTCGCTTGCTCTCATATCTGGCTCGCTCGCTTGCTCTCATATCTGGCTCGCTCTCATTTCTGGATCGCTCGCTTGCTCTCATATCTGGCTCGCTCGCTTGCTTAATTGTCTGACTCGCTCTCTTATCTGTCTCGCTCTCTCTCACATCTGGCTTGCTCGCTTGCTCTCATATCTGGCTCGCTCGCTGCTCTCTTGTCTGGCTCGCTCTCATATCTGGCTTGCTCGCTTGCTCTCATATCTGGCTCGCTCGCTTGCTCTCTTGTCTGGCTCCCTCTCTTATCTGGCTCGCTCGCATATCTGGCTCGCTCGCTCTCACATCTGGCTGGCTTGCTTGCTCTCATATCTGGCTCGCTCGCTTGCTCTCATATCTGGCTCGCTCTAGTGCTCTCTTGTCTGGCTCGCTTGCTTGCTTAATTGTCTGGCTCGCTCTCTTATCTGCCTCGCTCTCTCTCACATTTGGCTTGCTCGCTTGCTTTCATATCTGGCTCGCTCGCTGCTCTCTTGTCTGGCTAGCTCTCTTATCTGGCTCGCTCGCATATCTTGCTCGCTCGCTTGCTCTCTTGTCTGACTTGCTCTCTTATCTGTCTCTCTCTCACATCTGGCTCGCTCGCTTGCTCTCATATCTAGCTCGCTCTCTTATCTGGCTTGCTCGCTAGCATATCTGGCTCGCTCGCTTGCTCTCTTGTCTGGCTTGCTCTCTTATCTGGCTCACTCTCTCTCACATCTGGCTTGCTCGCTTGCTCTCATATCTGGCTCGCTTGCTGCTCTCTTGTCTGGCTCGCTCTCATATCTGGCTTGCTCGCTTGCTCTCATTTCTGGCTCGCTCGCTTGCTCTCATATCTGGCTCGCTCGCTTGCTCTCATATCTGGCTCGCTCGCTTGCTCTCTTGTCTGGCTCGCTCTCATACATGGCTAGCTCGCTTGCTCTCTTGTCTTGCTCGCTCTCTTATCTGGCTCGCTCGCTCTCATATCTGGCTGGCTCGCTTGCTCTCATATCTGGCTCGCTCGCTTGCTCTCATATCTGGCTCGCTCGCTTGCTCTCATATCTGGCTCGCTCGCTTGCTTAATTGTCTGACTCGCTCTCTTATCTGTCTCGCTCTCTCTCACATCTGGCTTGCTCGCTTGCTCTCATATCTGGCTCGCTCGCTGCTCTCTTGTCTGGCTCGCTCTCATATCTGGCTATCTTGCTTGCTCTCATATCTGGCTCGCTCGCTTGCTCTCTTGTCTGGCTCCCTCTCTTATCTGGCTCGCTCGCATATCTGGCTCGCTCGCTTTCACATCTGGCTGGCTTGCTTGCTCTCATATCTGGCTCGCTCGCTTGCTCTCATATCTGGCTCGCTCTTTTGCTCTCTTGTCTGGCTCGCTCGCTTGCTTAATTGTCTGGCTCGCTCTCTTATCTGCCTCGCTCTCTCTCACATCTGGCTTGCTCGCTTGCTCTCATATCTGGCTCGTTCGCTGCTCTGTTGTCTGGCTCGCTCTCTTATCTGGCTCGCTCGCATATCTTGCTCGCTCGCTTGCTCTCTTGTCTGACTTGCTCTCTTATCTGTCTCTCTCTCACATCTGGCTCGCTCGCTTGCTCTCATATCTAGCTCGCTCTCTTATCTGGCTCGCTCGCTCTCATATCTGGCTGGCTCGCTTGCTCTCACATCTGGCTTGCTCGCTTGCTCTCATATCTGGCTCGCTCGCTTGCTCTCATATCTGGCTCGCTCTCATTTCTGGATCGCTCGCTTGCTCTCATATCTGGCTCGCTCGCTTGCTTAATTGTCTGACTCGCTCTCTTATCTGTCTCGCTCTCTCTCACATCTGGCTTGCTCGCTTGCTCTCATATCTGGCTCGCTCGCTGCTCTCTTGTCTGGCTCGCTCTCATATCTGGCTTGCTCGCTTGCTCTCATATCTGGCTCGCTCGCTTGCTCTCTTGGCTGGCTCCCTCTCTTATCTGGCTCGCTCGCATATCTGGCTCGCTCGCTCTCACATCTGGCTGGCTTGCTTGCTCTCATATCTGGCTCGCTCGCTTGCTCTCATATCTGGCTCGCTCTCTTGCTCTCTTGTCTGGCTCGCTTGCTTGCTTAATTGTCTGGCTCGCTCTCTTATCTGCCTCGCTCTCTCTCACATTTGGCTTGCTCGCTTGCTCTCATATCTGGCTCGCTCGCTGCTCTCTTGTCTGGCTCGCTCTCTTATCTGGCTCGCTCGCATATCTTGCTCGCTCGCTTGCTCTCTTGTCTGACTTGCTCTCTTATCTGACTCTCTCTCACATCTGGCTCGCTCGCTTGCTCTCATATCTAGCTCGCTCTCTTATCTGGCTTGCTCGCTAGCATATCTGGCTCGCTCGCTTGCTCTCTTGTCTGGCTTGCTCTCTTATCTGGCTCGCTCTCTCTCACATCTGGCTTGCTCGCTTGCTCTCATATCTGGCTCGCTTGCTGCTCTCTTGTCTGGCTCGCTCTCATATCTGGCTTGCTCGCTTGCTCTCATTTCTGGCTCGCTCGCCTGCTCTCATATCTGGCTCGCTCGCTTGCTCTCACATCTGGCTGGCTTGCTTGCTCTCATATCTGGCTCACTCGCTTGCTCTCTTGTCTGGCTCGCTCTCATATATGGCTAGCTCGCTTGCTCTCTTGTCTTGCTCGCTCTCTTATCTGGCTCGCTCGCTCTCATATCTGGCTGGCTCGCTTGCTCTCATATCTGGCTCGCTCGCTTGCTCTCATATCTGGCTCGCTCTCATGTCTGGCTTGCTCGCTCTCATGTCTGGCTCGCTCTCATATCTGGCTTGCTCGCTTGCTCTCATATCTGGCTTGCTCGCTTGCTTAATTGTCTGTCTCGCTCTCTTATCTGCCTCGCTCTCTCTCACATCTGGCTTGCTCGCTTGCTCTCATATCTGGCTCGCTCGCTGCTCTCTTGTCTGGCTCGCTCTCTTATCTGGCTCGCTCACATATCTTGCTCGCTCACTCTCACATCTGGCTCGCTCGCTTGCTCTTATATCTGGCTCGCTCGCTTGCTCTCTTGTCTGGCTCGCTCTCTTATCTGGCTTGCTCGCTAGCATATCTGGCTCGCTCGCTTACTCTCTTGTCTGGCTTGCTCTCTTATCTGTCTCGCTCTCACATCTGGCTCGCTCGCTTGCTCTCATATCTGGCTCGCTCGCTTGCTCTCTTGTCTGGCTCGCTCTCTTATCTGGCTTGCTCGCTAGCATATCTGGCTTGCTCGCTTGCTCTCTTGTCTGGCTTGCTCTCTTATCTGGCTCGCTGGCTCTCTTATCTGGCTCGCTCGCTTGCTCTCATGTCTGGCTCGCTCAGTCTCATATCTGGCTTTCTCGCTTGCTCTCTTGTCTGGTTCGCTCTCTTATCTGGCTCGCTCTCATATCTGGCTTGCTCGCTTGCTCTCATATCTGGCTCGCTCGCTTGCTCTCTTGTCTGGCTCGCTCTCTTATCTGGCTCGCTCGCATATCTTGCTCGCTCTCTCTCATCTCTGGCTGGCTTGCTTGCTTTCATATCTGGCTCGCTCGCTTGCTCTCATATCTGGCTCGCTCGCTCACTCTCACATCTGGTTCGCTCTCTTATCTGGCTCGCTCGCATATCTGGCTCGCTTGCTCTCACATCTAGCTGGCTCGCTTGCTTTCATATCTGGCTCGCTCGCTTGCTCTCTTGTCTGGCTCGCTCTCTTATCTGGCTTGCTCGCTAGCATATCTGGCTCGCTGGCTTGCTCTCTTATCTAGCTTGCTCTCTTATCTGGCTCGCTGGCTCTCTTATCTGGCTCGCTCGCTTGCTCTCATGTCTGGCTCGCTCACTCTCATATCTGGCTTTCTCGCTTGCTCTCTTGTCTGGTTCGCTCTCTTATCTGGCTCGCTCTCATATCTGGCTTGCTCGCTTGCTCTCATATCTGGCTCGCTCGCTTGCTCTTTTGTCTGGCTTGCTTTCTTATCTGGCTCGCTCGTATATCTTGCTCGCTCGCTCTCACATCTGGCTGGCTTGCTTGCTTTCATATCTGGCTTGCTCGCTTGCTCTCATATCTGGCTCGCTCGCTCTCACATCTGGTTCGCTCTCTTATCTGGCTCGCTCGCATATCTGGCTCGCTTGCTCTCACATCTAGCTGGCTCGGTTGCTTTCATATCTGGCTCGCTCGCTTGCTCTCTTGTCTGTCTCGCTCTCTTTTATGGCTCACTCGCATATCTGGCTCGCTCGCTCTCAAATCTGGCTTGCTTGCTTGTTCTCATATATGGCTTGCTCGCTTGCTCTCATATCCGGCTCGCTCGCTTGCTCTCATATCTGGCTCGCTCGCTTGCTCTCTTGTCTGGCTCGCTCTCTTATCTGGCTCGCTCGCATATCTGGTTCGCTCGCTCTCAAATCTGAGTCGCTCGCTTGCTCTCATATCTGGCTAGTTCGCTTGCTCTCTTGTCTTGCTCGCTCTCTTATCTGGCTCGCTCGCTCTCATATCTGGCTGGCTCGCTTGCTCTCATATCTGGCTCGCTCGCTTGCTCTCTTGTCTTGCTCGCTCTCTTATCTGGCTCGCTCGCTCTCATATCTGGCTGGCTCGCTTGCTCTCATATCTGGCTGGCTCGCTTGCTCTCATATCTGGTTCGTTCGCTTGCTCTTTTGTCTGGCTCGCTATCTTATCTGGCTTGCTCGCTAGAATATCTGGCTCGCACGCTTGCTCTCTTGTCTGGCTTGCTCTCTTATCTGGCTCGCTCGCTCTCATATCTGGCTCGCTCGCTTCCTCTCATATCTGGCTTGCTCGCTTGCTCTCATATCTGGCTCGCTCGCTTGCTCTCTTGTCTTGCTCGCTCTCTTATCTGGCTCGCTCGCATATTTGGCTAGCTCGCTCTCACATCTGGCTGGATCGCTTGCTCTCATTTCTGGCTGGCTCGCTTGCTCTCATTTCTGGCTCGCTCGCTTGCTCTCATATCTGGCTCGCTCGCTTGCTCTCATATCTGGCTTGCTCGCTTGCTCTCTTGTCTGGCTCGCTCTCATATATGGCTAGCTCGCTTGCTCTCTTGTCTTGCTCGCTCTCTTATCTGGCTCGCTCGCTCTCATATCTGGCTGGCTCGCTTGCTCTCATATCTGGCTCGCTCGCTTGCTCTCATATCTGGCTCGCTCGCTTGCTCTCATATCTGGCTCGCTCGCTTGCTTAATTGTCTGACTCGCTCTCTTATCTGTCTCGCTCTCTCTCACATCTGGCTCGCTCGCTGCTCTCTTGTCTGGCTCACTCTCATGTCTGGCTTGCTCGCTTGCTCTCATATCTGGCTTGCTCGCTTGCTCTCTTGTCTGGCTCCCTCTCTTATCTGGCTCGCTCGCATATCTGGCTGGCTCGCTTGCTCTCATATCTGGCTCGCTCGCTTGCTCTCATATCTGGCTCGCTCGCTTGCTCTCATATCTGGCTCGCTCGCTTGCTTAATTGTCTGACTCGCTCTCTTATCTGTCTCGCTCTCTCTCACATCTGGCTCGCTCGCTGCTCTCTTGTCTGGCTCACTCTCATGTCTGGCTTGCTCGCTTGCTCTCATATCTGGCTTGCTCGCTTGCTCTCTTGTCTGGCTCCCTCTCTTATCTGGCTCGCTCGCATATCTGGCTCGCTCGCTCTCACATCTGGCTGGCTTGCTTGCTCTCATATCTGGCTCGCTCGCTTGCTCTCATATCTGGCTCGCTCTCTTGCTCTCTTGTCTGGCTCGCTCGCTTGCTTAATTGTCTGGCTCGCTCTCTTATCTGCCTCGCTCTCTCTCACATCTGGCTTGCTCGCTTGCTCTCATATCTGGCTCGCTCGCTTGCTCTCATATCTGGCTCGCTCTCATTTCTGGATCGCTCGCTTGCTCTCATATCTGGCTCGCTCGCTTGCTTAATTGTCTGACTCGCTCTCTTATCTGTCTCGCTCTCTCTCACATCTGGCTTGCTCGCTTGCTCTCATATCTGGCTCGCTCGCTGCTCTCTTGTCTGGCTCGCTCTCATATCTGGCTTGCTCGCTTGCTCTCATATCTGGCTCGCTCGCTTGCTCTCTTGTCTGGCTCCCTCTCTTATCTGGCTCGCTCGCATATCTGGCTCGCTCGCTCTCACATCTGGCTGGCTTGCTTGCTCTCATATCTGGCTCGCTCGCTTGCTCTCATATCTGGCTCGCTCTAGTGCTCTCTTGTCTGGCTCGCTTGCTTGCTTAATTGTCTGGCTCGCTCTCTTATCTGCCTCGCTCTCTCTCACATTTGGCTTGCTCGCTTGCTTTCATATCTGGCTCGCTCGCTGCTCTCTTGTCTGGCTAGCTCTCTTATCTGGCTCGCTCGCATATCTTGCTCGCTCGCTTGCTCTCTTGTCTGACTTGCTCTCTTATCTGTCTCTCTCTCACATCTGGCTCGCTCGCTTGCTCTCATATCTAGCTCGCTCTCTTATCTGGCTTGCTCGCTAGCATATCTGGCTCGCTCGCTTGCTCTCTTGTCTGGCTTGCTCTCTTATCTGGCTCACTCTCTCTCACATCTGGCTTGCTCGCTTGCTCTCATATCTGGCTCGCTTGCTGCTCTCTTGTCTGGCTCGCTCTCATATCTGGCTTGCTCGCTTGCTCTCATTTCTGGCTCGCTCGCTTGCTCTCATATCTGGCTCGCTCGCTTGCTCTCATATCTGGCTCGCTCGCTTGCTCTCTTGTCTGGCTCGCTCTCATACATCGCTAGCTCGCTTGCTCTCTTGTCTTGCTCTCTCTCTTAACTGGCTCGCTCGCTCTCATATCTGGCTGGCTCGCTTGCTCTCATATCTGGCTCGCTCGCTTGCTCTCATATCTGGCTCGCTCGCTTGCTCTCATATCTGGCTCGCTCGCTTGCTTAATTGTCTGACTCGCTCTCTTATCTGTCTCGCTCTCTCTCACATCTGGCTTGCTCGCTTGCTCTCATATCTGGCTCGCTCGCTGCTCTCTTGTCTGGCTCGCTCTCATATCTGGCTTGCTCGCTTGCTCTCATATCTGGCTCGCTCGCTTGCTCTCTTGTCTGGCTCCCTCTCTTATCTGGCTCGCTCGCATATCTGGCTCGCTCGCTTTCACATCTGGCTGGCTTGCTTGCTCTCATATCTGGCTCGCTCGCTTGCTCTCATATCTGGCTCGCTCTTTTGCTCTCTTGTCTGGCTCGCTCGCTTGCTTAATTGTCTGGCTCGCTCTCTTATCTGCCTCGCTCTCTCTCACATCTGGCTTGCTCGCTTGCTCTCATATCTGGCTCGTTCGCTGCTCTGTTGTCTGGCTCGCTCTCTTATCTGGCTCGCTCGCATATCTTGCTCGCTCGCTTGCTCTCTTGTCTGACTTGCTCTCTTATCTGTCTCTCTCTCACATCTGGCTCGCTCGCTTGCTCTCATATCTAGCTCGCTCTCTTATCTGGCTCGCTCGCTCTCATATCTGGCTGGCTCGCTTGCTCTCACATCTGGCTTGCTCGCTTGCTCTCATATCTGGCTCGCTCGCTTGCTCTCATATCTGGCTCGCTCTCATTTCTGGATCGCTCGCTTGCTCTCATATCTGGCTCGCTCGCTTGCTTAATTGTCTGACTCGCTCTCTTATCTGTCTCGCTCTCTCTCACATCTGGCTTGCTCGCTTGCTCTCATATCTGGCTCGCTCGCTGCTCTCTTGTCTGGCTCGCTCTCATATCTGGCTTGCTCGCTTGCTCTCATATCTGGCTCGCTCGCTTGCTCTCTTGTCTGGCTCCCTCTCTTATCTGGCTCGCTCGCATATCTGGCTCGCTCGCTCTCACATCTGGCTGGCTTGCTTGCTCTCATATCTGGCTCGCTCGCTTGCTCTCATATCTGGCTCGCTCTCTTGCTCTCTTGTCTGGCTCGCTTGCTTGCTTAATTGTCTGGCTCGCTCTCTTATCTGCCTCGCTCTCTCTCACATTTGGCTTGCTCGCTTGCTCTCATATCTGGCTCGCTCGCTGCTCTCTTGTCTGGCTCGCTCTCTTATCTGGCTCGCTCGCATATCTTGCTCGCTCGCTTGCTCTCTTGTCTGACTTGCTCTCTTATCTGACTCTCTCTCACATCTGGCTCGCTCGCTTGCTCTCATATCTAGCTCGCTCTCTTATCTGGCTTGCTCGCTAGCATATCTGGCTCGCTCGCTTGCTCTCTTGTCTGGCTTGCTCTCTTATCTGGCTCGCTCTCTCTCACATCTGGCTTGCTCGCTTGCTCTCATATCTGGCTCGCTTGCTGCTCTCTTGTCTGGCTCGCTCTCATATCTGGCTTGCTCGCTTGCTCTCATTTCTGGCTCGCTCGCCTGCTCTCATATCTGGCTCGCTCGCTTGCTCTCATATCTGGCTCGCTCGCTTGCTCTCTTGTCTGGCTCGCTCTCATACATGGCTAGCTCGCTTGCTCTCTTGTCTTGCTCGCTCTCTTATCTGGCTCGCTCGCTCTCATATCTCGCTGGCTCGCTTGCTCTCATATCTGGCTCGCTCGCTTGCTCTCATATCTGGCTCGCTCGCTTGCTCTCATATCTGGCTCGCTCGCTTGCTTAATTGTCTGACTCGCTCTCTTATCTGTCTCGCTCTCTCTCACATCTGGCTTGCTCGCTTGCTCTCATATCTGGCTCGCTCGCTACTCTCTTGTCTGGCTCGCTCTCATATCTGGCTTGCTCGCTTGCTCTCATATCTGGCTCGCTCGCTTGCTCTCTTGGCTGGCTCCCTCTCTTATCTGGCTCGCTCGCATATCTGGCTCGCTCGCTTTCACATCTGGCTGGCTTGCTTGCTCTCATATCTGGCTCGCTCGCTTGCTCTCATATCTGGCTCGCTCTCTTGCTCTCTTGTCTGGCTCGCTCGCTTGCTTAATTGTCTGGCTCGCTCTCTTATCTGCCTCACTCTCTCTCACATCTGGCTTGCTCGCTTGCTCTCATATCTGGCTCGCTCGCTGCTCTCTTGTCTGGCTCGCTCTCTTATCTGGCTCGCTCGCATATCTTGCTCGCTCGCTTGCTCTCTTGTCTGACTTGCTCTCTTATCTGTCTCTCTCTCACATCTGGCTCGCTCGCTTGCTCTCATATCTAGCTCGCTCTCTTATCTGGCTCGCTCGCTCTCATATCTGGCTGGCTCGCTTGCTCTCACATCTGGCTTGCTCGCTTGCTCTCATATCTGGCTCGCTCGCTTGCTCTCATATCTGGCTCGCTCTCATTTCTGGATCGCTCGCTTGCTCTCATATCTGGCTCGCTCGCTTGCTTAATTGTCTGACTCGCTCTCTTATCTGTCTCGCTCTCTCTCACATCTGGCTTGCTCGCTTGCTCTCATATCTGGCTCGCTCGCTGCTCTCTTGTCTGGCTCGCTCTCATATCTGGCTTGCTCGCTTGCTCTCATATCTGGCTCGCTCGCTTGCTCTCTTGTCTGGCTCCCTCTCTTATCTGGCTCGCTCGCATATCTGGCTCGCTCGCTCTCACATCTGGCTGGCTTGCTTGCTCTCATATCTTGCTCGCTCACTTGCTCTCATATCTGGCTCGCTCTCTTGCTCTCTTGTCTGGCTCGCTTGCTTGCTAAATTGTCTGGCTCGCTCTCTTATCTGCCTCGCTCTCTCTCACATTTGGCTTGCTCGCTTGCTCTCATATCTGGCTCGCTCGCTGCTCTCTTGTCTGGCTCGCTCTCTTATCTGGCTCGCTCGCATATCTTGCTCGCTCGCTTGCTCTCTTGTCTGACTTGCTCTCTTATCTGTCTCTCTCTCACATCTGGCTCGCTCGCTTGCTCTCATATCTAGCTCGCTCTCTTATCTGGCTCGCTCGCTCTCATATCTGGCTCGCTCTCTTGCTCTCTTGTCTGGCTCGCTCGCTTGCTTAATTGTCTGGCTCGCTCTCTTATCTGCCTCGCTCTCTCTCACATCTGGCTTGCTCGCTTGCTCTCATATCTGGCTCGCTCGCTGCTCTCTTGTCTGGCTCGCTCTCTTATCTGGCTCGCTCGCATATCTTGCTCGCTCGCTTGCTCTCTTGTCTGACTTGCTCTCTTATCTGTCTCTCTCTCACATCTGGCTCGCTCGCTTGCTCTCATATCTAGCTCGCTCTCTTATCTGGCTCGCTCGCTCTCATATCTGGCTGGCTCGCTTGCTCTCATATCTGGCTCGCTCGCTTGCTCTCTTGTCTGGCTCGCTCTCTTATCTGGCTTGCTTGCTAGCATATCTGGCTCGCACGCTTGCTCTCTTGTCTGGCTTGCTCTCTTATCTGGCTCGCTCGGTCTCATATCTGGCTCACTCGCTTGCTCTCATGTCTGGCTCGCTTGCTCTCATATCTGACTTTCTCGCTTGCTCTCATATCTGGCTCGCTCTCATATCTGGCTTGCTCGCTTGCTCTCATATCTGGCTCGCTCGCTTGCTCTCTTGTCTGGCTCGCTCTCTTATCTGGCTTGCTCGCTAGCATATCTGGCTCGCTCGCTTGCTCTTGTCTGACTTGCTCTCTTATTTGTCTCGCTCTCACATCTGGCTTGCTCGCTTGCTCTCATATCTGGCTCGCTCGCTTGCTCTCTTGTCTGGCTCGCTCTCTTATCTGGCTTGCTTGCTAGCATATCTGGCTCGCTCGCTTGCTCTCTTGTCTGGCTTCCTCTCTTATCTGGCTCGCTCGCTCTCATATCTGGCTCGCTCGCTTGCTCTCATGTCTGGCTCGCTGGCTCTCATATCTGACTTTCTCGCTTGCTCTCTTGTCTGGTTCGCTCTCTTATCTGGCTCGCTCTCATATCTGGCTTGCTCGCTTGCTCTCATATCTGGCTCGCTCGCTTGCTCTCTTGTCTGGCTCGCTCTCTTATCTGGCTTGCTCGCTAGCATATCTGGCTCGCTCACTTGCTCTCTTGTCTGACTTGCTCTCTTATCTGTCTCGCTCTCACATCTGGCTTGCTCGCTTGCTCTCATATCTGGCTCGCTCGCTTGCTCTCTTGTCTGGCTCGCTCTCTTATCTGGCTTGCTCGCTAGCATATCTGGCTCGCTCGCTTGCTCTCTTGTCTGGCTTGCTCTCTTATCTGGCTCGCTTGCTCTCATATCTGGCTCGCTCGCTTGATCTCATGTCTGGCTCGCTCGCTCTCATATCTGGCTCGCTCGATTGCTCTCATGTCTGGCTCGCTCGCTCTCATATCTGGCTTTCTCGCTTGCTCTCGTGTCTGGTTTGCTCTCTAATCTGGCTCGCTCTCATATCTGGCTTGCTCGCTTGCTCTCATATCTGGCTCGCTCACTTGCTCTCTTGTCTGGCTCGCTCTCTTATCTGGCTCACTCGCATATCTGGCTCGCTCGCTCTCATATCTAGCTTGCTCGCTTGCTCTCATATCTGGCTCGCTCGCTTGCTCTCAAATCTGGCTCGCTTACTTGCTCTCATATCTGGCTAGCTCGCTTGCTCTCTTGTCTTGCTCGCTCTCTTATCTGGCTCGCTCGCTCTCATATCTGGCTGGCTTGCTTGCTCTCATATCTGGCTCGCTCGCTTGCTCTCATATCTGTCTCGCTCTCATGTCTGGCTTGCTCGCTCTCATGTCTGGCTCGCTCTCATATCTGGATCGCTCGCTTGCTCTCATATCTGGCTCGCTCGCTTGCTTAATTGTCTGTCTCGCTCTCTTATCTGCCTCGCTCTCTCTCACATCTGGCTTGCTCGCTTGCTCTCATATCTGGCTCGCTCGCTTGCTCTCTTGTCTGGCTCGCTCTCTTATCTGGCTCGCTCACATATCTTGCTCGCTCACTCTCACATCTGGCTCGCTCGCTTGCTCTTATATCTGGCTCGCTAGCTTGCTCTCTTGTCTGGCTCGCTCTCTTATCTGGCTTGCTCGCTAGCATATCTGGCTCGCTCGCTTACTCTCTTGTCTGGCTTGCTCTCTTATCTGTCTCGCTCTCACATCTGGCTCGCTCGCTTGCTCTCATATCTGGCTCGCTCGCTTGCTCTCTTGTCTGGCTCGCTCTCTTATCTGGCTTGCTCGCTAGCATATCTGGCTCGCTCGCTTGCTCTCTTGTCTGGCTTACTCTCTTATCTGGCTCGCTGGCTCTCTTATCTGGCTCGCTCGCTTGCTCTCATGTCTGGCTCGCTCACTCTCATATCTGGCTTTCTCGCTTGCTCTCTTGTCTGGTTCGCTCTCTTATCTGGCTCGCTCTCATATCTGGCTTGCTCGCTTGCTCTCATATCTGGCTCGCTCGCTTGCGCTCTTGTCTGGCTCGCTCTCTTATCTGGCTCGCTCGCATATCTTGCTCGCTCGCTCTCACATCTGGCTGGCTTGCTTGCTTTCATATCTGGCTCGCTCGCTTGCTCTCATATCTGGCTCGCTCGCTCGCTCTCACATCTGGTTCGCTCTCTTATCTGGCTCGCTCGCATATCTGGCTCGCTTGCTCTCACATCTAGCTGGCTCGCTTGCTTTCATATCTGGCTCGCTCGCTTGCTCTCTTGTCTGGCTCACTCTCTTATCTGGCTTGCTCGCTAGCATATCTGGCTCGCTGGCTTGCTCTCTTGTCTGGCTTGCTCTCTTATCTGGCTCGCTGGCTCTCTTATCTGGCTCGCTCGCTTGCTCTCATGTTTGGCTCGCTCACTCTCATATCTGGCTTTCTCGCTTGCTCTTTTGTCTGGTTCGCTCTCTTATCTGGCTCGCTCTCATATCTTGCTTGCTGGCTTGCTCTCATATCTGGCTCGCTCGCTTGCTCTCTTGTCTGGCTTGCTCTCTTATCTGGCTCGCTCGCATATCTTGCTCGCTCGCTCTCACATCTGGCTGGCTTGCTTGCTTTCATATCTGGCTGGCTCGCTTGCTCTCATATCTGGCTCGCTCGCTCGCTCTCACATCTGGTTCGCTCTCTTATCTGGCTCGCTCGCATATCTGGCTCGCTTGCTCTCACATCTAGCTGGCTCGCTTGCTTTCATATCTGGCTCGCTCGCTTGCTCTCTTGTCTTGCTCGCTCTCTCATCTGGCTCGCTCTCATATCATGCTTGCTAGCTTGCTCTCATTTCTGGCTCGCTCGCTTGCTCTCTTGTCTGTCTCGCTCTCTTTTATGGCTCGCTCGCATATCTGGCTCGCTCGCTCTCAAATCTGGCTCGCTTGCTTGTTCTCATATATGGCTTGCTCGCTTGCTCTCATATCCGGCTCGCTCGCTTGCTTTCATATCTGGCTCGCTCGATTGCTCTCTTGTCTTGCTTGCTCTCTCATCTGGCTCGCTCTCATATCATGCTTGCTAGCTTGCTCTCATTTCTGGCTCGCTCGCTTGCTCTCTTGTCTGTCTCGCTCTCTTTTATGGCTCGCTCGCATATCTGATTCGCTCGCTCGCAAATCTGGCTCGCTCGCTTGCTCTCATATCTGGCTAGTTCGCTTGCTCTCTTGTCTTGCTCGCTCTCTTATCTGGCTCGCTCGCTCTCATATCTGGCTGGCTCGCTTGCTCTCATATCTGGCTCGCTCGCTTGCTCTCTTGTCTTGCTCGCTCTCTTATCTGGCTCACTCGCTCTCATATCTGGCTGGCTCGCTTGCTCTCATATCTGGCTGGCTCGCTTGCTCTCATATCTGGTTCGCTCGCTTGCTCTTTTGTCTGGCTCGTTATCTTATCTGGCTTGCTCGCTAGAATATCTGGCTCGCACGCTTGCTCTCTTGTCTGGCTTGCTCTCTTATCTGGCTCGCTCGCTCTCATATCTGGCTCGCTCACTTCCTCTCATGTCTGGCTCGCTCTCATATCTGGCTGGCTCGCTTGCTCTCATTTCTGGCTGGCTCGCTTGCTCTCATTTCTGGCTCGCTCGCTTGCTCTCATATCTGGCTCGCTCGCTTGCTCTCATATCTGGCTCGCTCGCTTGCTCTCCTGTCTGGCTCGTTATCTTATCTGGCTTGCTCGCTAGAATATCTGGCTCGCACGCTTGCTCTCTTGTCTGGCTTGCTCTCTTATCTGGCTCGCTCGCTCTCATATCTGGCTCGCTCGCTTCCTCTCATGTCTGGCTCGCTCGCTCTCATATCTGGCTAGCTCGCTTGCTCTCTTGTCTGGCTCCCTCTCTTATCTGGCTCGCTCGCATATCTGGCTAGCTCGCTCTCACATCTGGCTGGCTCGCTTGCTCTCATTTCTGGCTGGCTCGCTTGCTCTCATTTCTGGCTCGCTCGCTTGCTCTCATATCTGGCTCGCTCGCTTGCTCTCATATCTGGCTCGCTCGCTTGCTCTCCTGTCTGGCTCGCTCTCATATATGGCTAGCTCGCTTGCTCTCTTGTCTTGCTCGCTCTCTTATCTGGCTCGCTCGCTCTCATATCTGGCTGGCTCGCTTGCTCTCATATCTGGCTCGCTCGCTTGCTCTCATATCTGGCTCGCTCTCATATCTGGATCGCTCGCTTGCTCTCATATCTGGCTCGCTCGCTTAATTGTCTGACTCGCTCTCTTATCTGTCTCGCTCTCTCTCACATCTGGCTTGCTCGCTTGCTCTCATATCTGGCTCGCTCGCTGCTCTCTTGTCTGGCTCGCTCTCATATCTGGCTTGCTCGCTTGCTCTCATATCTGGCTCGCTCGCTTGCTCTCTTGTCTGGCTCCCTCTCTTATCTGGCTCGCTCGCATATCTGGCTCGCTCGCTCTCACATCTGGCTGGCTTGCTTGCTCTCATATTTGGCTCGCTCGCTTGCTCTCATATCTGGCTCGCTCTCTTGTCTGGCTCGCTCGCTTGCTTAATTGTCTGGCTCGCTCTCTTATCTGCCTCGCTCTCTCTCACATCTGGCTTGCTCGCTTGCTCTCATATCTGGCTCGCTCGCTTGCTCTCATATCTGGCTCGCTCTCATATCTGGATCGCTCGCTTGCTCTCATATCTGGCTCGCTCGCTTGCTTAATTGTCTGACTCGCTCTCTTATCTGTCTCGCTCTCTCTCACATATGGCTTGCTCGCTTGCTCTCATATCTGGCTCGCTCGCTGCTCTCTTGTCTGGCTCGCTCTCATATCTGGCTTGCTCGCTTGCTCTCATATCTGGCTCGCTCGCTTGCTCTCTTGTCTGGCTCCCTCTCTTATCTGGCTCGCTCGCATATCTGGCTCGCTCGCTCTCACATCTGGCTGGCTTGCTTGCTCTCATATCTGGCTCACTCGCTTGCTCTCTTGTCTGGCTCGCTCTCATATATGGCTAGCTCGCTTGCTCTCTTGTCTTGCTCGCTCTCTTATCTGGCTCGCTCGCTCTCATATCTGGCTGGCTCGCTTGCTCTCATATCTGGCTCGCTCGCTTGCTCTCATATCTGGCTCGCTCTCATGTCTGGCTTGCTCGCTCTCATGTCTGGCTCGCTCTCAT
Source organism: Hyla sarda (assembly GCF_029499605.1). Classification (NCBI taxonomy): domain Eukaryota; kingdom Metazoa; phylum Chordata; class Amphibia; order Anura; family Hylidae; genus Hyla; species Hyla sarda. Next base: position 305,179,728 of record NC_079191.1, read on the forward strand.
ATCTGGATCGCTCGCTTGCTCTCATATCTGGCTCACTCGCTTGCTCTCTTGTCTGGCTCCCTCTCTTATCTGGCTCGCTCGCATATCTGGCTCGCTCGCTCTCACATCTGGCTGGCTTGCTTGCTCTCATATCTGGCTCGCTCGCTTGCTCTCATATCTGGCTCGCTCTCTTGTCTGGCTCGCTCGGTTGCTTAATTGTCTGGCTCGCTCTCTTATCTGCCTCGCTCTCTCTCACATCTGGCTTGCTCGCTTGCTCTCATATCTGGCTCGCTCGCTTGCTCTCATATCTGGCTCGCTCTCATATCTGGATCGCTCGCTTGCTCTCATATCTGGCTCGCTCGCTTGCTTAATTGTCTGACTCGCTCTCTTATCTGTCTCGCTCTCTCTCACATCTGGCTTGCTCGCTTGCTCTCATATCTGGCTCGCTCGCTGCTCTCTTGTCTGGCTCGCTCTCATATCTGGCTTGCTCGCTTGCTCTCATATCTGGCTCGCTCGCTTGCTCTCTTGTCTGGCTCCCTCTCTTATCTGGCTCGCTCGCATATCTGGCTCGCTCGCTCTCACATCTGGCTGGCTTGCTTGCTCTCATATCTGGCTCACTCGCTTGCTCTCTTGTCTGGCTCGCTCTCATATATGGCTAGCTCGCTTGCTCTCTTGTCTTGCTCGCTCTCTTATCTGGCTCGCTCGCTCTCATATCTGGCTGGCTCGCTTGCTCTCATATCTGGCTCGCTCGCTTGCTCTCATATCTGGCTCGCTCTCATGTCTGGCTTGCTCGCTCTCATGTCTGGCTCGCTCTCATATCTGGATCGCTCGCTTGCTCTCATATCTGGCTCGCTCGCTTGCTTAATTGTCTGCCTCGCTCTCTCTCACATCTGGCTTGCTCGCTTGCTCTCATATCTGGCTCGCTCGCTGCTCTCTTGTCTGGCTCGCTTTCTTATATGGCTCACTCACATATCTTGCTTGCTCACTCTCACATCTGGCTCGCTCGCTTGCTCTCATGTCTGGCTCGCTCACTCTCATATCTGGCTTTCTCGCTTGCTCTCTTGTCTGTCTCCCTCTCTTATCTGGCTCGCTCGCATATCTGGCTCGCTCGCTCTCACATCTGGCTGGCTTGCTTGCTCTCATATCTGGCTCGCTCGCTTGCTCTCATATCTGGCTCGCTCTCTTGCTCTCTTGTCTGGCTCGCTCGCTTGCTTAATTGTCTGGCTCACTCTCTTATCTGCCTCGCTCTCTCTCACATCTGGCTTGCTCGCTTGCTCTCATATCTGGCTCGCTCGCTTGCTCTCATATCTGGCTCGCTCTCATATCTGGATCGCTCGCTTGCTCTCATATCTGGCTCGCTCGCTTGCTTAATTGTCTGACTCGCTCTCTTATCTGTCTCGCTCTCTCTCACATCTGGCTTGCTCGCTTGCTCTCATATCTGGCTCACTCGCTGCTCTCTTGTCTGGCTCGCTCTCATATCTGGCTTGCTCGCTTGCTCTCATATCTGGCTCGCTCGCTTGCTCTCTTGTCTGGCTCCCTCTCTTATCTGGCTCGCTCGCATATCTGGCTCGCTCGCTCTCACATCTGGCTGGCTTGCTTGCTCTCATATCTGGCTCACTCGCTTGCTCTCTTGTCTGGCTCGCTCTCATATATGGCTAGCTCGCTTGCTCTCTTGTCTTGCTCGCTCTCTTATCTGGCTCGCTCGCTCTCATATCTGGCTGGCTCACTTGCTCTCATATCTGGCTCGCTCTCATGTCTGGCTTGCTCGCTCTCATGTCTGGCTCGCTCTCATATCTGGATCGCTCGCTTGCTCTCATATCTGGCTCGCTCGCTTGCTCTCTTGTCTGGCTCCCTCTCTTATCTGGCTCGCTCGCATATCTGGCTCGCTCGCTCTCACATCTGGCTGGCTTGCTTGCTCTCATATCTGGCTCGCTCGCTTGCTCTCATATCTGGCTCGCTCTAGTGCTCTCTTGTCTGGCTCGCTTGCTTGCTTAATTGTCTGGCTCGCTCTCTTATCTGCCTCGCTCTCTCTCACATTTGGCTTGCTCGCTTGCTCTCATATCTGGCTCGCTCGCTGCTCTCTTGTCTGGCTCACTCTCTTATCTGGCTCGCTCGCATATCTGGCTCGCTCGCTTGCTCTCTTGTCTGACTTGCTTTCTTATCTGTCTCTCTCTCACATCTGGCTCGCTCGCTTGCTCTCATATCTAGCTCGCTCTCTTATCTGGCTTGCTCGCTAGCATATCTGGCTCGCTCGCTTGCTCTCTTGTCTGGCTTGCTCTCTTATCTGGCTCGCTCTCTCTCACATCTGGCTTGCTCGCTTGCTCTCATATCTGGCTCGCTTGCTGCTCTCTTGTCTGGCTCGCTCTCATATCTGGCTTGCTCGCTTGCTCTCATTTCTGGCTCGCTCGCTTGCTCTCATATCTGGCTCGCTCGCTTGCTCTCATATCTGGCTCGCTCGCTTGCTCTCTTGTCTGGCTCGCTCTCATACATGGCTAGCTCGCTTGCTCTCTTGTCTTGCTCGCTCTCTTATCTGGCTCGCTCGCTCTCATATCTGGCTGGCTCGCTTGCTCTCATATCTGGCTCGCTCGCTTGCTCTCATATCTGGCTCGCTCGCTTGCTCTCATATCTGGCTCGCTCGCTTGCTTAATTGTCTGACTCGCTCTCTTATCTGTCTCGCTCTCTCACATCTGGCTTGCTCGCTTGCTCTCATATCTGGCTCGCTCGCTGCTCTCTTGTCTGGCTCGCTCTCATATCTGGCTTGCTCGCTTGCTCTCATATCTGGCTCGCTCGCTTGCTCTCTTGTCTGGCTCCCTCTCTTATCTGGCTCGCTCGCATATCTGGCTCGCTCGCTCTCACATCTGGCTGGCTTGCTTGCTCTCATATCTGGCTCGCTCACTTGCTCTCATATCTGGCTCGCTCTCTTGCTCTCTTGTCTGGCTCGCTTGCTTGCTTAATTGTCTGGCTCGCTCTCTTATCTGCCTCGCTCTCTCTCACATTTGGCTTGCTCGCTTGCTCTCATATCTGGCTCGCTCGCTGCTCTCTTGTCTGGCTCGCTCTCTTATCTGGCTCGCTCGCATATCTTGCTCGCTCGCTTGCTCTCTTGTCTGACTTGCTCTCTTATCTGTCTCTCTCTCACATCTGGCTCGCTCGCTTGCTCTCATATCTAGCTCGCTCTCTTATCTGGCTTGCTCGCTAGCATATCTGGCTCGCTCGCTTGCTCTCTTGTCTGGCTTGCTCTCTTATCTGGCTCGCTCTCTCTCACATCTGGCTTGCTCGCTTGCTCTCATATCTGGCTCGCTTGCTGCTCTCTTGTCTGGCTCGCTCTCATATCTGGCTTGCTCGCTTGCTCTCATTTCTGGCTCGCTCGCTTGCTCTCATATCTGGCTCGCTCGCTTGCTCTCATATCTGGCTCGCTCGCTTGCTCTCTTGTCTGGCTCGCTCTCTTACATGGCTAGCTCGCTTGCTCTCTTGTCTTGCTCGCTCTCTTATCTGGCTCGCTCGCTCTCATATCTCGCTGGCTCGCTTGCTCTCATATCTGGCTCGCTCGCTTGCTCTCATATCTGGCTCGCTCGCTTGCTCTCATATCTGGCTCGCTCGCTTGCTTAATTGTCTGACTCGCTCTCTTATCTGTCTCGCTCTCTCTCACATCTGGCTTGCTCGCTTGCTCTCATATCTGGCTCGCTCGCTGCTCTCTTGTCTGGCTCGCTCTCATATCTGGCTTGCTCGCTTGCTCTCATATCTGGCTCGCTCGCTTGCTCTCTTGTCTGGCTCCCTCTCTTATCTGGCTCGCTCGCATATCTGGCTCGCTCGCTCTCACATCTGGCTGGCTTGCTTGCTCTCATATCTGGCTCACTCGCTTGCTCTCTTGTCTGGCTCGCTCTCATATATGGCTAGCTCGCTTGCTCTCTTGTCTTGCTCGCTCTCTTATCTGGCTCGCTCGCTCTCATATCTGGCTGGCTCGCTTGCTCTCATATCTGGCTCGCTCGCTTGCTCTCATATCTGGCTCGCTCTCATGTCTGGCTTGCTCGCTCTCATGTCTGGCTCGCTCTCATATCTGGATCGCTCGCTTGCTCTCATATCTGGCTCGCTCGCTTGCTCTCTTGTCTGGCTCCCTCTCTTATCTGGCTCGCTCGCATATCTGGCTCGCTCGCTCTCACATCTGGCTGGCTTGCTTGCTCTCATATCTGGCTCGCTCGCTTGCTCTCATATCTGGCTCGCTCTCTTGTCTGGCTCGCTCGCTTGCTTAATTGTCTGGCTCGCTCTCTTATCTGCCTCGCTCTCTCTCACATCTGGCTTGCTCGCTTGCTCTCATATCTGGCTCGCTCGCTTGCTCTCATATCTGGCTCGCTCTCATATCTGGATCGCTCGCTTGCTCTCATATCTGGCTCGCTCGCTTGCTTAATTGTCTGACTCGCTCTCTTATCTGTCTCGCTCTCTCTCACATCTGGCTTGCTCGCTTGCTCTCATATCTGGCTCGCTCGCTGCTCTCTTGTCTGGCTCGCTCTCATATCTGGCTTGCTCGCTTGCTCTCATATCTGGCTCGCTCGCTTGCTCTCTTGTCTGGCTCCCTCTCTTATCTGGCTCGCTCGCATATCTGGCTCGCTCGCTCTCACATCTGGCTGGCTTGCTTGCTCTCATATCTGGCTCACTCGCTTGCTCTCTTGTCTGGCTCGCTCTCATATATGGCTAGCTCGCTTGCTCTCTTGTCTTGCTCACTCTCTTATCTGGCTCGCTCGCTCTCATATCTGGCTGGCTCACTTGCTCTCATATCTGGCTCGCTCGCTTGCTCTCATATCTGGCTCGCTCTCATGTCTGGCTTGCTCGCTCTCATGTCTGGCTCGCTCTCATATCTGGATCGCTCGCTTGCTCTCATATCTGGCTCGCTCGCTTGCTCTCTTGTCTGGCTCCCTCTCTTATCTGGCTCGCTCGCATATCTGGCTCGCTCGCTCTCACATCTGGCTGGCTTGCTTGCTCTCATATCTGGCTCGCTCGCTTGCTCTCATATCTGGCTCGCTCTAGTGCTCTCTTGTCTGGCTCGCTTGCTTGCTTAATTGTCTGGCTCGCTCTCTTATCTGCCTCGCTCTCTCTCACATTTGGCTTGCTCGCTTGCTCTCATATCTGGCTCGCTCGCTGCTCTCTTGTCTGGCTCACTCTCTTATCTGGCTCGCTCGCATATCTGGCTCGCTCGCTTGCTCTCTTGTCTGACTTGCTTTCTTATCTGTCTCTCTCTCACATCTGGCTCGCTCGCTTGCTCTCATATCTAGCTCGCTCTCTTATCTGGCTTGCTCGCTAGCATATCTGGCTCGCTCGCTTGCTCTCTTGTCTGGCTTGCTCTCTTATCTGGCTCGCTCTCTCTCACATCTGTCTTGCTCGCTTGCTCTCATATCTGGCTCGCTTGCTGCTCTCTTGTCTGGCTCGCTCTCATATCTGGCTTGCTCGCTTGCTCTCATTTCTGGCTCGCTCGCTTGCTCTCATATCTGGCTCGCTCGCTTGCTCTCATATCTGGCTCGCTCGCTTGCTCTCTTGTCTGGCTCGCTCTCATACATGGCTAGCTCGCTTGCTCTCTTGTCTTGCTCGCTCTCTTATCTGGCTCGCTCGCTCTCATATCTGGCTGGCTCGCTTGCTCTCATATCTGGCTCGCTCGCTTGCTCTCATATCTGGCTCGCTCGCTCTCATGTCTGGCTCGCTCTCATATCTGGATTGCTCGCTTGCTCTCATATCTGGCTCGCTCGCTTGCTCTCATATCTGGCTCGCTCTCATGTCTGGCTTGCTCGCTCTCATGTCTGGCTCGCTCTCATATCTGGATCGCTCGCTTGCTCTCATATCTGGCTCGCTCGCTTGCTCTCTTGTCTGGCTCCCTCTCTTATCTGGCTCGCTCGCATATCTGGCTCGCTCGCTCTCACATCTGGCTGGCTTGCTTGCTCTCATATCTGGCTCGCTCACTTGCTCTCATATCTGGCTCGCTCTCTTGCTCTCTTGTCTGGCTCGCTTGCTTGCTTAATTGTCTGGCTCGCTCTCTTATCTGCCTCGCTCTCTCTCACATTTGGCTTGCTCGCTTGCTCTCATATCTGGCTCGCTCGCTGCTCTCTTGTCTGGCTCGCTCTCTTATCTGGCTCGCTCGCATATCTTGCTCGCTCGCTTGCTCTCTTGTCTGACTTGCTCTCTTATCTGTCTCTCTCTCACATCTGGCTCGCTCGCTTGCTCTCATATCTAGCTCGCTCTCTTATCTGGCTTGCTCGCTAGCATATCTGGCTCGCTCGCTTGCTCTCTTGTCTGGCTTGCTCTCTTATCTGGCTCGCTCTCTCTCACATCTGGCTTGCTCGCTTGCTCTCATATCTGGCTCGCTTGCTGCTCTCTTGTCTGGCTCGCTCTCATATCTGGCTTGCTCGCTTGCTCTCATTTCTGGCTCACTCGCTTGCTCTCATATCTGGCTCGCTCGCTTGCTCTCATATCTGGCTCGCTCGCTTGCTCTCTTGTCTGGCTCGCTCTCATACATGGCTAGCTCGCTTGCTCTCTTGTCTTGCTCGCTCTCTTATCTGGCTCGCTCGCTCTCATATCTGGCTGGCTCGCTTGCTCTCATATCTGGCTCGCTCGCTTGCTCTCATATCTGGCTCGCTCGCTTGCTCTCATATCTGGCTCGCTCGCTTGCTTAATTGTCTGACTCGCTCTCTTATCTGTCTCTCTCTCTCTCACATCTGGCTTGCTCGCTTGCTCTCATATCTGGCTCGCTCGCTGCTCTCTTGTCTGGCTCGCTCTCATATCTGGCTTGCTCGCTTGCTCTCATATCTGGCTCGCTCGCTTGCTCTCTTGTCTGGCTCCCTCTCTTATCTGGCTCGCTCGCATATCTGGCTCGCTCGCTTTCACATCTGGCTGGCTTGCTTGCTCTCATATCTGGCTCGCTCGCTTGCTCTCATATCTGGCTCGCTCTCTTGCTCTCTTGTCTGGCTCGCTCGCTTGCTTAATTGTCTGGCTCGCTCTCTTATCTGCCTCGCTCTCTCTCACATCTGGCTTGCTCGCTTGCTCTCATATCTGGCTCGCTCGCTGCTCTCTTGTCTGGCTCGCTCTCTTATCTGGCTCGCTCGCATATCTTGCTCGCTCGCTTGCTCTCTTGTCTGACTTGCTCTCTTATCTGTCTCTCTCTCACATCTGGCTCGCTCGCTTGCTCTCATATCTAGCTCGCTCTCTTATCTGGCTCGCTCGCTCTCATATCTGGCTGGCTCGCTTGCTCTCATATCTGGCTCGCTCGCTTGCTCTCTTGTCTGGCTCGCTCTCTTATCTGGCTTGCTTGCTAGCATATCTGGCTCGCACGCTTGCTCTCTTGTCTGGCTTGCTCTCTTATCTGGCTCGCTCGGTCTCATATCTGGCTCACTCGCTTGCTCTCATGTCTGGCTCGCTTGCTCTCATATCTGACTTTCTCGCTTGCTCTCTTATCTGGCTCGCTCTCATATCTGGCTTGCTCGCTTGCTCTCATATCTGGCTCGCTCGCTTGCTCTCTTGTCTGGCTCGCTCTCTTATCTGGCTTGCTCGCTAGCATATCTGGCTCGCTCGCTTGCTCTTGTCTGACTTGCTCTCTTATTTGTCTCGCTCTCACATCTGGCTTGCTCGCTTGTTCTCATATCTGGCTCGCTCGCTTGCTCTCTTGTCTGGCTCGCTCTCTTATCTGGCTTGCTTGCTAGCATATCTGGCTCGCTCGCTTGCTCTCTTGTCTGGCTTCCTCTCTTATCTGGCTCGCTCGCTCTCATATCTGGCTCGCTCGCTTGCTCTCATGTCTGGCTCGCTCGCTCTCATATCTGACTTTCTCGCTTGCTCTCTTGTCTGGTTCGCTCTCTTATCTGGCTCGCTCTCATATCTGGCTTGCTCGCTTGCTCTCATATCTGGCTCGCTCGCTTGCTCTCTTGTCTGGCTCGCTCTCTTATCTGGCTTGCTCACTAGCATATCTGGCTCGCTCACTTGCTCTCTTGTCTGACTTGCTCTCTTATCTGTCTCGCTCTCACATCTGGCTTGCTCGCTTGCTCTCATATCTGGCTCGCTCGCTTGCTCTCTTGTCTGGCTCGCTCTCTTATCTGGCTTGCTCGCTAGCATATCTGGCTCGCTCGCTTGCTCTCTTGTCTGGCTTGCTCTCTTATCTGGCTCGCTTGCTCTCATATCTGGCTCGCTCGCTTGATCTCATGTCTGGCTCGCTCGCTCTCATATCTGGCTCGCTCGATTGCTCTCATGTCTGGCTCGCTCGCTCTCATATCTGGCTTTCTCGCTTGCTCTCTTGTCTGGTTTGCTCTCTAATCTGGCTCGCTCTCATATCTGGCTTGCTCGCTTGCTCTCATATCTGGCTCGCTCACTTGCTCTCTTGTCTGGCTCGCTCTCTTATCTGGCTCACTCGCATATCTGGCTCGCTCGCTCTCATATCTAGCTTGCTCGCTTGCTCTCATATCTGGCTCGCTCGCTTGCTCTCAAATCTGGCTCGCTTGCTTGCTCTCATATCTGGCTAGCTCGCTTGCTCTCTTGTCTTGCTCGCTCTCTTATCTGGCTCGCTCGCTCTCATATCTGGCTGGCATGCTTGCTCTCATATCTGGCTCGCTCGCTTGCTCTCATATCTGGCTCGCTCTCATGTCTGGCTTGCTCGCTCTCATGTCTGGCTCGCTCTCATATCTGGATCGCTCGCTTGCTCTCATATCTGGCTCGCTCGCTTGCTTAATTGTCTATATCGCTCTCTTATCTGCCTCGCTCTCTCTCACATCTGGCTTGCTCGCTTGCTCTCATATCTGGCTCGCTCGCTTGCTCTCTTGTCTGGCTCGCTCTCTTATCTGGCTCGCTCACATATCTTGCTCGCTCACTCTCACATCTGGCTCGCTCGCTTGCTCTTATATCTGGCTCGCTCGCTTGCTCTCTTGTCTGGCTCGCTCTCTTATCTGGCTTGCTCGCTAGCATATCTGGCTCGCTCGCTTACTCTCTTGTCTGGCTTGCTCTCTTATCTGTCTCGCTCTCACATCTGGCTCGCTCGCTTGCTCTCATATCTGGCTCGCTCGCTTGCTCTCTTGTCTGGCTCGCTCTCTTATCTGGCTTGCTCGCTAGCATATCTGGCTCGCTCGCTTGCTCTCTTGTCTGGCTTGCTCTCTTATCTGGCTCGCTGGCTCTCTTATCTGGCTCGCTCGCTTGCTCTCATGTCTGGCTCGCTCACTCTCATATCTGGCTTTCTCGCTTGCTCTCTTGTCTGGTTCGCTCTCTTATCTGGCTCGCTCTCATATCTGGCTTGCTCGCTTGCTCTCATATCTGGCTCGCTCGCTTGCTCTCTTGTCTGGCTCGCTCTCTTATCTGGCTCGCTCGCATATCTTGCTCGCTCGCTCTCACATCTGGCTGGCTTGCTTGCTTTCATATCTGGCTCGCTCGCTTGCTCTCATATCTGGCTCGCTCGCTCGCTCTCACATCTGGTTCGCTATCTTATCTGGCTCGCTCGCATATCTGGCTCGCTTGCTCTCACATCTAGCTGGCTCGCTTGCTTTCATATCTGGCTCGCTCGCTTGCTCTCTTGTCTGGCTCACTCTCTTATCTGGCTTGCTCGCTAGCATATCTGGCTCGCTGGCTTGCTCTCTTGTCTGGCTTGCTCTCTTATCTGGCTCGCTGGCTCTCTAATCTGGCTCGCTCGCTTGCTCTCATGTTTGGCTCGCTCACTCTCATATCTGGCTTTCTCTCTTGCTCTCTTGTCTGGTTCGCTCTCTTATCTGGCTCGCTCTCATATCTTGCTTGCTGGCTTGCTCTCATATCTGGCTCGCTCGCTTGCTCTCTTGTCTGGCTTGCTCTCTTATCTGGCTCGCTCGCATATCTTGCTCGCTCGCTCTCACATCTAGCTGGCTTGCTTGCTTTCATATCTGGCTCGCTCGCTTGCTCTCATATCTGGCTCGCTCGCTCGCTCTCACATCTGGTTCGCTCTCTTATCTGGCTCGCTCGCATATCTGGCTCGCTTGCTCTCACATCTAGCTGGCTCGCTTGCTTTCATATCTGGCTCGCTCGCTTGCTCTCTTGTCTGGCTCGCTCTCTCATCTGGCTCGCTCTCATATCATGCTTGCTAGCTTGCTCTCATTTCTGGCTCGCTCGCTTGCTCTCTTGTCTGTCTCGCTCTCTTTTATGGCTCGCTCGCATATCTGGCTCGCTCACTCTCAAATCTGGCTCGCTTGCTTGTTCTCATATATGGCTTGCTCGCTTGCTCTCATATCCGGCTCGCTCGCTTGCTCTCATATCTGGCTCGCTTGCTCTCTTGTCTGGCTCGCTCTCTTATCTGGCTCGCTCGCATATCTGATTCGCTCGCTCTCAAATCTGGCTCGCTCGCTTGCTCTCATATCTGGCTAGTTCGCTTGCTCTCTTGTCTTGCTCGCTCTCTTATCTGGCTCGCTCGCTCTCATATCTGGCTGGCTCGCTTGCTCTCATATCTGGCTCGCTCGCTTGCTCTCTTGTCTTGCTCGCTCTCTTATCTGGCTCGCTCGCTCTCATATCTGGCTGGCTCGCTTGCTCTCATATCTGGCTCGCTCGCTTGCTCTCTTGTCTTGCTCGCTCTCTTATCTGGCTCACTCGCTCTCATATCTGGCTGGCTCGCTTGCTCTCATATCTGGCTGGCTCGCTTGCTCTCATATCTGGTTCGCTCACTTGATCTTTTGTCTGGCTCGTTATCTTATCTGGCTTGCTCGCTAGAATATCTGGCTCGCACGCTTGCTCTCTTGTCTGGCTCTCTCTCTTATCTGGCTCGCTCGCTCTCATATCTGGCTCGCTCGCTTCCTCTCATGTCTGGCTCGCTCGCTCTCATATCTGGCTAGCTCGCTTGCTCTCTTGTCTGGCTCCCTCTCTTATCTGGCTCGCTCGCATATCTGGCTAGCTCGCTCTCACATCTGGCTGGCTCGCTTGCTCTCATTTCTGGCTGGCTCGCTTGCTCTCATTTCTGGCTCGCTCGCTTGCTCTCATATCTGGCTCGCTCGCTTGCTCTCATATCTGGCTCGCTCGCTTGCTCTCCTGTCTGGCTCGCTCTCATATATGGCTAGCTCTCTTGCTCTCTTGTCTTGCTCGCTCTCTTATCTGGCTCGCTCGCTCTCATATCTGGCTGGCTCGCTTGCTCTCATATCTGGCTCGCTCGCTTGCTCTCATATCTGGCTCGCTCTCATATCTGGATCGCTCGCTTGCTCTCATATCTGGCTCGCTCGCTTGCTTAATTGTCTGACTCGCTCTCTTATCTGTCTCGCTCTCTCTCACATCTGGCTTGCTCGCTTGCTCTCATATCTGGCTCGCTCGCTGCTCTCTTGTCTGGCTCGCTCTCATATCTGGCTTGCTCGCTTGCTCTCATATCTGGCTCGCTCGCTTGCTCTCTTGTCTGGCTCCCTCTCTTATCTGGCTCGCTCGCATATCTGGCTCGCTCGCTCTCACATCTGGCTGGCTTGCTTGCTCTCATATCTGGCTCGCTCGCTTGCTCTCATATCTGGCTCGCTCTCTTGTCTGGCTCGCTCGCTTGCTTAATTGTCTGGCTCGCTCTCTTATCTGCCTCGCTCTCTCTCACATCTGGCTTGCTCGCTTGCTCTCATATCTGGCTCGCTCGCTTGCTCTCATATCTGGCTCGCTCTCATATCTGGATCGCTCGCTTGCTCTCATATCTGGCTCGCTCGCTTGCTTAATTGTCTGACTCGCTCTCTTATCTGTCTCGCTCTCTCTCACATCTGGCTTGCTCGCTTGCTCTCATATCTGGCTCGCTCGCTGCTCTCTTGTCTGGCTCGCTCTCATATCTGGCTTGCTCGCTTGCTCTCATATCTGGCTCGCTCGCTTGCTCTCTTGTCTGGCTCCCTCTCTTATCTGGCTCGCTCGCATATCTGGCTCGCTCGCTCTCACATCTGGCTGGCTTGCTTGCTCTCATATCTGGCTCACTCGCTTGCTCTCTTGTCTGGCTCGCTCTCATATATGGCTAGCTCGCTTGCTCTCTTGTCTTGCTCGCTCTCTTATCTGGCTCGCTCGCTCTCATATCTGGCTCGCTCGCTTGCTTAATTGTCTGACTCGCTCTCTTATCTGTCTCGCTCTCTCTCACATCTGGCTTGCTCGCTTGCTCTCATATCTGGCTCGCTCGCTGCTCTCTTGTCTGGCTCGCTCTCATATCTGGCTTGCTCGCTTGCTCTCATATCTGGCTCGCTCGCTTGCTCTCTTGTCTGGCTCCCTCTCTTATCTGGCTCGCTCGCATATCTGGCTCGCTCGCTCTCACATCTGGCTGGCTTGCTTGCTCTCATATCTGGCTCACTCGCTTGCTCTCTTGTCTGGCTCGCTCTCATATATGGCTAGCTCGCTTGCTCTCTTGTCTTGCTCGCTCTCTTATCTGGCTCGCTCGCTCTCATATCTGGCTGGCTCGCTTGCTCTCATATCTGGCTCGCTCGCTTGCTCTCATATCTGGCTCGCTCTCATGTCTGGCTTGCTCGCTCTCATGTCTGGCTCGCTCTCATATCTGGATCGCTCGCTTGCTCTCATATCTGGCTCGCTCGCTTGCTTAATTGTCTGTCTCGCTCTCTTATCTGCCTCGCTCTCTCTCACATCTGGCTTGCTCGCTTGCTCTCATATCTGGCTCGCTCGCTGCTCTCTTGTCTGGCTCGCTCTCTTATCTGGCTCGCTCACATATCTTGCTTGCTCACTCTCACATCTGGCTCGCTCGCTTGCTCTTATATCTGGCTCGCTCGCTTGCTCTCTTGTCTGGCTCGCTCTCTTATCTGGCTTGCTCGCTAGCATATCTGGCTTGCTCGCTTGCTCTCTTGTCTTGCTTGCTCTCTTATCTGGCTCGCTGGCTCTCTTATCTGTTTCGCTCTCTCTCACATCTGGCTTGCTCGCTTGCTCTCATATCTGGCTCGCTCGCTGCTCTCTTGTCTGGCTCGCTCTCTTATCTGGCTCGCTCACATATCTTGCTTGCTCACTCTCACATCTGGCTCGCTCGCTTGCTCTTATATCTGGCTCGCTCGCTTGCTCTCTTGTCTGGCTCGCTCTCTTATCTGGCTTGCTCGCTAGCATATCTGGCTTGCTCGCTTGCTCTCTTGTCTGGCTTGCTCTCTTATCTGGCTCGCTGGCTCTCTTATCTGGCTCGCTCGCTTGCTCTCATGTCTGGCTCGCTCAGTCTCATATCTGGCTTTCTCGCTTGCTCTCTTGTCTTGTTCGCTCTCTTATCTGGCTCGCTCTCATTTCTGGCTTGCTCGCTTGCTCTCATATCTGGCTTGCTCGCTTGCTCTCTTGTCTGGCTCGCTCTCTTATCTGGCTCGCTCGCATATCTTGCTCGCTCTCTCTCATATCTGGCTGGCTTGCTTGCTTTCTTATCTGGCTCACTCGCTTGCTCTCATATCTGGCTCGCTCGCTCGCTCTCACATCTGGTTCGCTCTCTTATCTGGCTCGCTCGCATATCTGGCTCGCTTGCTCTCACATCTAGCTGGCTCGCTTGCTTTCATATCTGGCTCGCTCTCCTATCTGGCTTGCTCGCTAGCATATCTGGCTCGCTGGCTTGCTCTCTTGTCTAGCTTGCTCTCTTATCTGGCTCGCTGGCTCTCTTATCTGGCTCGCTCGCTTGCTCTCATGTCTGGCTCGCTCACTCTCATATCTGGCTTTCTCGCTTGCTCTCTTGTCTGGTTCGCTCTCTTATCTGGCTCGCTCTCATATCTGGCTTGCTTGCTTGCTCTCTTGTCTGGCTTGCTTTCTTATATGGCTCGCTCATATATCTTGCTCGCTCGCTCTCACATCTGGCTGGCTTGCTTGCTTTCATATCTGGCTCGCTCGCTTGCTCTCATATCTGGCTCGCTCGCTCGCTCTCACATCTGGTTCGCTCTCTTATCTGGCTCGCTCGCATATCTGGCTCGCTTGCTCTCACATCTAGCTGGCTCGCTTGCTTTCATATCTGGCTCGCTCGCTTGCTCTCTTGTCTGGCTCTCTCTCTCATCTGGCTCGCTCTCATATCATGCTTGCTAACTTGCTCTAATTTCTGGCTCGCTCGCTTGCTCTCTTGTCTGTCTCGCTCTCTTTTATGGCTCGCTCGCATATCTGGCTCGCTCGCTCTCAAATCTGGCTCGCTTGCTTGTTCTCATATATGGCTTGCTCACTTGCTCTCATATCCGGCTCGCTCGCTTGCTCTCATATCTGGCTCGCTCGCTTGCTCTCTTGTCTGGCTCGCTCTCTTATCTGGCTCGCTCGCATATCTGGTTCGCTCGCTCTCAAATCTGACTCGCTTGCTTGCTCTCATATCTGGCTAGTTCGCTTGCTCTCTTGTCTTGCTCGCTCTCTTATCTGGCTCGCTCGCTCTCATATCTGGCTGGCTCGCTTGCTCTCATATCTGGCTCGCTCGCTTGCTCTCTTGTCTTGCTCGCTCTCTTATCTGGCTCGCTCGCTCTCATATCTGGCTGGCTCGCTTGCTCTCATATCTGGCTGGCTCGCTTGCTCTCATATCTGGTTCGCTCGCTTGCTCTTTTGTCTGGCTCGCTATCTTATCTGGCTTGCTCGCTAGAATATCTGGCTCGCACGCTTGCTCTCTTGTCTGGCTTGCTCTCTTATCTTGCTCGCTCGCTCTCATATCTGGCTCGCTCGCTTCCTCTCATGTCTGGCTCGCTCGCTCTCATATCTGGCTCGCTCGCTTGCTCTCTTGTCTGGCTCCCTCTCTTATCTGGCTCGCTCGCATATCTGGCTAGCTCGCTCTCACATCTGGCTGGCTCGCTTGCTCTCATTTCTGGCTAGCTCGCTTGCTCTCATTTCTGGCTCGCTCGCTTGCTCTCATATCTGGCTCGCTCGCTTGCTCTCATATCTGGCTCGCTCGCTTGCTCTCTTGTCTGGCTCGCTCTCATATATGGCTAGCTCGCTTGCTCTCTTGTCTTGCTCGCTCTCTTATCTGGCTCGTTCGCTCTCATATCTGGCTGGCTCGCTTGCTCTCACATCTGGCTTGCTCGCTTGCTCTCATATCTGGCTCGCTCGCTGCTCTCTTGTCTGGCTCGCTCTAATATCTGGCTTGCTCGCTTGCTCTCATATCTGGCTCGCTCGCTTGCTCTCTTGTCTGGCTCCCTCTCTTATCTGGCTCGCTCGCATATCTGGCTCGCTCGCTCTCACATCTGGCTGGCTTGCTTGCTCTCATATCTGGCTCGCTCGCTTGCTCTCATATCTGGCTCGCTCGCTTGCTCTCTTGTCTGGCTCGCTCGCTTGCTTAATTGTCTGGCTCGCTCTCTTATCTGCCTCGCTCTCTCTCACATCTGGCTTGCTCGCTTGCTCTCATATCTGGCTCACTCGCTTGCTCTCATATTTGGCTTGCTCTCATTTCTGGATCGCTCGCTTGCTCTCATATCTGGCTCGCTCGCTTGCTTAATTGTCTGACTCGCTCTCTTATCTGTCTCGCTCTCTCTCACATCTGGCTTGCTCGCTTGCTCTCATATCTGGCTCGCTCGCTGCTCTCTTGTCTGGCTCGCTCTCATATCTGGCTTGCTCGCTTGCTCTCATATCTGGCTCGCTCGCTTGCTCTCTTGTCTGGCTCCCTCTCTTATCTGGCTCGCTCGCATATCTGGCTCGCTCGCTCTCACATCTGGCTGGCTTGCTTGCTCTCATATCTGGCTCGCTCGCTTGCTCTCATATCTGGCTCGCTCGCTTGCTCTCTTGTCTGGCTCGCTCGCTTGCTTAATTGTCTGGCTCGCTCTCTTATCTGCCTCGCTCTCTCTCACATCTGGCTTGCTCGCTTGCTCTCATATCTGGCTCGCTCGCTTGCTCTCATATTTGGCTCGCTTTCATTTCTGGATCGCTCGCTTGCTCTCATATCTGGCTCGCTCGCTTGCTTAATTGTCTGACTCGCTCTCTTATCTGTCTCGCTCTCTCTCACATCTGGCTTGCTCGCTTGCTCTCATATCTGGCTCGCTCGCTGCTCTCTTGTCTGGCTCGCTCTCATATCTGGCTTGCTCGCTTGCTCTCATATCTGGCTCGCTCGCTTGCTCTCTTGTCTGGCTCCCTCTCTTATCTGGCTCGCTCGCATATCTGGCTCGCTCGCTCTCACATCTGGCTGGCTTGCTTGCTCTCATGTCTGGCTCGCTCTCATATCTGGATCGCTCGCTTGCTCTCATATCTGGCTCGCTCGCTTGCTTAATTGTCTGTCTCGCTCTCTTATCTGCCTCGCTCTCTCTCACATCTGGCTTGCTCGCTTGCTCTCATATCTGGCTCGCTCGCTGCTCTCTTGTCTGGCTCGCTCTCTTATCTGGCTCGCTCACATATCTTGCTTGCTCACTCTCACATCTGGCTCGCTCGCTTGCTCTCATGTCTGGCTCGCTCACTCTCATATCTGGCTTTCTCGCTTGCTCTCTTGTCTGGCTCCCTCTCTTATCTGGCTCGCTCGCATATCTGGCTCGCTCGCTCTCACATCTGGCTGGCTTGCTTGCTCTCATATCTGGCTCGCTCGCTTGCTCTCATATCTGGCTCGCTCTCTTGCTCTCTTGTCTGGCTCGCTCGCTTGCTTAATTGTCTGGCTCGCTCTCTTATCTGCCTCGCTCTCTCTCACATCTGGCTTGCTCGCTTGCTCTCATATCTGGCTCGCTCGCTTGCTCTCATATCTGGCTCGCTCTCATATCTGGATCGCTCGCTTGCTCTCATATCTGGCTCGCTCGCTTGCTTAATTGTCTGACTCGCTCTCTTATCTGTCTCGCTCTCTCTCACATCTGGCTTGCTCGCTTGCTCTCATATCTGGCTCGCTCGCTGCTCTCTTGTCTGGCTCGCTCTCATATCTGGCTTGCTCGCTTGCTCTCATATCTGGCTCGCTCGCTTGCTCTCTTGTCTGGCTCCCTCTCTTATCTGGCTCGCTCGCATATCTGGCTCGCTCGCTCTCACATCTGGCTGGCTTGCTTGCTCTCATATCTGGCTCACTCGCTTGCTCTCTTGTCTGGCTCGCTCTCATATATGGCTAGCTCGCTTGCTCTCTTGTCTTGCTCGCTCTCTTATCTGGCTCGCTCGCTCTCATATCTGGCTGGCTCGCTTGCTCTCATATCTGGCTCGCTCGCTTGCTCTCATATCTGGCTCGCTCTCATGTCTGGCTTGCTCGCTCTCATGTCTGGCTCGCTCTCATATCTGGATCGCTCGCTTGCTCTCATATCTGGCTCGCTCGCTTGCTTAATTGTCTGTCTCGCTCTCTTATCTGCCTCGCTCTCTCTCACATCTGGCTTGCTCGCTTGCTCTCATATCTGGCTCGCTCGCTGCTCTCTTGTCTGGCTCGCTCTCTTATCTGGCTCGCTCACATATCTTGCTTGCTCACTCTCACATCTGGCTCGCTCGCTTGCTCTTATATCTGGCTCGCTCGCTTGCTCTCTTGTCTGGCTCGCTCTCTTATCTGGCTTGCTCGCTAGCATATCTGGCTTGCTCGCTTGCTCTCTTGTCTGGCTTGCTCTATTATCTGGCTCGCTGGCTCTCTTATCTGCCTCGCTCTCTCTCACATCTGGCTTGCTCGCTTGCTCTCATATCTGGCTCGCTCGCTGCTCTCTTGTCTGGCTCGCTCTCTTATCTGGCTCGCTCACATATCTTGCTTTCTCACTCTCACATCTGGCTCGCTCGCTTGCTCTTATATGTGGCTCGCTCGCTTGCTCTCTTGTCTGGCTCGCTCTCTTATCTGGCTTGCTCGCTAGCATATCTGGCTTGCTCGCTTGCTCTCTTGTCTGGCTTGCTCTCTTATCTGGCTCGCTGGCTCTCTTATCTGGCTCGCTCGCTTGCTCTCATGTCTGGCTCGCTCAGTCTCATATCTGGCTTTCTCGCTTGCTCTCTTGTCTTGTTCGCTCTCTTATCTGGCTCGCTCTCATTTCTGGCTTGCTCGCTTGCTCTCATATCTGGCTTGCTCGCTTGCTCTCTTGTCTGGCTCGCTCTCTTATCTGGCTCGCTCGCATATCTTGCTCGCTCTCTCTCATATCTGGCTGGCTTGCTTGCTTTCATATCTGGCTCACTCGCTTGCTCTCCTATCTGGCTCGCTCGCTCGCTCTCACATCTGGTTCGCTCTCTTATCTGGCTCGCTCGCATATCTGGCTCGCTTGCTCTCACATCTAGCTGGCTCGCTTGCTTTCATATCTGGCTCGTTTGCTTGCTCTCTTGTCTGGCTCGCTCTCCTATCTGGCTTGCTCGCTAGCATATCTGGCTCGCTGGCTTGCTCTCTTGTCTAGCTTGCTCTCTTATCTGGCTCGCTGGCTCTCTTATCTGGCTCGCTCGCTTGCTCTCATGTCTGGCTCGCTCACTCTCATATCTGGCTTTCTCGCTTGCTCTCTTGTCTGGTTCGCTCTCTTATCTGGCTCGCTCTCATATCTGGCTTGCTTGCTTGCTCTCTTGTCTGGCTTGCTTTCTTATCTGGCTCGCTCATATATCTTGCTCGCTCGCTCTCACATCTGGCTGGCTTGCTTGCTTTCATATCTGGCTCGCTCTCTTGCTCTCATATCTGGCTCGCTCGCTCGCTCACACATCTGGTTCGCTCTCTTATCTGGCTCGCTCGCATATCTGGCTCGCTTGCTCTCACATCTAGCTGGCTCGCTTGCTTTCATATCTGGCTCGCCCGCTTGCTCTCTTGTCTGGCTCTCTCTCTCATCTGGCTCGCTCTCATATCATGCTTGCTAACTTGCTCTAATTTCTGGCTCGCTCGCTTGCTCTCTTGTCTGTCTCGCTCTCTTTTATGGCTCGCTCGCATATCTGGCTCGCTCGCTCTCAAATCTGGCTCGCTTGCTTGTTCTCATATATGGCTTGCTCACTTGCTCTCATATCCGGCTCGCTCGCTTGCTCTCATATCTGGCTCGCTCGCTTGCTCTCTTGTCTGGCTCGCTCTCTTATCTGGCTCGCTCGCATATCTGGTTCGCTCGCTCTCAAATCTGGCTCGCTTGCTTGCTCTCATATCTGGCTAGTTCGCTTGCTCTCTTGTCTTGCTCGCTCTCTTATCTGGCTCGCTCGCTCTCATATCTGGCTGGCTCGCTTGCTCTCATATCTGGCTCGCTCGCTTGCTCTCTTGTCTTGCTCGCTCTCTTATCTGGCTCGCTCGCTCTCATATCTGGCTGGCTCGCTTGCTCTCATATCTGGCTGGCTCGCTTGCTCTCATATCTGGTTCGCTCGCTTGCTCTTTTGTCTGGCTCGCTATCTTATCTGGCTTGCTCGCTAGAATATCTGGCTCGCACGCTTGCTCTCTTGTCTGGCTTGCTCTCTTATCTTGCTCGCTCGCTCTCATATCTGGCTCGCTCGCTTCCTCTCATGTCTGGCTCGCTCGCTCTCATATCTGGCTCGCTCGCTTGCTCTCTTGTCTGGCTCCCTCTCTTATCTGGCTCGCTCGCATATCTGGCTAGCTCGCTCTCACATCTGGCTGGCTCGCTTGCTCTCATTTCTGGCTGGCTCGCTTGCTCTCATTTCTGGCTCGCTCGCTTGCTCTCATATCTGGCTCGCTCGCTTGCTCTCATATCTGGCTCGCTCGCTTGCTCTCTTGTCTGGCTCGCTCTCATATATGGCTAGCTCGCTTGCTCTCTTGTCTTGCTCGCTCTCTTATCTGGCTCGTTCGCTCTCATATCTGGCTGGCTCGCTTGCTCTCACATCTGGCTTGTTCGCTTGCTCTCATATCTGGCTCGCTCGCTGCTCTCTTGTCTGGCTCGCTCTCATATCTGGCTTGCTCGCTTGCTCTCATATCTGGCTCGCTCGCTTGCTCTCTTGTCTGGCTCCCTCTCTTATCTGGCTCGCTCGCATATCTGGCTCGCTCGCTCTCACATCTGGCTGGCTTGCTTGCTCTCATATCTGGCTCGCTCGCTTGCTCTCATATCTGGCTCGCTCGCTTGCTCTCTTGTCTGGCTCGCTCGCTTGCTTAATTGTCTGGCTCGCTCTCTTATCTGCCTCGCTCTCTCTCACATCTGGCTTGCTCGCTTGCTCTCATATCTGGCTCGCTCGCTTGCTCTCATATCTGGCTCGCTCTCATTTCTGGATCGCTCGCTTGCTCTCATATCTGGCTCGCTCGCTTGCTTAATTGTCTGACTCGCTCTCTTATCTGTCTCGCTCTCTCTCACATCTGGCTTGCTCGCTTGCTCTCATATCTGGCTCGCTCGCTGCTCTCTTGTCTGGCTCGCTCTCATATCTGGCTTGCTCGCTTGCTCTCATATCTGGCTCGCTCGCTTGCTCTCTTGTCTGGCTCCCTCTCTTATCTGGCTCGCTCGCATATCTGGCTCGCTCGCTCTCACATCTGGCTGGCTTGCTTGCTCTCATATCTGGCTCGCTCGCTTGCTCTCATATCTGGCTCGCTCTCATGTCTGGCTTGCTCGCTCTCATGTCTGGCTCGCTCTCATATCTGGATCGCTCGCTTGCTCTCATATCTGGCTCGCTCGCTTGCTTAATTGTCTATATCGCTCTCTTATCTGCCTCGCTCTCTCTCACATCTGGCTTGCTCGCTTGCTCTCATATCTGGCTCGCTCGCTTGCTCTCTTGTCTGGCTCGCTCTCTTATCTGGCTCGCTCACATATCTTGCTCGCTCACTCTCACATCTGGCTCGCTCGCTTGCTCTTATATCTGGCTCGCTCGCTTGCTCTCTTGTCTGGCTCGCTCTCTTATCTGGCTTGCTCGCTAGCATATCTGGCTCGCTCGCTTACTCTCTTGTCTGGCTTGCTCTCTTATCTGTCTCGCTCTCACATCTGGCTCGCTCGCTTGCTCTCATATCTGGCTCGCTCGCTTGCTCTCTTGTCTGGCTCGCTCTCTTATCTGGCTTGCTCGCTAGCATATCTGGCTCGCTCGCTTGCTCTCTTGTCTGGCTTGCTCTCTTATCTGGCTCGCTGGCTCTCTTATCTGGCTCGCTCGCTTGCTCTCATGTCTGGCTCGCTCACTCTCATATCTGGCTTTCTCGCTTGCTCTCTTGTCTGGTTCGCTCTCTTATCTGGCTCGCTCTCATATCTGGCTTGCTCGCTTGCTCTCATATCTGGCTCGCTCGCTTGCTCTCTTGTCTGGCTCGCTCTCTTATCTGGCTCGCTCGCATATCTTGCTCGCTCGCTCTCACATCTGGCTGGCTTGCTTGCTTTCATATCTGGCTCGCTCGCTTGCTCTCATATCTGGCTCGCTCGCTCGCTCTCACATCTGGTTCGCTATCTTATCTGGCTCGCTCGCATATCTGGCTCGCTTGCTCTCACATCTAGCTGGCTCGCTTGCTTTCATATCTGGCTCGCTCGCTTGCTCTCTTGTCTGGCTCACTCTCTTATCTGGCTTGCTCGCTAGCATATCTGGCTCGCTGGCTTGCTCTCTTGTCTGGCTTGCTCTCTTATCTGGCTCGCTGGCTCTCTAATCTGGCTCGCTCGCTTGCTCTCATGTTTGGCTCGCTCACTCTCATATCTGGCTTTCTCTCTTGCTCTCTTGTCTGGTTCGCTCTCTTATCTGGCTCGCTCTCATATCTTGCTTGCTGGCTTGCTCTCATATCTGGCTCGCTCGCTTGCTCTCTTGTCTGGCTTGCTCTCTTATCTGGCTCGCTCGCATATCTTGCTCGCTCGCTCTCACATCTGGCTGGCTCGCTTGCTTTCATATCTGGCTCGCTCGCTTGCTCTCTTGTCTGGCTCGCTCTCTCATCTGGCTCGCTCTCATATCATGCTTGCTAGCTAGCTCTCATTTCTGGCTCGCTCGCTTGCTCTCTTGTCTGTATCGCTCTCTTTTATGGCTCGCTCGCATATCTGGCTCGCTCGCTCTCAAATCTGGCTCGCTTGCTTGTTCTCATATATGGCTTGCTCGCTTGCTCTCATATCCGGCTCGCTCGCTTGCTCTCATATCTGGCTCGCTTGCTCTCTTGTCTGGCTCGCTCTCTTATCTGGCTCGCTCGCATATCTGATTCGCTCGCTCTCAAATCTGGCTCGCTCGCTTGCTCTCATATCTGGCTAGTTCGCTTGCTCTCTTGTCTTGCTCGCTCTCTTATCTGGCTCGCTCGCTCTCATATCTGGCTGGCTCGCTTGCTCTCATATCTGGCTCGCTCGCTTGCTCTCTTGTCTTGCTCGCTCTCTTATCTGGCTCGCTCGCTCTCATATCTGGCTGGCTCGCTTGCTCTCATATCTGGCTCGCTCGCTTGCTCTCTTGTCTTGCTCGCTCTCTTATCTGGCTCACTCGCTCTCATATCTGGCTGGCTCGCTTGCTCTCATATCTGGCTGGCTCGCTTGCTCTCATATCTGGTTCGCTCACTTGATCTTTTGTCTGGCTCGTTATCTTATCTGGCTTGCTCGCTAGAATATCTGGCTCGCACGCTTGCTCTCTTGTCTGGCTCTCTCTCTTATCTGGCTCGCTCGCTCTCATATCTGGCTCGCTCGCTTCCTCTCATGTCTGGCTCGCTCGCTCTCATATCTGGCTAGCTCGCTTGCTCTCTTGTCTGGCTCCCTCTCTTATCTGGCTCGCTCGCATATCTGGCTAGCTCGCTCTCACATCTGGCTGGCTCGCTTGCTCTCATTTCTGGCTGGCTCGCTTGCTCTCATTTCTGGCTCGCTCGCTTGCTCTCATATCTGGCTCGCTCGCTTGCTCTCATATCTG
Source organism: Hyla sarda (assembly GCF_029499605.1). Classification (NCBI taxonomy): domain Eukaryota; kingdom Metazoa; phylum Chordata; class Amphibia; order Anura; family Hylidae; genus Hyla; species Hyla sarda. Next base: position 305,202,195 of record NC_079191.1, read on the forward strand.
GCTCGCTCGCTTGCTCTCCTGTCTGGCTCGCTCTCATATATGGCTAGCTCTCTTGCTCTCTTGTCTTGCTCGCTCTCTTATCTGGCTCGCTCGCTCTCATATCTGGCTGGCTCGCTTGCTCTCATATCTGGCTCGCTCGCTTGCTCTCATATCTGGCTCGCTCTCATATCTGGATCGCTCGCTTGCTCTCATATCTGGCTCGCTCGCTTGCTTAATTGTCTGACTCGCTCTCTTATCTGTCTCGCTCTCTCCCACATCTGGCTTGCTCGCTTGCTCTCATATCTGGCTCGCTTGCTGCTCTCTTGTCTGGCTCGCTCTCATATCTGGCTTGCTCGCTTGCTCTCATATCTGGCTCGCTCGCTTGCTCTCTTGTCTGGCTCCCTCTCTTATCTGGCTCGCTCGCATATCTGGCTCGCTCGCTCTCACATCTGGCTGGCTTGCTTGCTCTCATATCTGGCTCGCTCGCTTGCTCTCATATCTGGCTCGCTCTCTTGTCTGGCTCGCTCGCTTGCTTAATTGTCTGGCTCGCTCTCTTATCTGCCTCGCTCTCTCTCACATCTGGCTTGCTCGCTTGCTCTCATATCTGGCTCGCTCGCTTGCTCTCATATCTGGCTCGCTCTCATATCTGGATCGCTCGCTTGCTCTCATATCTGGCTCGCTCGCTTGCTTAATTGTCTGACTCGCTCTCTTATCTGTCTCGCTCTCTCTCACATCTGGCTTGCTCGCTTGCTCTCATATCTGGCTCGCTCGCTGCTCTCTTGTCTGGCTCGCTCTCATATCTGGCTTGCTCGCTTGCTCTCATATCTGGCTCGCTCGCTTGCTCTCTTGTCTGGCTCCCTCTCTTATCTGGCTCGCTCGCATATCTGGCTCGCTCGCTCTCACATCTGGCTGGCTTGCTTGCTCTCATATCTGGCTCACTCGCTTGCTCTCTTGTCTGGCTCGCTCTCATATATGGCTAGCTCGCTTGCTCTCTTGTCTTGCTCGCTCTCTTATCTGGCTCGCTCGCTCTCATATCTGGCTGGCTCGCTTGCTCTCATATCTGGCTCGCTCGCTTGCTCTCATATCTGGCTCGCTCTCATGTCTGGCTTGCTCGCTCTCATGTCTGGCTCGCTCTCATATCTGGATCGCTCGCTTGCTCTCATATCTGGCTCGCTCGCTTGCTTAATTGTCTGTCTCGCTCTCTTATCTGCCTCGCTCTCTCTCACATCTGGCTTGCTCGCTTGCTCTCATATCTGGCTCGCTCGCTGCTCTCTTGTCTGGCTCGCTCTCTTATCTGGCTCGCTCACATATCTTGCTTGCTCACTCTCACATCTGGCTCGCTCGCTTGCTCTTATATCTGGCTCGCTCGCTTGCTCTCTTGTCTGGCTCGCTCTCTTATCTGGCTTGCTCGCTAGCATATCTGGCTTGCTCGCTTGCTCTCTTGTCTTGCTTGCTCTCTTATCTGGCTCGCTGGCTCTCTTATCTGCCTCGCTCTCTCTCACATCTGGCTTGCTCGCTTGCTCTCATATCTGGCTCGCTCGCTGCTCTCTTGTCTGGCTCGCTCTCTTATCTGGCTCGCTCACATATCTTGCTTGCTCACTCTCACATCTGGCTCGCTCGCTTGCTCTTATATCTGGCTCGCTCGCTTGCTCTCTTGTCTGGCTCGCTCTCTTATCTGGCTTGCTCGCTAGCATATCTGGCTTGCTCGCTTGCTCTCTTGTCTGGCTTGCTCTCTTATCTGGCTCGCTGGCTCTCTTATCTGGCTCGCTCGCTTGCTCTCATGTCTGGCTCGCTCAGTCTCATATCTGGCTTTCTCGCTTGCTCTCTTGTCTTGTTCGCTCTCTTATCTGGCTCGCTCTCATTTCTGGCTTGCTCGCTTGCTCTCATATCTGGCTTGCTCGCTTGCTCTCTTGTCTGGCTCGCTCTCTTATCTGGCTCGCTCGCATATCTTGCTCGCTCTCTCTCATATCTGGCTGGCTTGCTTGCTTTCTTATCTGGCTCACTCGCTTGCTCTCATATCTGGCTCGCTCGCTCGCTCTCACATCTGGTTCGCTCTCTTATCTGGCTCGCTCGCATATCTGGCTCGCTTGCTCTCACATCTAGCTGGCTCGCTTGCTTTCATATCTGGCTCGCTCTCCTATCTGGCTTGCTCGCTAGCATATCTGGCTCGCTGGCTTGCTCTCTTGTCTAGCTTGCTCTCTTATCTGGCTCGCTGGCTCTCTTATCTGGCTCGCTCGCTTGCTCTCATGTCTGGCTCGCTCACTCTCATATCTGGCTTTCTCGCTTGCTCTCTTGTCTGGTTCGCTCTCTTATCTGGCTCGCTCTCATATCTGGCTTGCTTGCTTGCTCTCTTGTCTGGCTTGCTTTCTTATCTGGCTCGCTCATATATCTTGCTCGCTCGCTCTCACATCTGGCTGGCTTGCTTGCTTTCATATCTGGCTCGCTCGCTTGCTCTCATATCTGGCTCGCTCGCTCTCACATCTGGTTCGCTCTCTTATCTGGCTCGCTCGCATATCTGGCTCGCTTGCTCTCACATCTAGCTGGCTCGCTTGCTTTCATATCTGGCTCGCTCGCTTGCTCTCTTGTCTGGCTCTCTCTCTCATCTGGCTCGCTCTCATATCATGCTTGCTAACTTGCTCTAATTTCTGGCTCGCTCGCTTGCTCTCTTGTCTGTCTCGCTCTCTTTTATGGCTCGCTCGCATATCTGGCTCGCTCGCTCTCAAATCTGGCTCGCTTGCTTGTTCTCATATATGGCTTGCTCACTTGCTCTCATATCCGGCTCGCTCGCTTGCTCTCATATCTGGCTCGCTCGCTGCTCTCTTGTCTGGTTCGCTCTCTTATCTGGCTCGCTCTCATATCTTGCTTGCTGGCTTGCTCTCATATCTGGCTCGCTCGCTTGCTCTCTTGTCTGGCTTGCTCTCTTATCTGGCTCGCTCGCATATCTTGCTCGCTCGCTCTCACATCTGGCTGGCTCGCTTGCTTTCATATCTGGCTCGCTCGCTTGCTCTCTTGTCTGGCTCGCTCTCTCATCTGGCTCGCTCTCATATCATGCTTGCTAGCTAGCTCTCATTTCTGGCTCGCTCGCTTGCTCTCTTGTCTGTATCGCTCTCTTTTATGGCTCGCTCGCATATCTGGCTCGCTCGCTCTCAAATCTGGCTCGCTTGCTTGTTCTCATATATGGCTTGCTCGCTTGCTCTCATATCCGGCTCGCTCGCTTGCTCTCATATCTGGCTCGCTTGCTCTCTTGTCTGGCTCGCTCTCTTATCTGGCTCGCTCGCATATCTGATTCGCTCGCTCTCAAATCTGGCTCGCTCGCTTGCTCTCATATCTGGCTAGTTCGCTTGCTCTCTTGTCTTGCTCGCTCTCTTATCTGGCTCGCTCGCTCTCATATCTGGCTGGCTCGCTTGCTCTCATATCTGGCTCGCTCGCTTGCTCTCTTGTCTTGCTCGCTCTCTTATCTGGCTCGCTCGCTCTCATATCTGGCTGGCTCGCTTGCTCTCATATCTGGCTCGCTCGCTTGCTCTCTTGTCTTGCTCGCTCTCTTATCTGGCTCACTCGCTCTCATATCTGGCTGGCTCGCTTGCTCTCATATCTGGCTGGCTCGCTTGCTCTCATATCTGGTTCGCTCACTTGATCTTTTGTCTGGCTCGTTATCTTATCTGGCTTGCTCGCTAGAATATCTGGCTCGCACGCTTGCTCTCTTGTCTGGCTCTCTCTCTTATCTGGCTCGCTCGCTCTCATATCTGGCTCGCTCGCTTCCTCTCATGTCTGGCTCGCTCGCTCTCATATCTGGCTAGCTCGCTTGCTCTCTTGTCTGGCTCCCTCTCTTATCTGGCTCGCTCGCATATCTGGCTAGCTCGCTCTCACATCTGGCTGGCTCGCTTGCTCTCATTTCTGGCTGGCTCGCTTGCTCTCATTTCTGGCTCGCTCGCTTGCTCTCATATCTGGCTCGCTCGCTTGCTCTCATATCTGGCTCGCTCGCTTGCTCTCCTGTCTGGCTCGCTCTCATATATGGCTAGCTCTCTTGCTCTCTTGTCTTGCTCGCTCTCTTATCTGGCTCGCTCGCTCTCATATCTGGCTGGCTCGCTTGCTCTCATATCTGGCTCGCTCGCTTGCTCTCATATCTGGCTCGCTCTCATATCTGGATCGCTCGCTTGCTCTCATATCTGGCTCGCTCGCTTGCTTAATTGTCTGACTCGCTCTCTTATCTGTCTCGCTCTCTCCCACATCTGGCTTGCTCGCTTGCTCTCATATCTGGCTCGCTTGCTGCTCTCTTGTCTGGCTCGCTCTCATATCTGGCTTGCTCGCTTGCTCTCATATCTGGCTCGCTCGCTTGCTCTCTTGTCTGGCTCCCTCTCTTATCTGGCTCGCTCGCATATCTGGCTCGCTCGCTCTCACATCTGGCTGGCTTGCTTGCTCTCATATCTGGCTCGCTCGCTTGCTCTCATATCTGGCTCGCTCTCTTGTCTGGCTCGCTCGCTTGCTTAATTGTCTGGCTCGCTCTCTTATCTGCCTCGCTCTCTCTCACATCTGGCTTGCTCGCTTGCTCTCATATCTGGCTCGCTCGCTTGCTCTCATATCTGGCTCGCTCTCATATCTGGATCGCTCGCTTGCTCTCATATCTGGCTCGCTCGCTTGCTTAATTGTCTGACTCGCTCTCTTATCTGTCTCGCTCTCTCTCACATCTGGCTTGCTCGCTTGCTCTCATATCTGGCTCGCTCGCTGCTCTCTTGTCTGGCTCGCTCTCATATCTGGCTTGCTCGCTTGCTCTCATATCTGGCTCGCTCGCTTGCTCTCTTGTCTGGCTCCCTCTCTTATCTGGCTCGCTCGCATATCTGGCTCGCTCGCTCTCACATCTGGCTGGCTTGCTTGCTCTCATATCTGGCTCACTCGCTTGCTCTCTTGTCTGGCTCGCTCTCATATATGGCTAGCTCGCTTGCTCTCTTGTCTTGCTCGCTCTCTTATCTGGCTCGCTCGCTCTCATATCTGGCTGGCTCGCTTGCTCTCATATCTGGCTCGCTCGCTTGCTCTCATATCTGGCTCGCTCTCATGTCTGGCTTGCTCGCTCTCATGTCTGGCTCGCTCTCATATCTGGATCGCTCGCTTGCTCTCATATCTGGCTCGCTCGCTTGCTTAATTGTCTGTCTCGCTCTCTTATCTGCCTCGCTCTCTCTCACATCTGGCTTGCTCGCTTGCTCTCATATCTGGCTCGCTCGCTGCTCTCTTGTCTGGCTCGCTCTCTTATCTGGCTCGCTCACATATCTTGCTTGCTCACTCTCACATCTGGCTCGCTCGCTTGCTCTTATATCTGGCTCGCTCGCTTGCTCTCTTGTCTGGCTCGCTCTCTTATCTGGCTTGCTCGCTAGCATATCTGGCTTGCTCGCTTGCTCTCTTGTCTTGCTTGCTCTCTTATCTGGCTCGCTGGCTCTCTTATCTGCCTCGCTCTCTCTCACATCTGGCTTGCTCGCTTGCTCTCATATCTGGCTCGCTCGCTGCTCTCTTGTCTGGCTCGCTCTCTTATCTGGCTCGCTCACATATCTTGCTTGCTCACTCTCACATCTGGCTCGCTCGCTTGCTCTTATATCTGGCTCGCTCGCTTGCTCTCTTGTCTGGCTCGCTCTCTTATCTGGCTTGCTCGCTAGCATATCTGGCTTGCTCGCTTGCTCTCTTGTCTGGCTTGCTCTCTTATCTGGCTCGCTGGCTCTCTTATCTGGCTCGCTCGCTTGCTCTCATGTCTGGCTCGCTCAGTCTCATATCTGGCTTTCTCGCTTGCTCTCTTGTCTTGTTCGCTCTCTTATCTGGCTCGCTCTCATTTCTGGCTTGCTCGCTTGCTCTCATATCTGGCTTGCTCGCTTGCTCTCTTGTCTGGCTCGCTCTCTTATCTGGCTCGCTCGCATATCTTGCTCGCTCTCTCTCATATCTGGCTGGCTTGCTTGCTTTCTTATCTGGCTCACTCGCTTGCTCTCATATCTGGCTCGCTCGCTCGCTCTCACATCTGGTTCGCTCTCTTATCTGGCTCGCTCGCATATCTGGCTCGCTTGCTCTCACATCTAGCTGGCTCGCTTGCTTTCATATCTGGCTCGCTCTCCTATCTGGCTTGCTCGCTAGCATATCTGGCTCGCTGGCTTGCTCTCTTGTCTAGCTTGCTCTCTTATCTGGCTCGCTGGCTCTCTTATCTGGCTCGCTCGCTTGCTCTCATGTCTGGCTCGCTCACTCTCATATCTGGCTTTCTCGCTTGCTCTCTTGTCTGGTTCGCTCTCTTATCTGGCTCGCTCTCATATCTGGCTTGCTTGCTTGCTCTCTTGTCTGGCTTGCTTTCTTATCTGGCTCGCTCATATATCTTGCTCGCTCGCTCTCACATCTGGCTGGCTTGCTTGCTTTCATATCTGGCTCGCTCGCTTGCTCTCATATCTGGCTCGCTCGCTCTCACATCTGGTTCGCTCTCTTATCTGGCTCGCTCGCATATCTGGCTCGCTTGCTCTCACATCTAGCTGGCTCGCTTGCTTTCATATCTGGCTCGCTCGCTTGCTCTCTTGTCTGGCTCTCTCTCTCATCTGGCTCGCTCTCATATCATGCTTGCTAACTTGCTCTAATTTCTGGCTCGCTCGCTTGCTCTCTTGTCTGTCTCGCTCTCTTTTATGGCTCGCTCGCATATCTGGCTCGCTCGCTCTCAAATCTGGCTCGCTTGCTTGTTCTCATATATGGCTTGCTCACTTGCTCTCATATCCGGCTCGCTCGCTTGCTCTCATATCTGGCTCGCTCGCTTGCTCTCTTGTCTGGCTCGCTCTCTTATCTGGCTCGCTCGCATATCTGGTTCGCTCGCTCTCAAATCTGACTCGCTTGCTTGCTCTCATATCTGGCTAGTTCGCTTGCTCTCTTGTCTTGCTCGCTCTCTTATCTGGCTCGCTCGCTCTCATATCTGGCTGGCTCGCTTGCTCTCATATCTGGCTCGCTCGCTTGCTCTCTTGTCTTGCTCGCTCTCTTATCTGGCTCGCTCGCTCTCATATCTGGCTGGCTCGCTTGCTCTCATATCTGGCTGGCTCGCTTGCTCTCATATCTGGTTCGCTCGCTTGCTCTTTTGTCTGGCTCGCTATCTTATCTGGCTTGCTCGCTAGAATATCTGGCTCGCACGCTTGCTCTCTTGTCTGGCTTGCTCTCTTATCTTGCTCGCTCGCTCTCATATCTGGCTCGCTCGCTTCCTCTCATGTCTGGCTCGCTCGCTCTCATATCTGGCTCGCTCGCTTGCTCTCTTGTCTGGCTCCCTCTCTTATCTGGCTCGCTCGCATATCTGGCTAGCTTGCTCTCACATCTGGCTGGCTCGCTTGCTCTCATTTCTGGCTGGCTCGCTTGCTCTCATTTCTGGCTCGCTCGCTTGCTCTCATATCTGGCTCGCTCGCTTGCTCTCATATCTGGCTCGCTCGCTTGCTCTCTTGTCTGGCTCGCTCTCATATATGGCTAGCTCGCTTGCTCTCTTGTCTTGCTCGCTCTCTTATCTGGCTCGTTCGCTCTCATATCTGGCTGGCTCGCTTGCTCTCACATCTGGCTTGCTCGCTTGCTCTCATATCTGGCTCGCTCGCTGCTCTCTTGTCTGGCTCGCTCTCATATCTGGCTTGCTCGCTTGCTCTCATATCTGGCTCGCTCGCTTGCTCTCTTGTCTGGCTCCCTCTCTTATCTGGCTCGCTCGCATATCTGGCTCGCTCGCTCTCACATCTGGCTGGCTTGCTTGCTCTCATATCTGGCTCGCTCGCTTGCTCTCATATCTGGCTCGCTCGCTTGCTCTCTTGTCTGGCTCGCTCGCTTGCTTAATTGTCTGGCTCGCTCTCTTATCTGCCTCGCTCTCTCTCACATCTGGCTTGCTCGCTTGCTCTCATATCTGGCTCGCTCGCTTGCTCTCATATTTGGCTCGCTCTCATTTCTGGATCGCTCGCTTGCTCTCATATCTGGCTCGCTCGCTTGCTTAATTGTCTGACTCGCTCTCTTATCTGTCTCGCTCTCTCTCACATCTGGCTTGCTCGCTTGCTCTCATATCTGGCTCGCTCGCTGCTCTCTTGTCTGGCTCGCTCTCATATCTGGCTTGCTCGCTTGCTCTCATATCTGGCTCGCTCGCTTGCTCTCTTGTCTGGCTCCCTCTCTTATCTGGCTCGCTCGCATATCTGGCTCGCTCGCTCTCACATCTGGCTGGCTTGCTTGCTCTCATATCTGGCTCGCTCGCTTGCTCTCATATCTGGCTCGCTCGCTTGCTCTCTTGTCTGGCTCGCTCGCTTGCTTAATTGTCTGGCTCGCTCTCTTATCTGCCTCGCTCTCTCTCACATCTGGCTTGCTCGCTTGCTCTCATATCTGGCTCGCTCGCTTGCTCTCATATTTGGCTCGCTCTCATTTCTGGATCGCTCGCTTGCTCTCATATCTGGCTCGCTCGCTTGCTTAATTGTCTGACTCGCTCTCTTATCTGTCTCGCTCTCTCTCACATCTGGCTTGCTCGCTTGCTCTCATATCTGGCTCGCTCGCTGCTCTCTTGTCTGGCTCGCTCTCATATCTGGCTTGCTCGCTTGCTCTCATATCTGGCTCGCTCGCTTGCTCTCTTGTCTGGCTCCCTCTCTTATCTGGCTCGCTCGCATATCTGGCTCGCTCGCTCTCACATCTGGCTGGCTTGCTTGCTCTCATGTCTGGCTCGCTCTCATATCTGGATCGCTCGCTTGCTCTCATATCTGGCTCGCTCGCTTGCTTAATTGTCTGTCTCGCTCTCTTATCTGCCTCGCTCTCTCTCACATCTGGCTTGCTCGCTTGCTCTCATATCTGGCTCGCTCGCTGCTCTCTTGTCTGGCTCGCTCTCTCTCACATCTGGCTTGCTTGCTTGCTCTCATATCTGGCTCGCTCGCTGCTCTCTTGTCTGGCTCGCTCTCATATCTGGCTTGCTCGCTTGCTCTCATATCTGGCTCGCTCGCTTGCTCTCTTGTCTGGCTCCCTCTCTTATCTGGCTCGCTCGCATATCTGGCTCGCTCGCTCTCACATCTGGCTGGCTTGCTTGCTCTCATGTCTGGCTCGCTCTCATATCTGGATCGCTCGCTTGCTCTCATATCTGGCTCGCTCGCTTGCTTAATTGTCTGTCTCGCTCTCTTATCTGCCTCGCTCTCTCTCACATCTGGCTTGCTCGCTTGCTCTCATATCTGGCTCGCTCGCTGCTCTCTTGTCTGGCTCGCTCTCTTATCTGGCTCGCTCACATATCTTGCTTGCTCACTCTCACATCTGGCTCGCTCGCTTGCTCTCATGTCTGGCTCGCTCACTCTCATATCTGGCTTTCTCGCTTGCTCTCTTGTCTGGCTCCCTCTCTTATCTGGCTCGCTCGCATATCTGGCTCGCTCGCTCTCACATCTGGCTGGCTTGCTTGCTCTCATATCTGGCTCGCTCGCTTGCTCTCATATCTGGCTCGCTCTCTTGCTCTCTTGTCTGGCTCGCTCGCTTGCTTAATTGTCTGGCTCGCTCTCTTATCTGCCTCGCTCTCTCTCACATCTGGCTTGCTCGCTTGCTCTCATATCTGGCTCGCTCGCTTGCTCTCATATCTGGCTCGCTCTCATATCTGGATCGCTCGCTTGCTCTCATATCTGGCTCGCTCGCTTGCTTAATTGTCTGACTCGCTCTCTTATCTGTCTCGCTCTCTCTCACATCTGGCTTGCTCGCTTGCTCTCATATCTGGCTCGCTCGCTGCTCTCTTGTCTGGCTCGCTCTCATATCTGGCTTGCTCGCTTGCTCTCATATCTGGCTCGCTCGCTTGCTCTCTTGTCTGGCTCCCTCTCTTATCTGGCTCGCTCGCATATCTGGCTCGCTCGCTCTCACATCTGGCTGGCTTGCTTGCTCTCATATCTGGCTCACTCGCTTGCTCTCTTGTCTGGCTCGCTCTCATATATGGCTAGCTCGCTTGCTCTCTTGTCTTGCTCGCTCTCTTATCTGGCTCGCTCGCTCTCATATCTGGCTGGCTCGCTTGCTCTCATATCTGGCTCGCTCGCTTGCTCTCATATCTGGCTCGCTCTCATGTCTGGCTTGCTCGCTCTCATGTCTGGCTCGCTCTCATATCTGGATCGCTCGCTTGCTCTCATATCTGGCTCGCTCGCTTGCTTAATTGTCTGTCTCGCTCTCTTATCTGCCTCGCTCTCTCTCACATCTGGCTTGCTCGCTTGCTCTCATATCTGGCTCGCTCGCTGCTCTCTTGTCTGGCTCGCTCTCTTATCTGGCTCGCTCACATATCTTGCTTGCTCACTCTCACATCTGGCTCGCTCGCTTGCTCTTATATCTGGCTCGCTCGCTTGCTCTCTTGTCTGGCTCGCTCTCTTATCTGGCTTGCTCGCTAGCATATCTGGCTTGCTCGCTTGCTCTCTTGTCTGGCTTGCTCTCTTATCTGGCTCGCTGGCTCTCTTATCTGCCTCGCTCTCTCTCACATCTGGCTTGCTCGCTTGCTCTCATATCTGGCTCGCTCGCTGCTCTCTTGTCTGGCTCGCTCTCTTATCTGGCTCGCTCACATATCTTGCTTTCTCACTCTCACATCTGGCTCGCTCGCTTGCTCTTATATCTGGCTCGCTCGCTTGCTCTCTTGTCTGGCTCGCTCTCTTATCTGGCTTGCTCGCTAGCATATCTGGCTTGCTCGCTTGCTCTCTTGTCTGGCTTGCTCTCTTATCTGGCTCGCTGGCTCTCTTATCTGGCTCGCTCGCTTGCTCTCATGTCTGGCTCGCTCAGTCTCATATCTGGCTTTCTCGCTTGCTCTCTTGTCTTGTTCGCTCTCTTATCTGGCTCGCTCTCATTTCTGGCTTGCTCGCTTGCTCTCATATCTGGCTTGCTCGCTTGCTCTCTTGTCTGGCTCCCTCTCTTATCTGGCTCGCTCGCATATCTGGCTCGCTCGCTCTCACATCTGGCTGGCTTGCTTGCTCTCATATCTGGCTCACTCGCTTGCTCTCTTGTCTGGCTCGCTCTCATATATGGCTAGCTCGCTTGCTCTCTTGTCTTGCTCGCTCTCTTATCTGGCTCGCTCGCTCTCATATCTGGCTGGCTCGCTTGCTCTCATATCTGGCTCGCTCGCTTGCTCTCATATCTGGCTCGCTCTCATGTCTGGCTTGCTCGCTCTCATGTCTGGCTCGCTCTCATATCTGGATCGCTCGCTTGCTCTCATATCTGGCTCGCTCGCTTGCTTAATTGTCTGTCTCGCTCTCTTATCTGCCTCGCTCTCTCTCACATCTGGCTTGCTCGCTTGCTCTCATATCTGGCTCGCTCGCTGCTCTCTTGTCTGGCTCGCTCTCTTATCTGGCTCGCTCACATATCTTGCTTGCTCACTCTCACATCTGGCTCGCTCGCTTGCTCTTATATCTGGCTCGCTCGCTTGCTCTCTTGTCTGGCTCGCTCTCTTATCTGGCTTGCTCGCTAGCATATCTGGCTTGCTCGCTTGCTCTCTTGTCTGGCTTGCTCTCTTATCTGGCTCGCTGGCTCTCTTATCTGCCTCGCTCTCTCTCACATCTGGCTTGCTCGCTTGCTCTCATATCTGGCTCGCTCGCTGCTCTCTTGTCTGGCTCGCTCTCTTATCTGGCTCGCTCACATATCTTGCTTTCTCACTCTCACATCTGGCTCGCTCGCTTGCTCTTATATCTGGCTCGCTCGCTTGCTCTCTTGTCTGGCTCGCTCTCTTATCTGGCTTGCTCGCTAGCATATCTGGCTTGCTCGCTTGCTCTCTTGTCTGGCTTGCTCTCTTATCTGGCTCGCTGGCTCTCTTATCTGGCTCGCTCGCTTGCTCTCATGTCTGGCTCGCTCAGTCTCATATCTGGCTTTCTCGCTTGCTCTCTTGTCTTGTTCGCTCTCTTATCTGGCTCGCTCTCATTTCTGGCTTGCTCGCTTGCTCTCATATCTGGCTTGCTCGCTTGCTCTCTTGTCTGGCTCGCTCTCTTATCTGGCTCGCTCGCATATCTTGCTCGCTCTCTCTCATATCTGGCTGGCTTGCTTGCTTTCATATCTGGCTCACTCGCTTGCTCTCATATCTGGCTCGCTCGCTCGCTCTCACATCTGGTTCGCTCTCTTATCTGGCTCGCTCGCATATCTGGCTCGCTTGCTCTCACATCTAGCTGGCTCGCTTGCTTTCATATCTGGCTCGTTTGCTTGCTCTCTTGTCTGGCTCGCTCTCCTATCTGGCTTGCTCGCTAGCATATCTGGCTCGCTGGCTTGCTCTCTTGTCTAGCTTGCTCTCTTATCTGGCTCGCTGGCTCTCTTATCTGGCTCGCTCGCTTGCTCTCATGTCTGGCTCGCTCACTCTCATATCTGGCTTTCTCGCTTGCTCTCTTGTCTGGTTCGCTCTCTTATCTGGCTCGCTCTCATATCTGGCTTGCTTGCTTGCTCTCTTGTCTGGCTTGCTTTCTTATCTGGCTCGCTCATATATCTTGCTCGCTCGCTCTCACATCTTGCTGGCTTGCTTGCTTTCATATCTGGCTCGCTCTCTTGCTCTCATATCTGGCTCGCTCGCTCGCTCTCACATCTGGTTCGCTCTCTTATCTGGCTCGCTCGCATATCTGGCTCGCTTGCTCTCACATCTAGCTGGCTCGCTTGCTTTCATATCTGGCTCGCTCGCTTGCTCTCTTGTCTGGCTCTCTCTCTCATCTGGCTCGCTCTCATATCATGCTTGCTAACTTGCTCTAATTTCTGGCTCGCTCGCTTGCTCTCTTGTCTGTCTCGCTCTCTTTTATGGCTCGCTCGCATATCTGGCTCGCTCGCTCTCAAATCTGGCTCGCTTGCTTGTTCTCATATATGGCTTGCTCACTTGCTCTCATATCCGGCTCGCTCGCTTGCTCTCATATCTGGCTCGCTCGCTTGCTCTCTTGTCTGGCTCGCTCTCTTATCTGGCTCGCTCGCATATCTGGTTCGCTCGCTCTCAAATCTGGCTCGCTTGCTTGCTCTCATATCTGGCTAGTTCGCTTGCTCTCTTGTCTTGCTCGCTTTCTTATCTGGCTCGCTCGCTCTCATATCTGGCTGGCTCGCTTGCTCTCATATCTGGCTCGCTCGCTTGCTCTCTTGTCTTGCTCGCTCTCTTATCTGGCTCGCTGGCTCTCATATCTGGCTGGCTCGCTTGCTCTCATATCTGGCTGGCTCGCTTGCTCTCATATCTGGTTCGCTCGCTTGCTCTTTTGTCTGGCTCGCTATCTTATCTGGCTTGCTCGCTAAAATATCTGGCTCGCACGCTTGCTCTCTTGTCTGGCTTGCTCTCTTATCTTGCTCGCTCGCTCTCATATCTGGCTCGCTCGCTTCCTCTCATGTCTGGCTCGCTCGCTCTCATATCTGGCTCGCTCGCTTGCTCTCTTGTCTGGCTCCCTCTCTTATCTGGCTCGCTCGCATATCTGGCTAGCTCGCTCTCACATCTGGCTGGCTCGCTTGCTCTCATTTCTGGCTGGCTCGCTTGCTCTCATTTCTGGCTCGCTCGCTTGCTCTCATATCTGGCTCGCTCGCTTGCTCTCATATCTGGCTCGCTCGCTTGCTCTCTTGTCTGGCTCGCTCTCATATATGGCTAGCTCGCTTGCTCTCTTGTCTTGCTCGCTCTCTTATCTGGCTCGTTCGCTCTCATATCTGGCTGGCTCGCTTGCTCTCACATCTGGCTGGCTCGCTTGCTCTCATATCTGGCTCGCTCGCTGCTCTCTTGTCTGGCTCGCTCTCATATCTGGCTTGCTCGCTTGCTCTCATATCTGGCTCGCTCGCTTGCTCTCTTGTCTGGCTCCCTCTCTTATCTGGCTCGCTCGCATATCTGGCTCGCTCGCTCTCACATCTGGCTGGCTTGCTTGCTCTCATATCTGGCTCGCTCGCTTGCTCTCATATCTGGCTCGCTCGCTTGCTCTCTTGTCTGGCTCGCTCGCTTGCTTAATTGTCTGGCTCGCTCTCTTATCTGCCTCGCTCTCTCTCACATCTGGCTTGCTCGCTTGCTCTCATATCTGGCTCGCTCGCTTGCTCTCATATCTGGCTCGCTCTCATTTCTGGATCGCTCGCTTGCTCTCATATCTGGCTCGCTCGCTTGCTTAATTGTCTGACTCGCTCTCTTATCTGTCTCGCTCTCTCTCACATCTGGCTTGCTCGCTTGCTCTCATATCTGGCTCGCTCGCTGCTCTCTTGTCTGGCTCGCTCTCATATCTGGCTTGCTCGCTTGCTCTCATATCTGGCTCGCTCGCTTGCTCTCTTGTCTGGCTCCCTCTCTTATCTGGCTCGCTCGCATATCTGGCTCGCTCGCTCTCACATCTGGCTGGCTTGCTTGCTCTCATATCTGGCTCGCTCGCTTGCTCTCATATCTGGCTCGCTCTCTTGCTCTCTTGTCTGGCTTGCTTGCTTGCTTAATTGTCAGGCTCGCTCTCTTATCTGCCTCGCTTGCTCTCATATCTGGCTCGCTCGCTGCTCTCTTGTCTGGCTCGCTCTCTTATCTGGCTCGCTCGCATATCTTGCTCGCTCGCTTGCTCTCTTGTCTGACTTGCTCTCTTATCTGTCTCTCTCTCACATCTGGCTCGCTCGCTTGCTCTCATATCTGGCTCGCTCGCTCTCATGTCTGGCTCGCTCTCATATCTGGATCGCTCGCTTGCTCTCATATCTGGCTCGCTCGCTTGCTTAATTGTCTGGCTCGCTCTCTTATCTGCCTCGCTCTCTCTCACATCTGGCTTGCTCGCTTGCTCTCATATCTGGCTCGCTCGCTGCTCTCTTGTCTGGCTCGCTCGCATATCTTGCTCGCTCGCTTGCTCACTTGTCTGACTTGCTCTCTTATCTGTCTCTCTCTCACATCTGGCTCGCTCGCTTGCTCTCATATCTAGCTCGCTTGCTCTCTTATCTGGCTTGCTCGCTAGCATATCTGGCTCGATCGCTTGCTCTCTTGTCTGGCTCGCTCTCTTATCTGGCTTGCTCGCTTGCTCTCTTGTCTGGCTCGCTCTCTTATCTGGCTTGCTCGCTTGCTCTCTTGTCTGGCTCGCTATCTTATCTGGCTCGCTCGCTTGCTTAATTGTCTGGCTCGCTCTTATCTGCCTCGCTCTCTCACATCTGGCTTGCTCGCTTGCTCTCATATCTGGCTCACTCGCTGCTCTCTTGTCTGGCTCGCTCTCTTATCTGGCTCGCTCGCATATCTTGCTCGCTCGCTCTCACATCTGGCTCGCTCGCTTGCTCTCATATCTGGCTCGCTCGCTTGCTCTCTTGTCTGGCTTGCTCTCTTACCTGTCTCGCTCTCACATCTGGCTCGTTCGCTTGCTCTCATATCTGGCTCGCTCGCTTGCTCTCTTGTCTGGCTCGCTCTCTTATCTGGCTTGCTTGCTAGCATATGTGGCTCGCTCGCTTGCTCTCTTGTCTGGCTTGCTCTCTTATCTGGCTCGCTCGCATATCTTGCTCGCTCGCTCTCACATCTGGCTGGCTTGCTTGCTTTCATATCTGGCTCGCTCGCTTGCTCTCTTGTCTGGCTCGCTCTCTTATCTGGCTCGCTCACATATCTGGCTCGCTCGCTCTCACATCGAGCTGGCTCGCTTGCTCTCTTATCTGGCTCGCTCGCTTGCTCTCTTGTCTGGCTCGCTCTCTTATCTGGCTCGCTCTCATATCTGGCTTGCTAGCTTGCTCTCATATCTGGCTCGCTCGCTTTCTCTCTTGTCTGTCTCGCTCTCTTTTATGGATCGCTCACATATCTGGCTCACTCGCTCTCAAATCTGGCTCGCTCGCTCTCAAATCTGGCTCGCTCGCTTGCTCTCATATCTGGCTTGCTCGCTCGCTCTCATATCCGGCTCGCTCGCTTGCTCTCATATCTGGCTTGCTCTCTTGTCTGGCTCGCTCTCTTATCTGGCTCGCTTGCATATCTGGCTCGCTCGCTCTCAAATCTGGCTCGCTCGCTTGCTCTCATATCTGGCTAGTTCGCTTGCTCTCTTGTCTTGCTCGCTCCCTTATATGGCTCGCTCACTCTCATATCTGGCTGGCTCGCTTGCTCTCATTTCTGGCTGGCTCGCTTTCTCTCATATCTGGCTCGCTCGCTTGCTTTCATATCTGGCTCGCTCGCTTGCTCTCTTGACTGGCTCGCTCTCATATCTGGCTAGCTCGCTTGCTCTCTTGTCTTGCTCACTCTTATCTGGCTCGCTCGCTCTCATATCTGGCTGGCTCGCTTGCTCTCATATCTGGCTCGCTCGCTTGCTCTCATATCTGGCTCGCTCGCTCTCATGTCTGGCTCGCTCTCATATCTGGATCGCTCACTTGCTCTCATATCTGGCTCGCTCGCTTGCTTAATTGTCTGGCTCGCTCTCTTATCTGCCTCGCTCTCTCTCACATCTGGCTTGCTCGCTTGCTCTCATATCTGGCTCGCTCGCTTGCTCTCTTGTCCGGCTCGCTCTCTTATCTGGCTCGCTCGCATATCTTGCTCGCTCGCTTGCTCTCTTGTCTGACTTGCTCTCTTATCTGTCTCTCTCTCACATCTGGCTCGCTCGCTTGCTCTCTTACCTAGCTCGCTCGCTCTCTTATCTGGCTTGCTCGCTAGCATATCTAGCTCGCTCGCTTGCTCTCTAGTCTGGCTTGCTCTCTTATCTGGCTCGCTCGCTCTCATATCTGGCTCGCTCGCTTGCTCTCATGTCTGGCTCGCTCGCTCTCATATCTGGCTTGCTCGCTTGCTCTCATGTCTGGCTCGCTCGCTCACATATCTGGCTTTCTCGCTTGCTCTCTTGTCTGGTTCGCTCTCTTATCTGGCTCGCTCGCATATCTGGCTCGCTCGCTCTCAAATCTGGCTCGCTTGCTTGTTCTCATATATGGCTTGCTCACTTGCTCTCATATCCGGCTCGCTCGCTTGCTCTCATATCTGGCTCGCTCGCTTGCTCTCTTGTCTGGCTCGCTCTCTTATCTGGCTCGCTCGCATATCTGGTTCGCTCGCTCTCAAATCTGGCTCGCTCGCTTGCTCTCATATCTGGCTAGTTCGCTTGCTCTCTTGTCTTGCTCGCTCTCTTATCTGGCTCGCTCGCTCTCATATCTGGCTGGCTCGCTTGCTCTCATATCTGGCTCGCTCGCTTGCTCTCTTGTCTTGCTCGCTCTCTTATCTGGCTCGCTCGCTCTCATATCTGGCTGGCTCGCTTGCTCTCATATCTGGCTCGCTCGCTTGCTCTCATATCTGGCTCGCTCTCATGTCTGGCTTGCTCGCTCTCATGTCTGGCTCGCTCTCATATCTGGATCGCTCGCTTGCTCTCATATCTGGCTCGCTCGCTCGCTTAATTGTCTGTCTCGCTCTCTTATCTGCCTCGCTCTCTCTCACATCTGGCTTGCTCGCTTGCTTTCATATCTGGCTCGCTCGCTGCTCTCTTGTCTGGCTCGCTCTCTTATCTGGCTCGCTCACATATCTTGCTTGCTCACTCTCACATCTGGCTCGCTCGCTTGCTCTTATATCTGGCTCGCTCGCTTGCTCTCTTGTCTGGCTCGCTCTCTTATCTGGCTTGCTCGCTAGCATATCTGGCTTGCTCGCTTGCTCTCTTGTCTGGCTTGCTCTCTTATCTGGCTCGCTGGCTCTCTTATCTGCCTCGCTCGCTTGCTCTCATGTCTGGCTCGCTCAGTCTCATATCTGGCTTTCTCGCTTGCTCTCTTGTCTTGTTCGCTCTCTTATCTGGCTCGCTCTCATTTCTGGCTTGCTCGCTTGCTCTCATATCTGGCTTGCTCGCTTGCTCTCTTGTCTGGCTCGCTCTCTTATCTGGCTCGCTCGCATATCTTGCTCGCTCTCTCTCATATCTGGCTGGCTTGCTTGCTTTCATATCTGGCTCACTCGCTTGCTCTCATATCTGGCTCGCTCGCTCGCTCTCACATCTGGTTCGCTCTCTTATCTGGCTCGCTCGCATATCTGGCTCGCTTGCTCTCACATCTAGCTGGCTCGCTTGCTTTCATATCTGGCTCGCTCGCTTGCTCTCTTGTCTGGCTCGCTCTCCTATCTGGCTTGCTCGCTAGCATATCTGGCTCGCTGGCTTGCTCTCTTGTCTAGCTTGCTCTCTTATCTGGCTCGCTGGCTCTCTTATCTGGCTCGCTCGCTTGCTCTCATGTCTGGCTCGCTCACTCTCATATCTGGCTTTCTCGCTTGCTCTCTTGTCTGGTTCGCTCTCTTATCTGGCTCGCTCTCATATCTGGCTTGCTTGCTTGCTCTCTTGTCTGGCTTGCTTTCTTATCTGGCTCGCTCATATATCTTGCTTGCTCGCTCTCACATCTGGCTGGCTTGCTTGCTTTCATATCTGGCTCGCTCGCTTGCTCTCATATCTGGCTCGCTCGCTCGCTCTCACATCTGGTTCGCTCTCTTATCTTGCTCGCTCGCATATCTGGCTCGCTTGCTCTCACATCTAGCTGGCTCGCTTGCTTTCATATCTGGCTCGCTCGCTTGCTCTCTTGTCTGGCTCTCTCTCTCATCTGGCTCGCTCTCATATCATGCTTGCTAACTTGCTCTAATTTCTGGCTCGCTCGCTTGCTCTCTTGTCTGTCTCGCTCTCTTTTATGGCTCGCTCGCATATCTGGCTCGCTCGCTCTCAAATCTGGCTCGCTTGCTTGTTCTCATATAAGGCTTGCTCACTTGCTCTCATATCCGGCTCGCTCGCTTGCTCTCATATCTGGCTCGCTCGCTTGCTCTCTTGTCTGGCTCGCTCTCTTATCTGGCTCGCTCGCATATCTGGTTCGCTCGCTCTCAAATCTGGCTCGCTCGCTTGCTCTCATATCTGGCTAGTTCGCTTGCTCTCTTGTCTTGCTCGCTCTCTTATCTGGCTCGCTCGCTCTCATATCTGGCTGGCTCGCTTGCTCTCATATCTGGCTCGCTCGCTTGCTCTCTTGTCTTGCTCGCTCTCTTATCTGGCTCGCTCGCTCTCATATCTGGCTGGCTCGCTTGCTCTCATATCTGGTTCGCTCGCTTGCTCTTTTGTCTGGCTCGCTATCTTATCTGGCTTGCTCGCTAGAATATCTGGCTCGCACGCTTGCTCTCTTGTCTGGCTTGCTCTCTTATCTGGCTCGCTCGCTCTCATATCTGGCTCGCTCACTTCCTCTCATGTCTGGCTCGCTCGCTCTCATATCTGGCTCGCTCGCTTGCTCTCTTGTCTGGCTCCCTCTCTTATCTGGCTCGCTCGCATATCTGGCTAGCTCGCTCTCACATCTGGCTGGCTCGCTTGCTCTCATTTCTGGCTGGCTCGCTTGCTCTCATTTCTGGCTCGCTCGCTTGCTCTCATATCTGGCTCGCTCGCTTGCTCTCATATCTGGCTCGCTCGCTTGCTCTCTTGTCTGGCTCGCTCTCATATATGGCTAGCTCGCTTGCTCTCTTGTCTTGCTCGCTCTCTTATCTGGCTCGCTCGCTCTCATATCTGGCTGGCTCGCTTGCTCTCACATCTGGCTTGCTCGCTTGCTCTCATATCTGGCTCGCTCGCTGCTCTCTTGTCTGGCTCGCTCTCATATCTGGCTTGCTCGCTTGCTCTCATATCTGGCACGCTCGCTTGCTCTCTTGTCTGGCTCCCTCTCTTATCTGGCTCGCTCGCATATCTGGCTCGCTCGCTCTCACATCTGGCTGGCTTGCTTGCTCTCATATCTGGCTCGCTCGCTTGCTCTCATATCTGGCTCGCTCGCTTGCTCTCTTGTCTGGCTCGCTCGCTTGCTTAATTGTCTGGCTCGCTCTCTTATCTGCCTCGCTCTCTCTCACATCTGGCTTGCTCGCTTGCTCTCATATCTGGCTCGCTCGCTTGCTCTCATATCTGGCTCGCTCTTATTTCTGGATCGCTCGCTTGCTCTCATATCTGGCTCGCTCGCTTGCTTAATTGTCTGACTCGCTCTCTTATCTGTCTCGCTCTCTCTCACATCTGGCTTGCTCGCTTGCTCTCATATCTGGCTCGCTCGCTGCTCTCTTGTCTGGCTCGCTCTCATATCTGGCTTGCTCGCTTGCTCTCATATCTGGCTCGCTCGCTTGCTCTCTTGTCTGGCTCCCTCTCTTATCTGGCTCGCTCGCATATCTGGCTCGCTCGCTCTCACATCTGGCTGGCTTGCTTGCTCTCATATCTGGCTCGCTCACTTGCTCTCATATCTGGCTCCCTCTCTTGCTCTCTTGTCTGGCTCGCTTGCTTGCTTAATTGTTTGGCTCGCTCTCTTATCTGCATCGCTCTCTCTCACATCTGGCTTGCTCGCTTGCTCTCATATCTGGCTCGCTCGCTGCTCTCTTGTCTGGCTCGCTCTCTTATCTGGCTCGCTCGCATATCTTGCTCGCTCGCTTGCTCTCTTGTCTGACTTGCTCTCTTATCTGTGTCTCTCTAACATCTGGCTCGCTCGCTTGCTCTCATATCTGGCTCGCTCGCTCTCATGTCTGGCTCGCTCTCATATCTGGATCGCTCGCTTGCTCTCATATCTGGCTCGCTCGCTTGCTTAATTGTCTGGCTCGCTCTCTTATCTGCCTCGCTCTCTCTCACATCTGGCTTGCTCGCTTGCTCTCATATCTGGCTCGCTCGCTGCTCTCTTGTCTGGCTCGCTCGCATATCTTGCTCGCTCGCTTGCTCTCTTGTCTGACTTGCTCTCTTATCTGTCTCTCTCTCACATCTGGCTCGCTCGCTTGCTCTCATATCTAGCTCGCTTGCTCTCTTATCTGGCTTGCTCGCTAGCATATCTGGCTCGATCGCTTGCTCTCTTGTCTGGCTCGCTCTCTTATCTGGCTTGCTCGCTTGCTCTCTTGTCTGGCTCGCTCTCTTATCTGGCTTGCTCGCTTGCTCTCTTGTCTGGCTCGCTCTCTTATCTGGCTCGCTCGCTTGTTTAATTGTCTGGCTCGCTCTTATCTGCCTCGCTCTCTCTCACATCTTGCTTGCTCGCTTGCTCTCATATCTGGCTCACTCGCTGTTCTCTTGTCTGGCTCGCTCTCTTATCTGGCTCGCTCGCATATCTTGCTCGCTCGCTCTCATATCTGGCTCGCTCGCTTGCTCTCATATCTGGCTCGCTCGCTTGCTCTCTTGTCTGGCTCGCTCTCTTATCTGGCTTGCTCACTAGCATATCTGGCTCGCTCGCTTGCTCTCTTGTCTGGCTTGCTCTCTTACCTGTCTCGCTATCACATCTGGCTCGTTCGCTTGCTCTCATATCTGGCTCGCTCGCTTGCTCTCTTGTCTGGCTCGCTCTCTTATCTGGCTTGCTTGCTAGCATATGTGGCTCGCTCGCTTGCTCTCTTGTCTGGCTTGCTCTCTTATCTGGCTCGCTCGCATATCTTGCTCGCTCGCTCTCACATCTGGCTGGCTTGCTTGCTTTCATATCTGGCTCGCTCGCTTGCTCTCTTGTCTGGCTCGCTCTCTTATCTGGCTCGCTCACATATCTGGCTCGCTCGCTCTCACATCAAGCTGGCTCGCTTGCTCTCATATCTGGCTCGCTCGCTTGCTCTCTTGTCTGGCTCGCTCTCTTATCTGGCTCGCTCTCATATCTGGCTTGCTAGCTTGCTCTCATATCTGGCTCTCTCGCTTTCTCTCTTGTCTGTCTCGCTCTCTTTTATGGATCGCTCACATATCTGGCTCACTCGCTCTCAAATCTGGCTCGCTCGCTTGCTCTCATATCTGGCTTGCTCGCTCGCTCTCATATCCGGCTCGCTCGCTTGCTCTCATATCTGGCTTGCTCTCTTGTCTGGCTCGCTCTCTTATCTGGCTCGCTCGCATATCTGGCTCGCTCGCTCTCAAATCTGGCTCGCTCGCTTGCTCTCATATCTGGCTAGTTCGCTTGCTCTCTTGTCTTGCTCGCTCCCTTATCTGGCTCGCTCGCTCTCATATCTGGCTGGCTCGCTTGCTCTCATTTCTGTCTGGCTCGCTTTCTCTCATATCTGGCTCGCTCGCTTGCTTTCATATCTGGCTCGCTCGCTTGCTCTCTTGTCTGGCTCGCTCTCATAT
This sequence comes from Hyla sarda, assembly GCF_029499605.1. Taxonomy (NCBI): domain Eukaryota; kingdom Metazoa; phylum Chordata; class Amphibia; order Anura; family Hylidae; genus Hyla; species Hyla sarda. The sequence goes on from NC_079191.1 coordinate 305,224,028, forward strand.
CTGGCTAGCTCGCTTGCTCTCTTGTCTTGCTCACTCTTATCTGGCTCGCTCGCTCTCATATCTGGCTGGCTCGCTTGCTCTCATATCTGGCTCGCTCGCTTGCTCTCATATCTGGCTCGCTCGCTCTCATGTCTGGCTCGCTCTCATATCTGGATCGCTCGCTTGCTCTCATATCTGGCTCGCTCGCTGCTTAATTGTCTGGCTCGTTCTCTTATCTGCCTCGCTCTCTCTCACATCTGGCTTGCTCGCTTGCTCTCAGATCTGGCTCGCTCGCTTGCTCTCTTGTCTGGCTCGCTCTCTTATCTGGCTCGCTCGCATATCTTGCTCGCTCGCTTGCTCTCTTGTCTGACTTGCTCTCTTATCTGTCTCTCTCTCACATCTGGCTCGCTCGCTTGCTCTCATACCTAGCTCGCTCGCTCTCTTATCTGGCTTGCTCGCTAGCATATCTAGCTCGCTCGCTTGCTCTCTAGTCTGGCTTGCTCTCTTATCTGGCTCGCTCGCTCTCATATCTGGCTCGCTTGCTCTCATGTCTGGCTCGCTCGCTTTCATATCTGGCTCGCTCGCTTGCTCTCATGTCTGGCTTGCTCGCTTACATATCTGGCTTTCTCGCTTGCTCTCTTGTCTGGTTCGCTCTCTTATCTGGCTCGCTCTCATATTTGGCTTGCTCGCTTGCTCTCATATCTGGCTTGCTCGCTTGCTCTCTTGTCTGGCTCGCTCTCTTATCTGGCTTGCTTGCTAGCATATCTGGCTCGCTCGCTTGCTCTCTTGTCTGGCTTGCTCTTTTATCTGGCTCGCTGGCTCTCTTATCTGGCTCGCTCGCTTGCTCTCTTGTCTTGCTCTCTCTCTTATCTGGCTCGCTCGCTCTCATATCTGGCTGGCTCGCTTGCTCTCATATCTGGCTCGCTCGCTTGCTCTCATATCTGGCTCGCTCGCTCTCATGTCTGGCTCACTCTCATATCTGGATCGCTCGCTTGCTCTCATATCTGGCTCGCTCGCTTGCTTAATTGTCTGGCTCGCTCTCTTATCTGCCTCGCTCTCTCTCACATCTGGCTTGCTCGCTTGCTCTCATATCTGGCTCGCTCGCTTGCTCTCTTGTCTGGCTTGCTCTCTTATCTGGCTTGCTCGCATATCTGGCTCGCTCGCACATCTGGCTGGCTTGCTTGCTCTCATATCTGGCTCGCTCGCTTGCTCTCATATCTGGCTCGCTCGCTCTCATGTCTGGCTCGCTCTCATATCTGGATCGCTCCCTTGCTCTCATATCTGGCTCGCTCGCTTGCTTAATTGTCTGGCTCGCTCTCTTATCTGCCTCGCTCTCTCTCAAATCTGGCTTGCTCGCTTGCTCTCATATCTGGCTCGCTCGCTTGCTCTCTTGTCTGGCTCGCTCTCTTATCTGGCTCGCTTGCATATCTGGCTTGCTAGCTTGCTCTCATATCTGACTCGCTCGCTTGCTCTCTTGTCTGTCTCGCTCACTTTTATGGCTCGCTCACATATCTGGCTCGCTCGCTCTCAAATCTGGCTCGGTAGCTCTCAAATCTGGCTCGCTCGCTTACTCTCATATCTGGCTTGCTTGCTTTCTCTCATATCCGGCTCGCTCGCTTGCTCTCATATCTGGCTCGCTCGCTTGCTCTCTTGTCTGGCTCGCTCTCTTATCTGGCTCGCTCGCATATCTGGCTCGCTCGCTCTCAAATCTGGCTCGCTCGCTTGCTCTCATATCTGGCTAGTTCGCTTGCTCTCTTGTATTGCTCGCTCTCTTATCTGGCTCGCTCGCTCTCATATCTGGCTGGCTCGCTTGCTCTCATATCTGGCTCGCTCGCCTGCTCTCTTGTTTGGCTCGCTCTCTTATCTGACTTGCTCGCTTGCTCTCTTGTCTGGCTCGCTCTCTTATCTGGCTCGCTTGCTCTCATATCTGGCTCGCTCGCTTGATCTCATGTCTGGCTCGCTAGCTCTTATAACTGGCTCGCTCGATTGCTCTCATGTCTGGCTCGCTCGCTCTCATATCTGGCTTTCTCGCTTGCTCTCTTGTCTGGTTTGCTCTCTTATCTGGCTCGCTGTCATATCTGGCTTGCTCGCTTGCTCTCATATCTGGCTCGCTCACTTGCTCTCTTGTCTGGCTCGCTCTCTTATCTGGCTCACTCGCATATCTGGCTCGCTCGCTCTCATATCTGGCTTGCTCGCTTGCTCTCATATCTGGCTCGCTCGCTTGCTCTCAAATCTGGCTCGCTCGCTTGCTCTCATATCTGGCTAGCTCACTTGCTCTCTTGTCTTGCTCGCTCTCTTATCTGGCTCGCTCGCTCTCATATCTGGCTGGCTTGCTTGCTCTCATATCTGGCTCGCTCGCTTGCTCTCATATCTGGCTAGCTCGCTTGCTCTCTTGTCTTGCTCGCTCTCTTATCTGGCTCGCTCGCTCTCATATCTGGCTGGCTTGCTTGCTCTCATATCTGGCTCGCTCGCTTGCTCTCATATCTGGCTAGTTCGTTTGCTCTCTTGTCTTGCTCGCTCTCTTATCTGGCTCGCTCGCTCTCATATCTGGCTGGCTCGCTTGCTCTCATATCTGGCTTGCTCGCTTGCTCTCTTGTCTGGCTCGCTCTCTTATCTGGCTTGCTCGCTAGCATATCTGGCTCGCTCGCTTGCTCTCTTGTCTGGCTTGCTCTCTTATCTGGCTCGCTCGCTCTCATATCTGGCTCGCTCACTTGCTCTCTTGTCTGGCTTGCTCTCTTATCTGGCTCACTCGCATATCTGGCTCGCTCGCTCTCATATCTGGCTTGCTCGCTTGCTCTCATATCTGGATCGCTCGCTTGCTCTCAAATCTGGCTCGCTCGCTTGCTCTCATATCTGGCTAGCTCGCTTGCTCTCTTGTCTTGCTCGCTCTCTTATCTGGCTCGCTCGATCTCATATCTGGCTGGCTTGCTTGCTCTCATATCTGGCTCGCTCGCTTGCTCTCATATCTGGCTAGCTCGCTTGCTCTCTTGTCTTGCTTGCTCTCTTATCTGGCTCGCTCGCTCTCATATCTGGCTGGCTCGCTTGTTCTCATATCTGGCTTGCTCGCTTGCTCTCTTGTCTGGCTCGCTCTCTTATCTGGCTTGCTCGCTAGCATATCTGGCTCGCTCGCTTGCTCTCTTGTCTGGCTTGCTCTCTTATCTGGCTCGCTCGCTCTCATATCTGGCTCGCTCACTTGCTCTCTTGTCTGGCTTGCTCTCTTATCTGGCTCACTCGCATATCTGGCTCGCTCGCTCTCATATCTGGCTTGCTCGCTTGCTCTCATATCTGGATCGCTCGCTTGCTCTCAAATCTGGCTCGCTCGCTTGCTCTCATATCTGGCTAGCTCGCTTGCTCTCTTGTCTGGCTCGCTCTCTTATCTGGCTCGCTCGCTCTCATATCTGGCTGGCTTGCTTGCTCTCATATCTGGCTCGCTCGCTTGCTCTCTTGTCTTGCTCGCTCGCTCTCATATCTGGCTTGCTCGCTTGCTCTCATATCTGGCTTGCTCGCTTGCTCTCTTGTCTGGCTCGCTCTCTTATCTGGCTTGCTCGCTAGCATATCTGGCTCGCTCGCTTGCTCTCTTGTCTGGCTCGCTCTCTTATCTGGCTCGCTCTCATATCTGGCTTGCTGGCTTGCTCTCATATCTGGCTCGCTCGCTTTCTCTCTTGTCTGTCTCACTCTCTTTTATGGCTCGCTCACATATCTGGCTCGCTCGCTCTCAAATCTGGCTCGCTCGCTCTCAAATCTGGCTCGCTCGCTTGCTCTCATATCTGGCTTGCTCGCTTGCTCTCATATCCGGCTCGCTCGCTTGCTCTCATATCTGGCTCGCTCGCTTGCTCTCTTGTCTGGCTCGCTCTCTTATCTGGCTCGCTCGCATATCTTTCTCGCTCGCTCTCAAATCTGGCTCGCTCGCTTGCTCTCATATCTGGCTAGTTCGCTTGCTCTCTTGTCTTGCTCGCTCTCTTATCTGTCTCGCTCTCACATCTGGCTTGCTCGCTTGCTCTCATATCTGGCTCGCTCGCTTGCTCTCTTGTCTGGCTCGCTCTCTTATCTGGCTTGCTCGCTCTCATATCTGGCTCGCTCGCTTGATCTCATGTCTGGCTCGCTAGCTCTTATAACTGGCTCGCTCGATTGCTCTCATGTCTGGCTCGCTCGCTCTCATATCTGGCTTTCTCGCTTGCTCTCTTGTCTGGTTTGCTCTCTTATCTGGCTCGCTGTCATATCTGGCTTGCTCGCTTGCTCTCATATCTGGCTCGCTCACTTGCTCTCTTGTCTGGCTCGCTCTCTTATCTGGCTCACTCGCATATCTGGCTCGCTCGCTCTCATATCTGGCTTGCTCGCTTGCTCTCATATCTGGCTCGCTCGCTTGCTCTCAAATCTGGCTCGCTCGCTTGCTCTCATATCTGGCTAGCTCGCTTGCTCTCTTGTCTTGCTCGCTCTCTTATCTGGCTCGCTCGCTCTCATATCTGGCTGGCTTGCTTGCTCTCATATCTGGCTCGCTCGCTTGCTCTCATATCTGGCTAGCTCGCTTGCTCTCTTGTCTTGCTCGCTCTCTTATCTGGCTCGCTCGCTCTCATATCTGGCTGGCTTGCTTGCTCTCATATCTGGCTCGCTCGCTTGCTCTCATATCTGGCTAGTTCGCTTGCTCTCTTGTCTTGCTCGCTCTCTTATCTGGCTCGCTCGCTCTCATATCTGGCTGGCTCGCTTGCTCTCATATCTGGCTTGCTCGCTTGCTCTCTTGTCTGGCTCGCTCTCTTATCTGGCTTGCTCGCTAGCATATCTGGCTCGCTCGCTTGCTCTCTTGTCTGGCTTGCTCTCTTATCTGGCTCGCTCGCTCTCATATCTGGCTCGCTCACTTGCTCTCTTGTCTGGCTCGCTCTCTTATCTGGCTCACTCGCATATCTGGCTTGCTCGCTTGCTCTCATATCTGGCTCGCTCTCTTGCTCTCATGTCTGGCTCGCTCGCTCTCATATCTGACTTTCTTGCTTGCTCTCTTGTCTAGTTCGCTCTCTTATCTGGCTCGCTCTCATATCTGGCTTGCTCGCTTGCTCTCATATCTGGCTCGCTCGTTTGCTCTCTTGTCTGGCTCACTCTCTTATCTGGCTTGCTCGCTAGCATATCTGGCTCGCTCGCTTTCTCTCTTGTCTGTCTCGCTCTCTTTTATGGCTTGCTCACATATCTGGCTCGCTCGCTCTCAAATCTGGCTCGCTCGCTCTCAAATCTGGCTCGCTCGCTTGCTCTCATATCTGGCTTGCTCGCTTGCTCTCTTGTCTGGCTCGCTCTCTTATCTGGCTCGCTCACATATCTTTCTCGCTCGCTCTCAAATCTGGCTCGCTCGCTTGCTCTCATATCTGGCTAGTTTGCTTGCTCTCTTGTCTTGCTCGCTCTCTTATCTGTCTCGCTCTCACATCTGGCTTGCTCGCTTGCTCTCATATCTGGCTCGCTCGCTTGCTCTCTTGTCTGGCTCACTCTCTTATCTGGCTTGCTCGCTAGCATATCTGGCTCGCTCGCTTGCTCTCTTTTCTGGCTTGCTCTCTTATCTGGCTCGCTTGCTCTCATATCTGGCTCGCTCGCTTGATCTCATGTCTGGCTCGCTCGCTCTCTTATCTGGCTCGCTCTCATATCTTGCTTGCTGGCTTGCTCTCATATCTGGCTCGCTCGCTTGCTCTCTTGTCTGGTTTGCTCTCTTATCTGGCTCGCTCTCATATCTGGCTTGCTCGCTTGCTCTCATATGTGGCTCGCTCACTTGCTCTCTTGTCTGGCTCGCTCTCTTATCTGGTTCACTCGCATATCTGGCTCGCTCGCTCTCATATCTGGCTTGCTCGCTTGCTCTCATATCTGGCTCGCTCGCTTGCTCTCAAATCTGGCTCGCTCGCTTGCTCTCATATCTGGCTAGCTCGCTTGCTCTCTTGTCTTGCTCGCTCTCTTATCTGGCTCGCTCGCTCTCATATTTGGCTGGCTCGCTTGCTCTCATATCTGGCTTGCTCGCTTGCTCTCTTGTCTGGCTCGCTCTCTTATCTGGCTTGCTCGCTAGCATATCTGGCTCGCTCGCTTGCTCTCTTGTCTGGCTTGCTCTCTTTTCTGGCTCGCTTGCTCTCATATCTGGCTCGCTCGCTTGATCTCATGTCTGGCTCGCTCGCTCTAATATCTGGCTCGCTCGATTGCTCTCATATCTGGCTCGCTCTCATATCTGGCTTTCTCGCTTGCTCTCTTGTCTGGTTTGCTCTCTTATCTGGCTCGCTCTCATATCTGGCTCGCTCACTTGCTCTCTTGTCTGGCTCGCTCTCTTATCTGGCTCACTCGCATATCTGGCTCGCTCGCTCTCATATCTGGCTTGCTCGCTTGCTCTCATATCTGGCTAGCTCGCTTGCTCTCTTGTCTTGCTCGCTCTCTTTTATCTGGCTCGTTCGCTCTCATATCTGGCTGGCTTGCTTGCTCTCATATCTGGCTCGCTCGCTTGCTCTCATATCTGGCTAGTTCGCTTGCTCTCTTGTCTTGCTTGCTCTCTTATCTGGCTCGCTCGCTCTCATATCTGGCTGGCTCGCTTGTTCTCATATCTGGCTTGCTCGCTTGCTCTCTTGTCTGGCTCGCTCTCTTATCTGGCTTGCTCGCTAGCATATCTGGCTCGCTCGCCTGCTCTCTTGTCTGGCTTGCTCTCTTATCTGGCTTGCTCGCTCTCATATCTGGCTCGCTCACTTGCTCTCTTGTCTGGCTTGCTCTCTTATCTGGCTCACTCGCATATCTGGCTCGCTCGCTCTCATATCTGGCTTGCTCGCTTGCTCTCATATCTGGATCGCTCGCTTGCTCTCAAATCTGGCTCGCTCGCTTGCTCTCATATCTGGCTAGCTCGCTTGCTCTCTTGTCTTGCTCGCTCTCTTATCTGGCTCGCTCACTCTCATATCTGGCTGGCTTGCTTGCTCTCATATCTGGCTCGCTCGCTTGCTCTCATATCTGGCTAGTTCGCTTGCTCTCTTGTCTTGCTCGCTCGCTCTCATATCTGGCTTGCTCGCTTGCTCTCATATCTGGCTTGCTCGCTTGCTCTCTTGTCTGGCTCGCTCTCTTATCTGGCTTGCTCGCTAGCATATCTGGCTCGCTCGCTTGCTCTCTTGTCTGGCTCGTTCTCTTATCTGGCTCGCTCTCATATCTGGCTTGCTGGCTTGCTCTCATATCTGGATCGCTCGCTTTCTCTCTTGTCTGTCTCGCTCTCTTTTATGGCTCGCTCACATATCTGGCTCGCTCGCTCTCAAATCTGGCTCGCTCGCTCTCAAATCTGGCTCGCTCGCTTGCTCTCATATCTGGCTTGCTCGCTTGCTCTCATATCCGGCTCGCTCGCTTGCTCTCATATCTGGCTCGCTCGCTTGCTCTCTTGTCTGGCTCGCTCTCTTATCTGGCTCGCTCGCATATCTTTCTCGCTCGCTCTCAAATCTGGCTCGCTCGCTTGCTCTCATATCTGGCTAGTTCGCTTGCTCTCTTGTCTTGCTTGCTCTCTTATCTGTCTCGCTCTCACATCTGGCTTGCTCGCTTGCTCTCATATCTGGCTCGCTCGCTTGCTCTCTTGTCTGGCTCGCTCTCTTATCTGGCTTGCTCGCTAGCATATCTGGCTCGCTCTCTTGCTCTCTTGTTTGGCTTGCTCTCTTATCTGGCTCGCTTGCTCTCATATCTGGCTCGCTCGCTTGATCTCATGTCTGGCTCGCTAGCTCTTATAACTGGCTCGCTCGATTGCTCTCATGTCTGGCTCGCTCGCTCTCATATCTGGCTTTCTCGCTTGCTCTCTTGTCTGGTTTGCTCTCTTATCTGGCTCGCTGTCATATCTGGCTTGCTCGCTTGCTCTCATATCTGGCTCGCTCACTTGCTCTCTTGTCTGGCTCGCTCGCTTGCTCTCATATCTGGCTAGCTCGCTTGCTCTCTTGTCTTGCTCGCTCTCTTATCTGGCTCGCTCGCTCTCATATCTGGCTGGCTTGCTTGCTCTCATATCTGGCTCGCTCGCTTGCTCTCATATCTGGCTAGCTCGCTTGCTCTCTTGTCTTGCTCGCTCTCTTATCTGGCTCGCTCGCTCTCATATCTGGCTGGCTTGCTTGCTCTCATATCTGGCTCGCTCGCTTGCTCTCATATCTGGCTAGTTCGCTTGCTCTCTTGTCTTGCTTGCTCTCTTATCTGGCTCGCTCGCTCTCATATCTGGCTGGCTCGCTTGTTCTCATATCTGGCTTGCTCGCTTGCTCTCTTGTCTGGCTCGCTCTCTTATCTGGCTTGCTCGCTAGCATATCTGGCTCGCTCGCTTGCTCTCTTGTCTGGCTTGCTCTCTTATCTGGCTCGCTCGCTCTCATATCTGGCTCGCTCACTTGCTCTCTTGTCTGGCTTGCTCTCTTATCTGGCTCACTCGCATATCTGGCTCGCTCGCTCTCATATCTGGCTTGCTCGCTTGCTCTCATATCTGGATCGCTCGCTTGCTCTCAAATCTGGCTCGCTCGCTTGCTCTCATATCTGGCTAGCTCGCTTGCTCTCTTGTCTTGCTCGCTCTCTTATCTGGCTCGCTCACTCTCATATCTGGCTGGCTTGCTTGCTCTCATATCTGGCTCGCTCGCTTGCTCTCTTGTCTTGCTCGCTCGCTCTCATATCTGGCTTGCTCGCTTGCTCTCATATCTGGCTTGCTCGCTTGCTCTCTTGTCTGGCTCGCTCTCTTATCTGTCTTGCTCGCTAGCATATCTGGCTCGCTCGCTTGCTCTCTTGTCTGGCTCGCTCTCTTATCTGGCTCGCTCTCATATCTGGCTTGCTGGCTTGCTCTCATATCTGGCTCGCTCGCTTTCTCTCTTGTCTGTTTCGCTCTCTTTTATGGCTCGCTCACATATCTGGCTCGCTCGCTCTCAAATCTGGCTCGCTCGCTCTCAAATCTGGCTCGCTCGCTTGCTCTCATATCTGGCTTGCTCGCTTGCTCTCATATCCGGCTCGCTCGCTTGCTCTCATATCTGGCTCGCTCGCTTGCTCTCTTGTCTGGCTCGCTCTCTTATCTGGCTCGCTCGCATATCTTTCTCGCTCGCTCTCAAATCTGGCTCGCTCGCTTGCTCTCATATCTGGCTAGTTCGCTTGCTCTCTTGTCTTGCTCGCTCTCTTATCTGTCTCGCTCTCACATCTGGCTTGCTCGCTTGCTCTCATATCTGGCTCGCTCGCTTGCTCTCTTGTCTGGCTCGCTCTCTTATCTGGCTCGCTTGCTCTCATATCTGGCTCGCTCGCTTGATCTCATGTCTGGCTCGCTAGCTCTTATAACTGGCTCGCTCGATTGCTCTCATGTCTGGCTCGCTCGCTCTCATATCTGGCTTTCTCGCTTGCTCTCTTGTCTGGTTTGCTCTCTTATCTGGCTCGCTCTCATATCTGGCTCGCTCACTTGCTCTCTTGTCTGGCTCGCTCTCTTATCTGGCTCACTCGCATATCTGGCTCGCTCGCTCTCATATCTGGCTTGCTCGCTTGCTCTCATATCTGGCTCGCTCGCTTGCTCTCAAATCTGGCTCGCTCGCTTGCTCTCATATCTGGCTAGCTCGCTTGCTCTCTTGTCTTGCTCGCTCTCTTATCTGGCTCGCTCGATCTCATATCTGGCTGGCTTGCTTGCTCTCATATCTGGCTCGCTCGCTTGCTCTCATATCTGGCTAGCTCGCTTGCTCTCTTGTCTTGCTCGCTCTCTTATTTGGCTCGCTCGCTCTCATATCTGGCTGGCTTGCTTGCTCTCATATCTGGCTCGCTCGCTTGCTCTCATATCTGGCTAGCTCGCTTGCTCTCTTGTCTTGCTCGCTCTCTTATCTGGCTCGCTCACTCTCATATCTGGCTGGCTTGCTTGCTCTCATATCTGGCTCGCTCGCTTGCTCTCATATCTGGCTAGTTCGCTTGCTCTCTTGTCTTGCTCGCTCTCTTATCTGGCTCGCTCGCTCTCATATTTGGCTGGCTCGCTTGCTCTCATATCTGGCTTGCTCGCTTGCTCTCTTGTCTGGCTCGCTCTCTTATCTGGCTTGCTCGCTAGCATATCTGGCTCGCTCGCTTGCTCTCTTGTCTGGCTTGCTCTCTTTTCTGGCTCGCTTGCTCTCATATCTGGCTCGCTCGCTTGATCTCATGTCTGGCTCGCTCGCTCTCATATCTGGCTCGCTCGATTGCTCTCATATCTGGCTCGCTCGCTCTCATATCTGGCTTTCTCGCTTGCTCTCTTGTCTGGTTTGCTCTCTTATCTGGCTCGCTCTCATATCTGGCTCGCTCACTTGCTCTCTTGTCTGGCTCGCTCTCTTATCTGGCTCACTCGCATATCTGGCTCGCTCGCTCTCATATCTGGCTTGCTCGCTTGCTCTCATATCTGGCTAGCTCGCTTGCTCTCTTGTCTTGCTCGCTCTCTTTTATCTGGCTCGTTCGCTCTCATATCTGGCTGGCTTGCTTGCTCTCATATCTGGCTCGCTCGCTTGCTCTCATATCTGGCTAGTTTGCTTGCTCTCTTGTCTTGCTTGCTCTCTTATCTGGCTCGCTCGCTCTCATATCTGGCTGGCTCGCTTGTTCTCATATCTGGCTTGCTCGCTTGCTCTCTTGTCTGGCTCGCTCTCTTATCTGGCTTGCTCGCTAGCATATCTGGCTCGCTCGCTTGCTCTCTTGTCTGGCTTGCTCTCTTATCTGGCTCGCTCGCTCTCATATCTGGCTCGCTCACTTGCTCTCTTGTCTGGCTTGCTCTCTTATCTGGCTCACTCGCATATCTGGTTCGCTCGCTCTCATATCTGGCTTGCTCGCTTGCTCTCATATCTGGATCGCTCGCTTGCTCTCAAATCTGGCTCGCTCGCTTGCTCTCATATCTGGCTAGCTCGCTTGCTCTCTTGTCTTGCTCGCTCTCTTATCTGGCTCGCTCGCTCTCATATCTGGCTGGCTTGCTTGCTCTCATATCTGGCTCGCTCGCTTGCTCTCATATCTGGCTAGTTCGCTTGCTCTCTTGTCTTGCTCGCTCGCTCTCATATCTGGCTTGCTCGCTTGCTCTCATATCTGGCTTGCTCGCTTGCTCTCTTGTCTGGCTTGCTCTCTTATCTGGCTTGCTCGCTAGCATATCTGGCTCGCTCGCTTGCTCTCTTGTCTGGCTCGCTCTCTTATCTGGCTCGCTCTCATATCTGGCTTGCTGGCTTGCTCTCATATCTGGCTCGCTCGCTTTCTCTCTTGTCTGTCTCGCTCTCTTTTATGGCTCGCTCACATATCTGGCTCGCTCGCTCTCAAATCTGGCTCGCTCGCTCTCAAATCTGGCTCGCTCGCTTGCTCTCATATCTGGCTTGCTCGCTTGCTCTCATATCCGGCTCGCTCGCTTGCTCTCATATCTGGCTCGCTCGCTTGCTCTCTTGTCTGGCTCGCTCTCTTATCTGGCTCGCTCGCATATTTTTCTCGCTCGCTCTCAAATCTGGCTCGCTCGCTTGCTCTCATATCTGGCTAGTTCGCTTGCTCTCTTGTCTTGCTCGCTCTCTTATCTGTCTCGCTCTCACATCTGGCTTGCTCGCTTGCTCTCATATCTGGCTCGCTCGCTTGCTCTCTTGTCTGGCTCGCTCTCTTATCTGGCTTGCTCGCTAGCATATCTGGCTCGCTCTCTTGCTCTCTTGTTTGGCTTGCTCTCTTATCTGGCTCGCTTGCTCTCATATCTGGCTCGCTCGCTTGATCTCATGTCTGGCTCTCTAGCTCTTATAACTGGCTCGCTCGATTGCTCTCATGTCTGGCTCGCTCGCTCTCATATCTGGCTTTCTCGCTTGCTCTCTTGTCTGGTTTGCTCTCTTATCTGGCTCGCTGTCATATCTGGCTTGCTCGCTTGCTCTCATATCTGGCTCGCTCACTTGCTCTCTTGTCTGGCTCGCTCTCTTATCTGGCTCACTCGCATATCTGGCTCGCTCGCTCTCATATCTGGCTTGCTCGCTTGCTCTCATATCTGGCTCGCTCGCTTGCTCTCAAATCTGGCTCGCTCGCTTGCTCTCATATCTGGCTAGCTCGCTTGCTCTCTTGTCTTGCTCGCTCTCTTATCTGGCTCGCTCGCTCTCATATCTGGCTGGCTTTCTTGCTCTCATATCTGGCTCGCTCGCTTGCTCTCATATCTGGCTAGTTCGCTTGCTCTCTTGTCTTGCTTGCTCTCTTATCTGGCTCGCTCGCTCTCATATCTGGCTGGCTCGCTTGTTCTCATATCTGGCTTGCTCGCTTGCTCTCTTGTCTGGCTCGCTCTCTTATCTGGCTTGCTCGCTAGCATATCTGGCTCGCTCGCTTGCTCTCTTGTCTGGCTTGCTCTCTTATCTGGCTCGCTCGCTCTCATATCTGGCTCGCTCACTTGCTCTCTTGTCTGGCTTGCTCTCTTATCTGGCTCACTCGCATATCTGGCTCGCTCGCTCTCATATCTGGCTTGCTCGCTTGCTCTCATATCTGGATCGCTCGCTTGCTCTCAAATCTGGCTCGCTCGCTTGCTCTCATATCTGGCTAGCTCGCTTGCTCTCTTGTCTTGCTCGCTCTCTTATCTGGCTCGCTCGCTCTCATATCTGGCTGGCTTGCTTGCTCTCATATCTGGCTCGCTCGCTTGCTCTCTTGTCTTGCTTGCTCGCTCTCATATCTGGCTTGCTCGCTTGCTCTCATATCTGGCTTGCTCGCTTGCTCTCTTGTCTGGCTCGCTCTCTTATCTGGCTTGCTCGCTAGCATATCTGGCTCGCTCGCTTGCTCTCTTGTCTGGCTCGCTCTCTTATCTGGCTCGCTCTCATATTTGGCTTGCTGGCTTGCTCTCATATCTGGCTCGCTCGCTTTCTCTCTTGTCTGTCTCGCTCTCTTTTATGGCTCGCTCACATATCTGGCTCGCTCGCTCTCAAATCTGGCTCGCTCGCTCTCAAATCTGGCTCGCTCGCTTGCTCTCATATCTGGCTTGCTCGCTTGCTCTCATATCCGGCTCGCTCGCTTGCTCTCATATCTGGCTCGCTCGCTTGCTCTCTTGTCTGGCTCGCTCTCTTATCTGGCTCGCTCGCATATCTTTCTCGCTCGCTCTCAAATCTGGCTCGCTCGCTTGCTCTCATATCTGGCTAGTTCGCTTGCTCTCTTGTCTTGCTCGCTCTCTTATCTGTCTCGCTCTCACATCTGGCTTGCTCGCTTGCTCTCATATCTGGCTCGCTCGCTTGCTCTCTTGTCTGGCTCGCTCTCTTATCTGGCTTGCTCGCTAGCATATCTGGCTCGCTCTCTTGCTCTCCTGTTTGGCTTGCTCTCTTATCTGGCTCGCTTGCTCTCATATCTGGCTCGCTCGCTTGATCTCATGTCTGGCTCGCTAGCTCTTATAACTGGCTCGCTCGATTGCTCTCATGTCTGGCTCGCTCGCTCTCATATCTGGCTTTCTCGCTTGCTCTCTTGTCTGGTTTGCTCTCTTATCTGGCTCGCTGTCATATCTGGCTTGCTCGCTTGCTCTCATATCTGGCTCGCTCACTTGCTCTCTTGTCTGGCTCGCTCTCTTATCTGGCTCACTCGCATATCTGGCTCGCTCGCTCTCATATCTGGCTTGCTCGCTTGCTCTCATATCTGGCTCGCTCGCTTGCTCTCAAATCTGGCTCGCTCGCTTGCTCTCATATCTGGCTAGCTCGCTTGCTCTCTTGTCTTGCTCGCTCTCTTATCTGGCTCGCTCTCTCTCATATCTGGCTGGGTTGCTTGCTCTCATATCTGGCTCGCTCGCTTGCTCTCATATCTGGCTAGCTCGCTTGCTCTCTTGTCTTGCTCGCTCTCTTATCTGGCTCGCTCGCTCTCATATCTGGCTGGCTTGCTTGCTCTCATATCTGGCTCGCTCGCTTGCTCTCATATACTGGCTAGTTCGCTTGCTCTCTTTGTCTTGCTCGCTCTCTATCTGGCTCGCTCGCTCTCATATCTGGCTGGCTCGCTTGCTCTCATATCTGGCTTGCTTGCTTGCTCTCTTGTCTGGCTCGCTCTCTTATCTGGCTTGCTCGCTAGCATATCTGGCTCGCTCGCTTGCTCTCTTGTCTGGCTTGCTCTCTTATCTGGCTCGCTCGCTCTCATATCTGGCTCGCTCACTTGCTTTCTTGTCTGGCTCGCTCTCTTATCTGGCTCACTCGCATATCTGGCTTGCTCGCTTGCTCTCATATCTGGCTCGCTCGCTTGCTCTCATGTCTGGCTCGCTCGCTCTCATATCTGACTTTCTTGCTTGCTCTCTTGTCTAGTTCGCTCTCTTATCTGGCTCGCTCTCATATCTGGCTTGCTCGCTTGCTCTCATATCTGGCTCGCTCGTTTGCTCTCTTGTCTGGCTCGCTCTCTTATCTGGCTTGCTCGCTAGCATATCTGGCTCGCTCGCTTTCTCTCTTGTCTGTCTCGCTCTCTTTTATGGCTTGCTCACATATCTGGCTCGCTCGCTCTCAAATCTGGCTCGCTCACTCTCAAATCTGGCTCGCTCCGCTTGCTCTCATATCTGGCTTGCTCGCTTGCTATCATATCCGGCTCGCTCGCTTGCTCTCATATCTGGCTCGCTCGCTTGCTCTCTTGTCTGGCTCGCTCTCTTATCTGGCTCGCTCACATATCTTTCTCGCTCGCTCTCAAATCTGGCTCGCTCGCTTGCTCTCATATCTGGCTAGTTTGCTTGCTCTCTTGTCTTGCTCGCTCTCTTATCTGTCTCGCTCTCACATCTGGCTTGCTCGCTTGCTCTCATATCTGGCTCGCTCGCTTGCTCTCTTGTCTGGCTCACTCTCTTATCTGGCTTGCTCGCTAGCATATCTGGCTCGCTCGCTTGCTCTCTTTTCTGGCTTGCTCTCTTATCTGGCTCGCTTGCTCTCATATCTGGCTCGCTCGCTTGATCTCATGTCTGGCTCGCTCGCTCTCATATCTGGCTCGCTCGATTGCTCTCATGTCTGGCTCGCTCGCTCTCATATCTGGCTTTCTCGCTTGCTCTCTTGTCTGGTTTGCTCTCTTATCTGGCTCGCTCTCATATCTGGCTTGCTCTCATATGTGGCTCGCCCACTTGCTCTCTTGTCTGGCTCGCTCTCTTATCTGGTTCACTCGCATATCTGGCTCGCTCGCTCTCATATCTGGCTTGCTCGCTTGCTCTCATATCTGGCTCGCTCGCTTGCTCTCAAATCTGGCTCGCTCGCTTGCTCTCATATCTGGCTAGCTCGCTTGCTCTCTTGTCTTGCTCGCTCTCTTATCTGGCTCGCTCGCTCTCATATTTGGCTGGCTCGCTTGCTCTCATATCTGGCTTGCTCGCTTGCTCTCTTGTCTGGCTCGCTCTCTTATCTGGCTTGCTCGCTAGCATATCAGGCTCGCTCGCTTGCTCTCTTGTCTGGCTTGCTCTCTTATCTGGCTCGCTCGCTCTCATATCTGGCTCGCTCGCTTGCTCTCATATCTGGCTAGTTCGCTTGCTCTCTTGTCTTGCTCGCTCTCTTATCTGGCTCGCTCGCTCTCATATCTGGCGGGCTCGCTTGCTCTCATATCTGGCTTGCTCGCTTGCTCTCTTGTCTGGCTCGCTCTCTTATCTGGCTTGCTCGCTAGCATATCTGGCTCGCTCGCTTGCTCTCTTGTCTGGCTTGCTCTCTTATCTGGCTCGCTCGCTCTCATATCTGGCTCGCTCACTTGCTCTCTTGTCTGGCTCGCTCGCTCTCATATCTGACTTTCTCGCTTGCTCTCTTGTCTGGTTCGCTCTCTTATCTGGCTCGCTCTCATATCTGGCTTGCTCGCTTGCTCTCATATCTGGCTCGCTCGTTTGCTCTCTTGTCTGGCTCGCTCTCTTATCTGGCTTGCTCGCTAGCATATCTGGCTCGCTCGCTTGCTCTCTTGTCTGACTTGCTCTCTTATCTGTCTCGCTCTCACATCTGGCTTGCTCGCTTGCTCTCATATCTGGCTCGCTCGCTTGCTCTCTTGTCTGGCTCGCTCTCTTATCTGGCTTGTTCGCTAGCATATCTGGCTCGCTCCGCTTGCTCTCTTGTCTGGCTTGCTCTCTTTTCTGGCTCGCTTGCTCTCATATCTGGCTCGCTCGCTTGATCTCATGTCTGGCTCGCTCGCTCTCATATCTGGCTCGCTCGATTGCTCTCATATCTGGCTCGCTCGCTCTCATATCTGGCTTTCTCGCTTGCTCTCTTGTCTGGTTTGCTCTCTTATCTGGCTCGCTCTCATATCTGGCTCGCTCACTTGCTCTCTTGTCTGGCTTGCTCTCTTATCTGGCTCACTCGCATATCTGGCTCGCTCGCTCTCATATCTGGCTTGCTCGCGTGCTCTCATATCTGGCTAGCTCGCTTGCTCTCTTGTCTTGCTCGCTCTCTTTTATCTGGCTCGTTCGCTCTCATATCTGGCTGGCTTGCTTGCTCTCATATCTGGCTCGCTCGCTTGCTCTCATATCTGGCTAGTTCGCTTGCTCTCTTGTCTTGCTTGCTCTCTTATCTGGCTCGCTCGCTCTCATATCTGGCTGGCTCGCTTGTTCTCATATCTGGCTTGCTCGCTTGCTCTCTTGTCTGGCTCGCTCTCTTATCTGGCTTGCTCGCTAGCATATCTGGCTCGCTCGCTTGCTCTCTTGTCTGGCTTGCTCTCTTATCTGGCTCGCTCGCTCTCATATCTGGCTCGCTCACTTGCTCTCTTGTCTGGCTTGCTCTCTTATCTGGCTCACTCGCATATCTGGCTCGCTCGCTCTCATATCTGGCTTGCTCGCTTGCTCTCATATCTGGATCGCTCGCTTGCTCTCATATCTGGATCGCTCGCTTGCTCTCAAATCTGGCTCGCTCGCTTGCTCTCATATCTGGCTAGCTCGCTTGCTCTCTTGTCTTGCTCGCTCTCTTATCTGGCTCGCTCGCTCTCATATCTTGCTGGCTGCTTGCTTGCTCTCATATCTGGCTCGCTCGCTTGCTCTCATATCTGGCTAGTTCGCTTGCTCTCTTGTCTTGCTCGCTCGCTCTCATATCTGGCTTGCTCGCTTGCTCTCATATCTGGCTTGCTCGCTTGCTCTCTTGTCTGGCTCGCTCTCTTATCTGGCTTGCTCGCTAGCATATCTGGCTCGCTCGCTTGCTCTCTTGTCTGGCTTGCTCTCTTATCTGGCTCGCTCGCACTCATATCTGGCTCGCATGCTTGCTCTCATGTCTGGCTCGCTCGCTCTCATATCTGGCTCGCTCGCTTGCTCTCATGTCTGGCTCGCTCGCTCTCATATCTGGCTTTCTCGCTTGCTCTCTTGTCTGGTTCGCTCTCTTATCTGGCTCGCTCTCATATCTGGCTTGCTCGCTTGCTCTCGTATCTGGCTCGCTCGCTTACTTTCTTGTTTGGCTCGCTCGCATATCTGGCTCGCTCGCTCTCACATCTGGCTGGCTCGCTCGCTCTCATATCTGGCTCGCTCGCTTGCTCTCTTGTCTTGCTCGCTCTCTTATCTGGCTCGCTCGCTCTCATATCTGGCTGGCTCGCTTGCTGTCATATCTGGCTCGCTCGCTTGCTCTCTTGTCTGGCTCGCTCTCTTATCTGGCTTGCTCGCTAGGATATCTGGCTCGCACGCTTGCTCTCTTGTCTGGCTTGCTCTCTTATCTGGCTCGCTCGCTCTCATATCTGGCTCGCTCGCTTGCTCTCATGTCTGGCTCGCTCGCTCTCATATCTGGCTTTCTCGCTTGCATTCTTGTCTGGCTCGCTCTCTTATCTGGCTCGCTCGCGTATCTGGCTAGCTCGCTCTCACATCTGGCTGGCTCACTTGCTCTCATTTCTGGCTGGCTCGCTTGCTCTCATATCTGGCTCGCTCGCTTGCTCTCATATCTGGCTCGCTCGCTTGCTTAATTGTCTGGCTCGCTCTCTTATCTGTCTCGCTCTCTCTCACATCTGGCTTGCTCGCTTGCTCTCATATCTGGCTCGCTCGCTGCTCTCTTGTCTGGCTCGCTCTCATATCTGGCTTGCTCGCTTGCTCTCATATCTGGCTCGCTCGCTTGCTCTCTTGTCTGGCTCGCTCTCTTATCTGGCTCGCTCGCATATCTGGCTCGCTCGCTCTCACATCTGGCTGGCTTGCTTGCTCTCATATCTGGCTTGCTCGCTTGCTCTCATATCTGACTCGCTCGCTTGCTCTCTTGTCTGGCTCGCTCTCTTATCTGGCTCGCTTGCATATCTGGCTCGCTCGCTCTCACATCGAGCTGGCTCGCTTGCTCTCATATCTGGCTAGGCTCGCTTGCTCTCTTGTCTGGCTCGCTCTCTTATCTGGCTCGCTCTCATATCTGGCTTGCTAGCTTGCTCTCATATCTGGCTCGCTCGCTTTCTCTTTTGTCTGTCACGCTCTCTTTTATGGCTCGCTCACATATCTGGCTCGCTCGCTCTCAAATCTGGCTTGCTCTCTCTCAAATCTGGCTCGCTCGCTTGCTCTCATATCTGGCTAGTTCGCTTGCTCTCTTGTCTTCCTCGCTCTCTTATCTGGCTCGCTCGCTCTCATATCTGGCTGGCTCGCTTGCTCTCATATCTGGCTCGCTCGCTTGCTCTCTTGTCTGGCTCGCTCTCTTATCTGGCTTGCTCGCTAGCATATCTGGCTCGCTCGCTTGCTCTCTTGTCTGGCTTGCTCTCTTATCTGGCTCGCTCTCTCTCATATCTGGCTCGCTCGCTTGCTCTCATGTCTGGCTCGCTCTCATATCTGGCTTTCTCGCTTGCTCTCTTGTCTTGTACGCTCTCTTATCTGGCTCGCTCTCATATCTGGCTTGCTCGCTTGCTCTCATATCTGGCTCGTTCGCTTGCTTTCTTGTCTGGCTCGCTCGCACATCTGGCTCGCTCGCTCGCTCTCACATCTGGCTCGCTCGCTTGCTCTCTTGTCTTGCTCGCTCTCTTATCTGGCTCGCTCGCTTTCATATCTGGCTGGCTCGCTTGCTCTCATATCTGGCTCGCTCGCTTGCTCTCTTGTCTGGCTCGCTCTCTTATCTGGCTTGCTCGCTAGAATATCTGGCTCGCGCGCTTGCTCTCTTGTCTGGCTTGCTCTCTTATCTGGCTCGCTCGCTCTCATATCTGGCTCGCTCGCTTGCTCTCATGTCTGGCTCGCTCGCTCTCATATCTGGCTTTCTCGCTTGCTGTCTTGTCTGGCTCGCTCTCTTATCTGGCTCGCTCACATATCTGGCTAGCTCGCTCTCACATCTGGCTGGCTCGCTTGCTCTCATTTCTGGCTGGCTCGCTTGCTCTCATTGCTGGCTCGCTCGCTTGCTCTCATATCTGGCTCGCTCGCTTGCTCTCATATCTGGCACGCTCGCTTGCTCTCTTGTCTGGCTCGCTCTCATATCTGGCTAGCTCGCTTGCTCTCTTGTCTTGCTCGCTCTCTTATCTGGCTTGCTCGCTCTCATATCTGGCTGGCTCGCTTGCTCTCATATCTGGCTCGCTCGCTTGCTCTCATATCTGGCTCGCTCGCTTGCTCTCATGTCTGGCTCGCTCTCATATCTGGATCGCTCGCTTGCTCTCATATCTGGCTCGCTCGCTTGCTTAATTGTCTGGCTCGCTCTCTTATCTGCCTCGCTCTCTCTCACATCTGGCTTGCTCGCTTGCTCTCATATCTGGCTCGCTCGCTGCTCTCTTGTCTGGCTCGCTCTCATATCTGGCTTGCTCGCTTGCTCTCATATCTAGCTTGCTCGCTTGCTCTCTTGTCTGGATCGCTCTCTTATTTGGCTCGCTCGCATATCTGGCTCGCTCGCTCTCACATCTGGCTGGCTTACTTGCTCTCATATCTGGCTCGCTCGCTTGCTCTCATATCTGGCTCGCTCGCTTGCTCTCTTGTATGACTCGCTCTCTTATCTGGCTCGCTCGCATATCTGGCTCGCTCGCTCTCACATCGAGCTGGCTCGCTTGCTCTCATATCTGGCTCGCTCGCTTTCTCTCTTGTCTGTCTAGCTCTCTTTTATGGCTCGCTCACATATCTGGCTTGCTCGCTCTCAAATCTGGCTCGCTCGCTCTCAAATCTGGCTCGCTCGCTTGCTCTCATATCTGGCTTGCTCGCTTGCTCTCATATCCGGCTCGCTCGATTGCTCTCATATCTGGCTCGCTCGCTTTCTCTCTTGTCTGGCTCGCTCTCTTATCTGGCTCGCTCGCATATCTTTCTCGCTCGCTCTCAAATCTGGCTCACTCGCTTGCTCTCATATCTGGCTAGTTCGCTTGCTCTCTTGTCTTGCTTGCTCTCTTATCTGGCTCGCTCACTCTCATATCTGGCTGGCTCGCTTACTCTCATATCTGGCTCGCTCGCTTGCTCTCTTGTCTGGCTCGCTCTCTTATCTGGCTTGCTCGCTAGCATATCTCGCTCGCACGCTTGCTCTCTTGTCTGGCTTGCTCTCTTATCTGGCTCGCTCGGTCTCATATCTGGCTTGCTCGCTTGCTCTCATGTCTGGCTCGCTTGCTCTCATATCTGGCTTTCTCGCTTGCTCTCTTGTCTGGCTCGCTCTCTTATCTGGCTCGCTCGCATATCTGGATCTCTCGCTCTCACATCTGGCTGGCTCACTTGCTCTCATTTCTGGCTGGCTCGCTTGCTCTCATTTCTGGTTCGCTCGCTTGCTCTCATATCTGGCTCGCTCGCTTGCTCTCATATCTGGCTCGCTCGCTTGCTCTCATATCTGGCTCGCTCGCTCTCATGTCTGGCTCGCTCTCATATCTGGATCGCTCGCTTGCTCTCATATCTGGCTCGCTCGCTTGCTTAATTGTCTGGCTCGCTCTCTTATCTGCCTCGCTCTCCCTCACATCTGGCTTGCTCGCTTGCTCTCATATCTGGCTCGCTCGCTGCTCTCTTGTCTGGCTCGCTCTCATATCTGGCTTGCTCACTTGCTCTCATATCTGGCTCGCTCGCTTGCTCTCTTGTCTGGCTCGCTCTCTTATCTGGCGCGCTCGCATATCTGGCTCGCTCTCACATCTGGCTGGCTTGCTTGCTCTCATATCTGGCTCGCTCGCTTGGTCTCATATCTGGCTCGCTCGCTTGCTCTCTTGTCTGGCTCGCTCTCTTATGTGGCTCGCTCTCATATCTGGCTCGCTCGCTCTCACATCGAGCTGGCTCGCTTGCTCTCATATCTGGCTCGCTCGCTTGCTCTCATATCTGGCTAGCTCGCTTGCTCTCTTGTCTTGCTCGCTCTCTTATCTGGCTCGCTCGCTCTCATATCTGGCTGGCTCGCTTGCTCTCATATCTGGCTTGCTCGCTTGCTCTCTTGTCTGGCTCGCTCTCTTTTCTGGCTTGCTCGCTAGCATATCTGGCTCGCTCGCTTGCTCTCTTGTCTGGCTTGCTCTCTTATCTGGCTCGCTCGCTCTCATATCTGGCTTGCTCGCTTGCTCTCATATCTGGCTAGTTCACTTGCTCTCTTGTCTTGCTCGCTCTCTTATCTGGCTCACTCGCTCTCATATCTGGCTGGCTCGCTTGCTCTCATATCTGGCTTGCTCGCTTGCTCTCTTGTCTGGCTCGCTCTCTTATCTGGCTTGCTCGCTAGCATATCTGGCTCGCTCGCTTGCTCTCTTGTCTGGCTTGCTCTCTTATCTGGCTCGCTCGCTCTCATATCTGGCTCGCTCACTTGCTCTCTTGTCTGGCTCGCTCGCTCTCATATCTGACTTTCTCGCTTGCTCTCTTTTCTGGTTCGCTCTCTTATCTGGCTCGCTCTCATATCTGGCTTGCTCGCTTGCTCTTATATCTGACTCGCTCGTTTGCTCTCTTGTCTGGCTCGCTCTCTTATCTGGCTTGCTCGCTAGCATATCTGGCTCGCTCGCTTGCTCTCTTGTCTGACTTGCTCTCTTATCTGTCTCGCTCTCACATCTGGCTTGCTCGCTTGCTCTCATATCTGGCTCGCTCGCTTGCTCTCTTGTCTGGCTCGCTCTCTTATCTGGCTTGCTCGCTAGCATATCTGGCTCGCTCGCTTGCTCTCTTGTCTGACTTGCTCTCTTATCTGTCTCGCTCTCACATCTGGCTTGCTCGCTTGCTCTCATATCTGGCTCGCTCGCTTGCTCTCTTGTCTGGCTCGCTCTCTTATCTGGCTTGCTCGCTAGCATATCTGGCTCGCTCGCTTGCTCTCTTGTCTGGCTTGCTCTCTTATCTGGCTCGCTTGCTCTCATATCTGGCTCGCTCGCTCTCATATCTGGCTTTCTCGCTTGCTCTCTTGTCTGGTTTGCTCTCTTATCTGGCTCGCTCTCATATCTGGCTCGCTCACTTGCTCTCTTGTCTGGCTCGCTCTCTTATCTGGCTCACTCGCATATCTGGCTCGCTCGCTCTCATATCTGGCTTGCTCGCTTGCTCTCATATCTGGTTCGCTCGCTTGCTCTCAAATCTGGCTCGCTCGCTTGCTCTCATATCTGGCTAGCTCGCTTGCTCTCTTGTCTTGCTCGCTCTCTTATCTGGCTCGCTCGCTCTCATATCTGGCTGGCTTGCTTGCTCTCATATCTGGCTCGCTCGCTTGCTCTCATATCTGGCTAGTTCGCTTGCTCTCTTGTCTTGCTTGCTCTCTTATCTGGCTCGCTCGCTCTCATATCTGGCTGGCTCGCTTGTTCTCATATCTGGCTTGCTCGCTTGCTCTCTTGTCTGGCTCGCTCTCTTATCTGGCTTGCTCGCTAGCATATCTGGCTCGCTCGCTTGCTCTCTTGTCTGGCTTGCTCTCTTATCTGGCTTGCTCGCTCTCATATCTGGCTCGCTCACTTGCTCTCTTGTCTGGCTCGCTCTCTTATCTGGCTCACTCGCATATCTGGCTCGCTCGCTCTCATATCAGGCTTGCTCGCTTGCTCTCATATCTGGATCGCTCGCTTGCTCTCAAATCTGGCTCGCTCGCTTGCTCTCATATCTGGCTAGCTCGCTTGCTCTCTTGTCTTGCTCGCTCTCTTATCTGGCTCGCTCGCTCTCATATCTGGCTCGCTCGCTTGCTCTCATATCTGGCTCGCTCTCTTGCTCTCTTGTCTGGCTCGCTCTCTTATCTGGCTCGCTCGCATATCTGGCTCGCTCGCTCTCACATCGAGCTGGCTCGCTTGCTCTCATATCTGGCTCGCTCGCTTGCTCTCATATCTGGCTTGCTCGCATATCTTTCTCGCTCGCTCTCAAATCTGGCTCGCTCGTTTGCTCTCATATCTGGCTAGTTCGCTTGCTCTCTTGTCTTGCACGCTCTCTTATCTGGCTCGCTCGCTCTCATATCTGGCTGGCTCGCTTACTCTCATATCTGGCTCGCTCGCTTGCTCTCTTGTCTGGCTCGCTCTCTTATCTGGCTTGCTCGCTAGCATATCTGGCTCGCACGCTTGCTCTCTTGTCTGGCTTGCTCTCTTATCTGGCTCGCTCGGTCTCATATCTGGCTCGCTCGCTTGCTCTCATGTCTGGCTCGCTTGCTCTCATATCTGGCTTTCTCGCTTGCTCTCTTGTCTGGCTCGCTCTCTTATCTGGCTCGCTCGCATATCTGGATCTCTCGCTCTCACATCTGGCTGGCTCACTTGCTCTCATTTCTGGCTGGCTCGCTTGCTCTCATTTCTGGTTCGCTCGCTTGCTTTCATATCTGGCTCGCTCGCTTGCTCTCATATCTGGCTCGCTCGCTTGCTCTCATATCTGGCTCGCTCGCTCTCATGTCTGGCTCGCTCTCATATCTGGATCGTTCGCTTGCTCTCATATCTGGCTCGCTCGCTTGCTTAATTGTCTGGCTCGCTCTCTTATCTGCCTCGCTCTCTCTCACATCTGGCTTGCTCGCTTGCTCTCATATCTGGCTCGCTCGCTGCTCTCTTGTCTGGCTCGCTCTCATATCTGGCTTGCTCGCTTGCTCTCATATCTGGCTCGCTCGCTTGCTCTCTTGTCTGGCTCGCTCTCTTATCTGGCGCACTCGCATATCTGGCTCGCTCGCTCTCACATCTGGCTGGCTTGCTTGCTCTCATATCTGGCTCACTCGCTTGCTCTCATATCTGGCTCGCTCGCTTGCTCTCTTGTCTGGCTCGCTCTCTTATGTGGCTCGCTCGCATATCTGGCTCGCTCGCTCTCACATCGAGCTGGCTCGCTTGCTCTCATATCTGGCTCGCTCGCTTGCTCTCATATCTGGCTTGCTCGCTTTCTCTCTTGTCTGTCTCGCTCTCTTTTATGGCTCGCGCACATATCTGGCTTGCTCGCTCTCAAATCTGGCTCGCTCGCTCTCAAATCTGGCTCGCTCGCTTGCTCTCATATCTGGCTTGCTCGCTTGCTCTCATATTCGGCTCGCTCGCTTGCTCTCATATCTGGCTCTCTCGCTTGCTCTCTTGTCTGGCTCGCTCTCTTATCTGGCTCGCTCGCATATCTTTCTCGCTCGCTCTCAAATCTGGCTTGTTCGCTTGCTCTCATATCTGGCTAGTTCGCTTGCTCTCTTGTCTTGCTTGCTCTCTTATCTGGCTCGCTCGCTCTCATATCTGGCTCGCTCGCTTGCTCTCATGTCTGGCTCGCTCTCATATCTGGCTTTCTCGCTTGCTCTCTTGTCTGGTATGCTCTCTTATCTGGCTCGCTCTCATATCTGGCTTGCTCGCTTGCTCTCATATCTGGCTCGTTCGCTTGCTTTCTTGTCTGGCTCGCTCGCATATCTGGCTCGCTCGCTCGCTCTCACATCTGGCTCGCTCGCTTGCTCTCTTGTCTTGCTCGCTCTCTTATCTGGCTCGCTCGCTCTCATATCTGGCTGGCTCGCTTGCTCTCATATCTGGCTCACTCGCTTGCTCTCTTGTCTGGCTCGCTCTCTTATCTGGCTTGCTCGCTAGAATATCTGGCTCACGCGCTTGCTCTCTTGTCTGGCTTGCTCACTTATCTGGCTCGCTCGCTCTCATATCTGGCTCGCTCGCTTGCTCTCATGTCTGGCTCGCTCTCATATCTGGCTTTCTCACTTGCTCTCTTGTCTGGCTCGCTCTCTTATCTGGCTCGCTCACATATCTGGCTAGCTCGCTCTCACATCTGGCTGGCTCGCTTGCTCTCATTTCTGGCTGGCTCGCTTGCTCTCATTTCTGGCTGGCTCGCTTGCTCTCATTTCTGGCTCGCTCGCTTGCTCTCATATCTGGCTCGCTCACTTGCTCTCATATCTGGCACGCTCGCTTGCTCTCTTGTCTGGCTCTCTCTCATATCTGGCTAGCTCGCTTGCTCTCTTGTCTTGCTCGCTCTCTTATCTGGCTCGGTCGCTCTCATATCTGGCTGGCTCGCTTGCTCTCATATCTGGCTCGCTCGCTTGCTCTCATATCTGGCTCGCTCGCTTGCTCTCATGTCTGGCTCGCTCTCATATCTGGATCGCTCGCTTGCTCTCATATCTGGCTCGCTCGCTTGCTTAATTGTCTGGCTCGCTCTCTTATCTGCCTCGCTCTCTCTCATATCTGGCTTGCTCGCTTGCTCTCATATCTGGCTCGCTCGCTGCTCTCTTGTCTGGCTCGCTCTCATATCTGGCTTGCTCGCTTGCTCTCATATCTGGCTCGCTCGCTTGCTCTCTTGTCTGGCTCGCTCTCTTATTTGGCTCGCTCGCATATCTGGCTCGCTCGCTCTCACATCTGGCTGGCTTGCTTGCTCTCATATCTGGCTCGCTCGCTTGCTCTCATATCTGGCTCGCTCGCTTGCTCTCCTGTCTGGCTCGCTCTCTTATCTGGCTCGCTCTCTTATCTGGCTCGCTCGCATATCTGGCTCGCTCGCTCTCACATCGAGCTGGCTCGCTTGCTCTCATATCTGGCTCGCTCGCTTGCTCTCATATCTGGCTCGCTCGCTTTCTCTCTTGTCTGTCTCGCTCTCTTTTATGGCTCGCTCACATATCTGGCTTGCTCGCTCTCAAATCTGGCTCGCTCGCTCTCAAATCTGGCTCGCTCGCTTGCTCTCATATCTGGCTTGCTCGCTTGCTCTCATATCCGGCTCGCTCGATTGCTCTCATATCTGGCTCGCTCGCTTGCTCTCTTGTCTGGCTCGCTCTCTTATCTGGCTCGCTCGCATATCTTTCTCGCTCGCTCTCAAATATGGCTCGCTCGCTTGCTCTCATATCTGGCTGGCTCGCTTGCTCTCTTGTCTGGCTCGCTCTCTTATCTGGCTCGCTCTCTTATCTGGCTCACTCGCATAACTGGCTCGCTCGCTCTCAAATCTGGCTGGCTTGCTTGCTCTCATATCTGGCTCGCTCGCTTGCTCTCATATCTGGCTCGCTCGCTTGCTCTCTTGTCTGGCTCGCTCTCTTATCTGGCTCGCTCGCATATCTTTCTCGCTCGCTCTCAAATCTGGCTCGCTCGCTTGCTCTCATATCTGGCTCGCTCGCTTGCTCTCTTGTCTGGCTCGCTCTCTTATCTGGCTCGCTCTCTTATCTGGCTCACTCGCATAACTGGCTCGCTCGCTCTCAAATCTGGCTGGCTTGCTTGCTCTCATATCTGGCTCGCTCGCTTGCTCTCATATCTGGCTCGCTCGCTTGCTCTCTTGTCTGTCTCGCTCTCTTTTATGGCTCGCTCACATATCTGGCTCACTCGCTCTCAAATCTGGCTCGCTCGCTTGCTCTCATATCTGGCTTGCTCGCTTGCTCTCATATCCGGCTCGCTCGCTTGATCTCATATCTGGCTCGCTCGCTTGCTCTCTTGTCTGGCTCGCTCTCTTATCTGGCTCGCTCGCATATCTGGCTAGCTTGCTCTCAAATCTGTCTCGCTCTCTTGCTCAAATATCTGGCTAGTTCGCTTGCTCTCTTGTCTTGCTCGCTCTCTTATCTGTCTCGCTCGCTCTCATATCTGGCTGGCTCGCTTGCTCTCATATCTGGTTCGCTCGCTTGCTTTCTTGTCTGGCTCGCTCTTATCTGGCTTGCTCGCTTGCTCTCTTGTCTGGCTCGCTCTCTTATCTGGCTCGCTCGCATATCTTGCTCACTCGTTTGCTCTCTTGTCTGACTTGCTCTCTTATCTGTCTCGCTCTCACATCTGGCTCGCTCGCTTGCTCTCATATCTGGCTCGCTCGCTTGCTCTCTTGTCTGGCTCGCTCTCTAATCTGGCTCGCTCGCTCTCATATCTGGCTCGCTCACTTGCTCTCATGTCTGGCTCGCTCGCTCTCATCTCTGGCTCGCTCGCTTGCTCTCATGTCTGGCTCGCTCGCTCTCATATCTGGCTTTCTCGTTTGCTCTCTTGTCTGGTTCGCTCTCTTATCTGGCTCGCTCTCTTATCTGGCTTGCTCTCATATCTGGCTCGCTCGCTTGCTCTCTTGTCTGGCTCGCTCTCATATCTCGCTCGCTCGCTCTCACATCTGTCCGGCTCGCTTGCTCTCATATCTGGCTCGCTCGCTCTCATATCTGGCTCGCTCGCTTGCTCTCTTGTCTGGTTCGCTCTCTTATCTGTCTCGCTCTCATATCTGGCTTGCTCGCTTGCTCTCATATCTGGCTCGATCGCTTGCTCTCATATCTGGCTCGCTCGCTTGCTCTCATATCTGGCTAGCTCGCTTGCTCTCTTGTCTTGCTCGCTCTCTTATCTGGCTCGCTCGCTCTCATATCTGGCTGGCTCGCTTGCTCTCATATCTGGCTCGCTCGCTTGCTCTCATATCTGGCTCGCTCGCTCTCATGTCTGGCTCGCTCTCATATCTGGATCGCTCGCTTGCTCTCATATCTGGCTGGCTCGCTTGCTTAATTGTCTGTCTCGCTCTCTTATCTGCCTCGCTCTCTCTCACATCTGGCTTGCTCGCTTGCTCTTATATCTGGCTCGCTTGCTGCTCTCTTGTCTGGCTCGCTGTCTTATCTGGCTCGCTCGCATATCTTGCTCGCTCACTCTCACATCTGGCTCGCTCGCTTGCTCTCATATCTGGCTCGCTCGCTTGCTCTCTTGTCTGGCTCGCTCTTATCTGGCTTGCTCGCTAGCATATCTGGCTCGCTCGCTTGCTCTCTTGTCTGGCTTGCTCTCTTATCTGTCTCGCTCTCACATCTGGCTCGCTCGCTTGCTCTCATATCTGGCTCGCTCGCTTGCTCTCTTGTCTGGCTCGCTCTCTTATCTGGCTTGCTCGCTAGCATATCTGGCTCGCTCGCTTGCTCTCTTGTCTGGCTTGCTCTCTTATCTGGCTCGCTCGCTCTCATGTCTGGCTCGCTTGCTTGCTCTCATGTCTGGCTTGCTCGCTCTCATCCTGCTTTCTCGCTTGCTCTCTTGTCTGGTTCGCTCTCTTATCTGGCTTGCTCTCATATCTGGCTTGCTCGCTTGCTCTCATATCTGGCTCGCTCGCTTGCTCTCTCGTCTGGCTTGCTCTCTTATCTGGCTCGCTCGCATATCTGGCTTGCTCGCTCTCACATTTGGCTGGCTTGCTTGCTCTCATATCTGGCTCGCTCGCTTGCTCTCATATCTGGCTCGCTCGCTTGCTCTCTTGTCTGGCTCGCTCTCTTATCTGGCTCGCTCGCATATCTGGCTCGCTCGCTCTCACATCTAGCTGGCTCGCTTGCTCTCATATCTGGCTCGCTCGCTTGCTCTCTTGTCTGGCTCGCTCTCTTATCTGGCTCGCTCTCATATCTGGCTTGCTAGCTTGCTCTCATATCTGGCTCGCTCGCTTTCTCTCTTGTCTGTCTCGCTCTCTTTTATGGCTCGCTCACATATCTGGCTCGCTCGCTCTTAAATCTGGCTCGCTCGCTTGCTCTCATATCTGGCTTGCTCGCTTGCTCTAATATCCGGGTCGCTCGCTTGCTCTCATATCTGGCTCGCTCGCTTGCTCTCTTGTCTGGCTCGCTCTCTTATCTGGCTCGCTCGCATAGCTGGCACACTCGCTCTCAAATCTGGCTCGCTCGCTTTCTCTCATATCTGGCTAGTTCGCTTGCTCTCTTGTCTTGCTCGCTCTCTTATCTGGCTCGCTCGCTCTCATATCTGGCTGGCTCGCTCGCTATCATATCTGGCTGGCTCGCTTGCTCTCATATCTGGCTCGCTCGCTTGCTCTCTTGTCTGTCTCGCTCTCTTATCTGGCTTGCTCGCTAGCATATCTGGCTCGCGCGCTTGCTCTCTTGTCTGGCTTGCTCTCTTATCTGGCTCGCTCGCATATCTGGCTCACTCGCTCTCAAATCTGGCTCGCTCGCTTGCTCTCATATCTGGCTAGTTCGCTTGCTCTCTTGTCTTGCTCGTTCTCTTATCTGGCTCGCTCGCTCTCACATCTAGCTGGCTCGCTTGCTCTCATATCTGGCTCGCTCGCTTGCTCTCTTGTCTGGCTCGCTCTCTTATCTGGCTCGCTCTCATATCTGGCTTGCTAGCTTGCTCTCATATCTGGCTCGCTCGCTTTCTCTCTTGTCTGTCTCGCTCTCTTTTATGGCTCGCTCACATATCTGGCTCGCTCGCTCTCAAATCTGGCTCGCTCGCTTGCTCTCATATCTGGCTTGCTCGCTTGCTCTCATATCTGGCTCGCTCGCTTGCTCTCTTGTCTTGCTTGCTCTCTTATCTGGCTTGCTCGCTCTCATATATGGCTGGCTCGCTTGCTCTCATATCTGGCTCGCTCGCTTGCTCTCATGTCTGGCTCGCTCTCTTATCTGGCTTGCTCGCTAGAATATCTGGCTCGCACGCTTCCTCTCTTGTCTGGCTTGCTCTCTTATCTGGCTCGCTCGCTCTCATATCTGGCTCGCTCGCTTGCTCTCATGTCTGGCTCGCTCGCTCTCATATCTGGCTTTCTCGCTTGCTCTCTTGTCTGGCTCGCTCTCTTATCGGGCTTGCTCGCATATCTGACTCGCTCGCTCTCACATCTGGCTGGCTTGCTTGTGCTCATATCTGGCTCGCTCGCTTGCTCTCATATCTGGCTCGCTTGCTTGCTCTCTTGTCTGGCTCGCTCTCTTATCTGGCTTGCTCGCTAGCATATCTGGCTCGCTCGCTTGCTCTCTTGTCTGGCTTGCTCTCTTATCTGTCTCGCTCTCACATCTGGCTCGCTCGCTTGCTCTCTTGTCTGGCTCGCTCTCTTATCTGGCTTGCTCGCTAGCATATCTGGCTCGCTCGCTTGTTCTCTTGTCTGGCTTGCTCTCTTATCTGGCTCGCTCGCTCTCATGTCTGGCTCGCTCGCTTGCTCTCATGTCTGGCTTGCTCGCTCTCATCCTGCTTTCTCGCTTGCTCTCTTGTCTGGTTCGCTCTCTTATCTGGCTTGCTCTCATATCTTGCTTGCTCTCATATCTGGCTCGCTCGCTTGCTCTCTCGTCTGGCTCGCTCTCTTATCTGGCTCGCTCGCATATCTGGCTCGCTCGCTTGCTCTCATATCTGGCTCGCTCGCTTGCTCTCTTGTCTGGCTCGCTCTCTTATCTGGCTTGCTCGCTAGCATATCTGGCTCGCTCGCTTGCTCTCTTGTCTGGCTTGCTCTCTTATCTGGCTCGCTCGCTCTCATGTCTGGCTCGCTCGCTTGCTCTCATGTCTGGCTTGCTCGCTCTCATCCTGCTTTCTCGCTTGCTCTCTTGTCTGGTTCGCTCTCTTATCTGGCTTGCTCTCATATCTGGCTTGCTCGCTTGCTCTCATATCTGGCTCGCTCGCTTGCTCTCTCGTCTGGCTCGCTCTCTTATCTGGCTCGCTCGCATATCTGGCTTGCTCGCTCTCACATTTGGCTGGCTTGCTTGCTCTCATATCTGGCTCGCTCGCTTGCTCTCATATCTGGCTCGCTCGCTTGCTCTCTTGTCTGGCTCGCTCTCTTATCTGGCTCGCTCGCATATCTGGCTCGCTCGCTCTCACATCTAGCTGGCTCGCTTGCTCTCATATCTGGCTCGCTCGCTTGCTCTCTTGTCTGGCTCGCTCTCTTATCTGGCTCGCTCTCATATCTGGCTTGCTAGCTTGCTCTCATATCTGGCTCGCTCGCTTTCTCTCTTGTC
This sequence comes from Hyla sarda, assembly GCF_029499605.1. Lineage (NCBI taxonomy): Eukaryota > Metazoa > Chordata > Amphibia > Anura > Hylidae > Hyla > Hyla sarda. The sequence continues at coordinate 305,254,654 of NC_079191.1, forward strand.
TGTCTCGCTCTCTTTTATGGCTCGCGCACATATCTGGCTCGCTCGCTCTTAAATCTGGCTCGCTCGCTTGCTCTCATATCTGGCTTGCTCGCTTGCTCTAATATCCGGGTCGCTCGCTTGCTCTCATATCTGGCTCGCTCGCTTGCTCTCTTGTCTGGCTCGCTCTCTTATCTGGCTCGCTCGCATATCTGGCTCACTCGCTCTCAAATCTGGCTCGCTCGCTTGCTATCATATCTGGCTAGTTCGCTTGCTCTCTTGTCTTGCTCGCTCTCTTATCTGGCTCGCTCGCTCTCATATCTGGCTGGCTCGCTCGCTCTCATATCTGGCTGGCTCGCTTGCTCTCATATCTGGCTCGCTCGCTTGCTCTCTTGTCTGTCTCGCTCTCTTATCTGGCTTGCTCGCTAGCATATCTGGCTCGCGCGCTTGCTCTCTTGTCTGGCTTGCTCTCTTATCTGGCTCGCTCGCATATCTGGCTCACTCGCTCTCAAATCTGGCTCGCTCGCTTGCTCTCATATCTGGCTAGTTCGCTTGCTCTCTTGTCTTGCTCGCTCTCTTATCTGGCTCGCTCGCTCTCACATCTAGCTGGCTCGCTTGCTCTCATATCTGGCTCGCTCGCTCTCTTGTCTGGCTCGCTCTCTTATCTGGCTCGCTCTCATATCTGGCTTGCTAGCTTGCTCTCATATCTGGCTCGCTCGCTTTCTCTCTTGTCTGTCTCGCTCTCTTTTATGGCTCGCTCACATATCTGGCTCGCTCGCTCTCAAATCTGGCTCGCTCGCTTGCTCTCATATCTGGCTTGCTCGCTTGCTCTCATATCTGGCTCGCTCGCTTGCTCTCTTGTCTTGCTCGCTCTCTTATCTGGCTTGCTCGCTCTCATATATGGCTGGCTCGCTTGCTCTCATATCTGGCTAGTTCGCTTGCTCTCTTGTCTTGCTCGCTCTCTTATCTGGCTCGCTCGCTTTCATATCTGGCTGGCTCGCTTACTCTCATATCTGGCTCGCTCGCTTGCTCTCTTGTCTGGCTCGCTCTCTTATCTGGCTTGCTCGCTAGAATATCTGGCTTGCACGCTACCTCTCTTGTCTGGCTTGCTCTCTTATCTGGCTCGCTCGCTCTCATATCTGGCTCGCTCGCTTGCTCTCATGTCTGGCTCGCTCGCTCTCATATCTGGCTTTCTCGCTTGCTCTCTTGTCTGGCTCGCTCTCTTATCTGGCTTGCTCGCATATCTGGCTCGCTCGCTCTCACATCTGGCTGGCTTGCTTGTGCTCATATCTGGCTCGCTCGCTTGCTCTCATATCTGGCTCGCTCGCTTGCTCTCTTGTCTGGCTCGCTCTCTTATCTGGCTTGCTCGCTAGCATATCTGGCTCGCTCGCTTGCTCTCTTGTCTGGCTTGCTCTCTTATCTGTCTCGCTCTCACATCTGGCTCGCTCGCTTGCTCTCTTGTCTGGCTCGCTCTCTTATCTGGCTTGCTCGCTAGCATATCTGGCTCGCTCGCTTGTTCTCTTGTCTGGCTTGCTCTCTTATCTGGCTCGCTCGCTCTCATGTCTGGCTCGCTCGCTTGCTCTCATGTCTGGCTTGCTCGCTCTCATCCTGCTTTCTCGCTTGCTCTCTTGTCTGGTTCGCTCTCTTATCTGGCTTGCTCTCATATCTGGCTTGCTCTCATATCTGGCTCGCTCGCTTGCTCTCTCGTCTGGCTCGCTCTCTTATCTGGCTCGCTCGCATATCTGGCTCGCTCGCTCTCACATTTGGCTGGCTTGCTTGCTCTCATATCTGGCTCGCTCGCTTGCTCTCATATCTGGCTCGCTCGCTTGCTCTCTTGTCTGGCTCGCTCTCTTATCTGGCTCGCTCGCATATCTGGCTCACTCGCTCTCACATCTAGCTGGCTCGCTTGCTCTCATATCTGGCTCGCTCGCTTGCTCTCTTGTCTGGCTCGCTCTCTTATCTGGCTCGCTCTCATATTTGGCTTGCTAGCTTGCTCTCATATCTGGCTCGCTCGCTTTCTCTCTTGTCTGTCTCGCTCTCTTTTATGGCTCGCTCACATATCTGGCTCGCTCGCTCTCAAATCTGGCTCGCTCGCTTGCTCTCATATCTGGCTTACTCGCTTGCTCTCATATCTGGCTCGCTCGCTTGCTCTCTTGTCTTGCTCGCTCTCTTATATGGCTTGCTCGCTCTCATATATGGCTGGCTCGCTTGCTCTCATATCTGTCTCGCTCGCTTGCTCTCATGTCTGGCTCGCTCTCTTATCTGGCTTGCTCGCTAGAATATCTGGCTCGCACGCTTCCTCTCTTGTCTGGCTTGCTCTCTTATCTGGCTCGCTCGCTCTCATATCTGGCTCGCTCGCTTGCTCTCATGTCTGGCTCGCTCGCTCTCATATCTGGCTTTCTCGCTTGCTCTCTTGTCTGGCTCGCTCTCTTATCTGGCTCGCTCGCATATCTGGCTCGCTCGCTCTCACATCTGGCTGGCTCGCTTGCTCTCATTTCTGGCTGGCTCGCTTGCTCTCATTTCTGGCTAGCTCGCTTGCTCTCATATCTGGCTCGCTCGCTTGCTCTCTTGTCTGGCTCGCTCTCATATCTGGCTAGCTCGCTTGCTCTCTTGTCTTGCCCGCTCTCTTATCTGGCTCGCTCGCTCTCATATCTGGCTGGCTCGCTTGCTCTCATATCTGGCTCGCTCGCTCTCATGTCTGGCTCGCTCTCATATCTGGATCGCTCGCTTGCTCTCATATCTGGCTCGCTTGCTTAATTGTCTGGCTCGCTCTCTTATCTGCCTCGCTCTCTCTCACATCTGGCTTGCTCGCTTGCTCTCATATCTGGCTCGCTCGCTGCTCTATTGTCTGGCTCGCTCACATATCTGGCTTGCTCGCTTGCTCTCATATCTGGCTCGCTCGCTTGTTCTCTTGTCTTGCTCGCTCTCTTATCTGGCTCGCTCGCTCGTTCTCACATCTGGCTGGCTTGCTTGCTCTCATATCTGGCTCGCTCGCTTGCTCTCATATCTGGCTCGCTCGCTTGCTCTCTTGTCTGGCTCGCTTTCTTGTCTGGCTCGCTCTCTTATCTGGCTCGCCCGCATATCTGGCTCGCTCGCTCTCACACCTGGCTGGCTCGCTTGCTCTCATATCTGGCTAACTCGCTTGCTATCATATCTGGCTAGCTCGCTTGCTCTCGTCTTGCTCGCTCTTTTATCTGGTTCGCTCGCTCTCATATCTGGCTGGCTCGCTTACTCTCATATCTGGCTCGCTCGCTCTCATGTCTGGCTCGCTCTCATATCTGGATCGCTCACTTGCTCTCATATCTGGCTCGCTTGCTGCTCTCTTGTCTGGCTCGCTCTCTTATCTGGCTTGCTCGCATATCTTGCTCGCTCGCTCTCACATTTGGCTCGCTCGCTTCCTCTCATATCTGGCTCGCTATCTTGCTCTCTTGTCTGGCTCGCTCTGTTATCTGGCTTGCTCGCTCTCACATCTGGCTCGCTCGCTTGCTCTCTTGTCTGGCTCACTCTCTTATCTGGCTTGCTCGCTAGCATATCTGTCTCGCTCGCTTGCTCTCTTGTCTAGCTCGCTCGCTCTCATATCAGGCTCGTCACTTGCTCTCATGTCTGGCTCACTCGCTCTCATATCTGGCTTTCTCGCTTGCTCTTTTGTCTGGTTCGCTCTCTTATCTGGCTCGCTATGATATCTGGCTTGCTCGCTTGCTCTCATATCTGGCTCGCTCGCTTGCTCTCTTGTCTGGCTCGCTCTTTTATCTGGCTAGCTCGCATATCTGGCTCGCTTGCTCTCACATCTGGCTGGCTCGCTTGCTCTCATATCTGGCTCACTCGCTTGCTCTCATATCTGGTTCGCTCGCTTGCTCTCTTGTCTTGCTCGCTCTCTTATCTGGCTTGCTCGCTCTCATATCTGGCTGAATCGCTTGCTCTCATATCTGGCTCGCTCGCTTGCTCTCATATCTGGCTCGCTCGCTTGCTCTCATGTCTGGCTCGCTCTCATATCTGGATCGCTCGCTTGCTCTCATATCTGGCTCGCTCGCTTGCTTAATTGTCTGGCTCGCTCTCTTATCTGCTTTGCTCTCTCTCACATCTGGCTTGCTCGCTTGCTCTCATATCTGGCTCGCTCGCTGCTCTCTTGTCTGGCTCGCTCTCATATCTGGCTTGCTCGCTTGCTCTCATATCTGGCTTGCTCACTTGCTCTCTTGTCTGGCTCGCTCTCTTATTTGGCTCGCTCGCATATCTGGCTCGCTCGCTCTCACATCTGGCTGGCTTACTTGCTCTCATATCTGGCTCGCTCGCTTGCTCTCATATCTGGCTCGCTCGCTTGCTCTCTTGTCTGGCTCGCTCTCTTATCTGGCTCGCTCGCATATCTGGCTCGCTCGCTCTCACATCGAGCTGGCTCGCTTGCTCTCATATCTGGCTCGCTCGCTTGCTCTTATATCTGGCTCGCTCGCTTTCTCTCTTGTCTGTCTAGCTCTCTTTTATGGCTCGCTCACATATCTGGCTTGCTCGCTCTCAAATCTGGCTCGCTCGCTTGCTCTCATATCTGGCTAGTTCGCTTGCTCTCTTGTCTTGCTCGCTCTCTTATCTGGCTCGCTCGCTTTCATATCTGGCTGGCTCGCTTACTCTCATATCTGGCTCGCTCGCTTGCTCTCTTGTCTGGCTCGCTCTCTTATCTGGCTTGCTCGCTAGCATATCTCGCTCGCACGCTTGCTCTCTTGTCTGGCTTGCTCTCTTATCTGGCTCGCTCGGTCTCATATCTGGCTTGCTCGCTTGCTCTCATGTCTGGCTCGCTTGCTCTCATATCTGGCTTTCTCGCTTGCTCTCTTGTCTGGCTCGCTCTCTTATCTGGCTCGCTCGCATATCTGGATCTCTCGCTCTCACATCTGGCTGGCTCACTTGCTCTCATTTCTGGCTGGCTCGCTTGCTCTCATTTCTGGTTCGCTCGCTTGCTCTCATATCTGGCTCGCTCGCTTGCTCTCATATCTGGCTCGCTCGCTCTCATGTCTGGCTCGCTCTCATATCTGGATCGCTCGCTTGCTCTCATATCTGGCTCGCTCGCTTGCTTAATTGTCTGGCTCGCTCTCTTATCTGCCTCGCTCTCTCTCACATCTGGCTTGTTCGCTTGCTCTCATATCTGGCTCGCTCGCTGCTCTCTTGTCTGGCTCGCTCTCATATCTGGCTTGCTCGCTTGCTCTCATATCTGGCTCGCTCGCTTGCTCTCTTGTCTGGCTCGCTCTCTTATCTGGCGCGCTCGCATATCTGGCTCGCTCGCTCTCACATCTGGCTGGCTTGCTTGCTCTCATATCTGGCTCGCTCGCTGGGTCTCATATCTGGCTCGCTCGCTTGCTCTCTTGTCTGGCTCGCTCTCTTATGTGGCTCGCTCGCATATCTGGCTCGCTCGCTCTCACATCGAGCTGGCTCGCTTGCTCTCATATCTGGCTCGCTCGCTTGCTCTCATATCTGGCTAGCTCGCTTGCTCTCTTGTCTGGCTCGCTCTCTTATCTGGCTCGCTCGCTCTCACATCTGGCTGGCTTGCTTGCTCTCATATCTGGCTGGCTCGCTTGCTCTCATATCTGGCTTGCTCGCTTGCTCTCTTGTCTGGCTCGCTCTCTTATCTGGCTTGCTCGCTAGCATATCTGGCTCGCTCGCTTGCTCTCTTGTCTGGCTTGCTCTCTTATCTGCCTCGCTCGCTCTCATATCTGGCTCGCTCACTTGCTCTCTTGTCTGGCTCGCTCGCTTTCATATCTGACTTTCTCGCTTGCTCTCTTGTCTGGTTCGCTCTCTTATCTGGCTCGCTCTCATATCTGGCTTGCTCGCTTGCTCTCATATCTGACTCGCTCGTTTGCTCTCTTGTCTGGCTCGCTCTCTTATCTGGCTTGCACGCTAGCATATCTGGCTCGCTCGCTTGCTCTCTTGTCTGACTTGCTCTCTCATCTGTCTCGCTCTCACATCTGGCTTGCTCGCTTGCTCTCATATCTGGCTCGCTCGCTTGCTCTCTTGTCTGGCTCGCTCTCTTATCTGGCTTGCTCGCTAGCATATCGGGCTCGCTCGCTTGCTCTCTTGTCTGTCTTGCTCTCTTATCTGGCTCGCTTGCTCTCATATCTGGCTCGCTCGCTTGATCTCACGTCTGGCTCGCTCGCTCTCATATCTGGCTCGCTCGATTGCTCTCATATCTGGCTCGCTCGCTCTCATATCTGGCTTTCTCGCTTGCTCTCTTGTCTGGTTTGCTCTCTTATCTGGCTCGCTCTCATATCTGGCTCGCTCACTTGCTCTCTTGTCTGGCTCGCTCTCTTATCTGGCTCACTCGCATATCTGGCTCGCTCGCTCTCATATCTGGCTTGCTCGCTTGCTCTCATATCTGGCTCGCTCGCTTGCTCTCAAATCTGGCTCGCTCGCTTGCTCTCATATCTGGCTAGCTCGCTTGCTCTCTTGTCTTGCTCGCTCTCTTATCTGGCTCGCTCACTCTCATATCTGGCTGGCTTGCTTGCTCTCATATCTGGCTCGCTCGCTTGCTCTCATATCTGGCTAGTTCGCTTGCTCTCTTGTCTTGCTTGCTCTCTTATCTGGCTCGCTCGCTCTCATATCTGGCTGGCTCGCTTGTTCTCATATCTGGCTTGCTCGCTTGCTCTCTTGTCTGGCTCGCTCTCTTATCTGGCTTGCTCGCTAGCATATCTGGCTCGCTCGCTTGCTCTCTTGTCTGGCTTGCTCTCTTATCTGGCTCGCTCGCTCTCATATCTGGCTCGCTCACTTGCTCTCTTGTCTGGCTCGCTCTCTTATCTGGCTCACTCGCATATCTGGCTCGCTCGCTCTCATATCTGGCTTGCTCGCTTGCTCTCATATCTGGATCGCTCGCTTGCTCTCAAATCTGGCTCGCTCGCTTGCTCTCATATCTGGCTAGCTCGCTTGCTCTCTTGTCTTGCTCGCTCTCTTATCTGGCTCGCTCGCTCTCATATCTGGCTCGCTCGCTTGCTCTCATATCTGGCTCGCTCGCTTGCTCTCTTGTCTGGCTCGCTCTCTTATCTGGCTCGCTCGCATATCTGGCTCGCTCGCTCTCACATCGAGCTGGCTCGCTTGCTCTCATATCTGGCTCGCTCGCTTGCTCTCATATCTGGCTCGCTCGCTTTCTCTCTTGTCTGTCTCGCTCTCTTTTATGGCTCGCTCACATATCTGGCTTGCTCGCTCTCAAATCTGGCTCGCTCGCTCTCAAATCTGGCTCGCTCGCTTGCTCTCATATCTGGCTTGCTCGCTTGCTCTCATATCCGGCTCGCTCGATTGCTCTCATATCTGGCTCGCTCGCTTGCTCTCTTGTCTGGCTCGCTCTCTTATCTGGCTCGCTCGCATATCTTTCTCGCTCGCTCTCAAATCTGGCTCGCTCGCTTGCTCTCATATCTGGCTAGTTCGCTTGCTCTCTTGTCTGTCTCGCTCTCTTATCTGGCTCGCTCGCTCTCATATCTGGCTGGCTCGCTTACTCTCATATCTGGCTCGCTCGCTTGCTCCCTTGTCTGGCTCGCTCTCTTATCTGGCTTGCTCGCTAGCATATCTGGCTCGCACGCTTGCTCTCTTGTCTGGCTTGCTCTCTTATCTGGCTCGCTCGGTGTCATATCTGGCTCGCTCGCTTGCTCTCATGTCTGGCTCGCTTGCTCTCATATCTGGCTTTCTCGCTTGCTCTCTTGTCTGGCTCGCTCTCTTATCTGGCTCGCTCGCATATCTGGATCTCTCGCTCTCACATCTGGCTGGCTCACTTGCTCTCATTTCTGGCTGGCTCGCTTGCTCTCATTTCTGGTTCGCTCGCTTGCTCTCATATCTGGCTCGCTCGCTTGCTCTCATATCTGGCTCGCTCGCTTGCTCTCATATCTGGCTCGCTCGCTCTCATGTCTGGCTCGCTCTCATATCTGGATCGTTCGCTTGCTCTCATATCTGGCTCGCTCGCTTGCTTAATTGTCTGGCTCGCTCTCTTATCTGCCTCGCTCTCTCTCACATCTGGCTTGCTCGCTTGCTCTCATATCTGGCTCGCTCGCTGCTCTCTTGTCTGGCTCGCTCTCATATCTGGCTTGCTCGCTTGCTCTCATATCTGGCTCGCTCGCTTGCTCTCTTGTCTGGCTTGCTCTCTTATCTGGCGCGCTCGCATATCTGGCTCGCTCGCTCTCACATCTGGCTGGCTTGCTTGCTCTCATATCTGGCTCGCTCGCTTGCTCTCATATCTGGCTCGCTCGCTTGCTCTCTTGTCTGGCTCGCTCTCTTATGTGGCTCGCTCGCATATCTGGCTCGCTCGCTCTCACATCGAGCTTGCTCGCTTGCTCTCATATCTGGCTCGCTCGCTTGCTCTCATATCTGGCTTGCTCGCTTTCTCTCTTGTCTGTCTCGCTCTCTTTTATGGCTCGCGCACATATCTGGCTTGCTCGCTCTCAAATCTGGCTCGCTCGCTCTCAAATCTGGCTCGCTCGCTTGCTCTCATATCTGGCTTGCTCGCTTGCTCTCATATTCGGCTCGCTCGCTTGCTCTCTTATCTGGCTCGCTCGCTTGCTCTCTTGTCTGGCTCGCTCTCTTATCTGGCTCGCTCGCATATCTTTCTCGCTCGCTCTCAAATCTGGCTTGCTCGCTTGCTCTCATATCTGGCTAGTTCGCTTGCTCTCTTGTCTTGCTTGCTCTCTTATCTGGCTCGCTCGCTCTCATATCTGGCTGGCTCGCTTGTTCTCATATCTGGCTTGCTCGCTTGCTCTCTTGTCTGGCTCGCTCTCTTATCTGGCTCGCTCGCTCTCATATCTGGCTCGCTCGCTTGCTCTCATGTCTGGCTCGCTCTCATATCTGGCTTTCTCGCTTGCTCTCTTGTCTGGTACGCTCTCTTTTCTGGCTCGCTCTCATATCTGGCTTGCTCGCTTGCTCTCATATCTGGCTCGTTCGCTTGCTTTCTTGTCTGGCTCGCTCGCATATCTGGCTCGCTCGCTCGCTTTCACATCTGGCTCGCTCGCTTGCTCTCTTGTCTTGCTCGCTCTCTTATCTGGCTCGCTCACTCTCATATCTGGCTGGCTCGCTTGCTCTCATATCTGGCTCGCTCGCTTGCTCTCTTGTCTGGCTCGCTCTCTTATCTGGCTTGCTCGCTAGAATATCTGGCTCGCGCGCTTGCTCTCTTGTCTGGCTTGCTCTCTTATCTGGCTCGCTCGCTCTCATATCTGGCTCGCTCGCTTGCTCTCATGTCTGGCTCGCTCGCTCTCATATCTGGCTTTCTCGCTTGCTCTCTTGTCTGGCTCGCTCTCTTATCTGGCTCGCTCACATATCTGGCTAGCTCGCTCTCACATCTGGCTGGCTCGCTTGCTCTCATTTCTGGCTGGCTCGCTTGCTCTCATTTCTGGCTGGCTCGCTTGCTCTCATTTCTGGCTCGCTCGCTTGCTCTCATATCTGGCACGCTCGCTTGCTCTCTTGTCTGGCTCGCTCTCATATCTGGCTAGCTCGCTTGCTCTCTTGTCTTGCTCGCTCTCTTATCTGGCTCGCTCGCTCTCATATCTGGCTGGCTCGCTTGCTCTCATATCTGGCTCGCTCGCTTGCTCTCATATCTGGCTCGCTCGCTTGCTCTCATGTCTGGCTCGCTCTCATATCTGGATCGCTCGCTTGCTCTCATATCTGGCTCGTTCGCTTGCTTAATTGTCTGGCTCGCTCTCTTATCTGCCTCGCTCTCTCTCATATTTGGCTTGCTCGCTTGCTCTCATATCTGGCTCGCTCGCTGCTCTCTTGTCTGGCTCGCTCTCATATCTGGCTTGCTCGCTTGCTCTCATATCTGGCTCGCTCGCTTGCTCTCTTGTCTGGCTCGCTCTCTTATTTGGCTCGCTCACATATCTGGCTCCCTCGCTCTCACATCTGGCTGGCTTGCTTGCTCTCATATCTGGCTCGCTCGCTTGCTCTCATATCTGGCTCGCTCGCTTGCTCTCATATCTGGCTCGCTCGCTTGCTCTCTTGTCTGGCTCGCTCTCTTATCTGGCTCGCTCGCATATCTGGCTCGCTCGCTCTCACATCGAGCTGGCTCGCTTGCTCTCATATCTGGCTCGCTCGCTTGCTCTCATATCTGGCTCGCTCGCTTTCTCTCTTGTCTGTCTCGCTCTCTTTTATGGCTCGCTCACATATCTGGCTTGCTCGCTCTCAAATCTTGCTCGCTCGCTCTCAAATCTGGCTCGCTCGCTTGCTTTCATATCTGGCTTGCTCGCTTGCTCTCATATCCGGCTCGCTCGATTGCTCTCATATCTGGCTCGCTCGCTTGCTCTCTTGTCTGGCTCGCTCTCTTATCTGGCTCGCTCGCATATCTTTCTTGCTCGCTCTCAAATCTGGCTCGCTCGCTTGCTCTCATATCTGGCTAGTTCGCTTGCTCTCTTGTCTTGCTCGCTCTCTTATCTGGCTCGCTCGCTCTCATATCTGGCTGGCTCACTTACTCTCATATCTGGCTCGCTCGCTTGCTCTCTTGTCTGGCTTGCTCTCTTATCTGGCTTGCTCGCTAGCATATCTGGCTCGCACGCTTGCTCTCTTGTCTGGCTTGCTCTCTTATCTGGCTCGCTCGGTCTCATATCTGGCTCGCTCGCTTGCTCTCATGTCTGGCTCGCTTGCTCTCATATCTGGCTTTCTCGCTTGCTCTCTTGTCTGGCTCGCTCTCTTATCTGGCTCGCTCGCATATCGGGATCTCTCGCTCTCACATCTGGCTGGCTCACTTGCTCTCATTTCTGGCTGGCTCGCTTGCTCTGATTTCTGGTTCGCTCGCTTGCTCTCTTATCTGGCTCGCTCGCTTGCTCTCAAATCTGGCTCGCTCGCTTGCTCTCATATCTGGCTAGCTCGCTTGCTCTCTTGTCTTGCTCGCTCTCTTATCTGGCTCGCTCGCTCTCATATCTGGCTGGCTTGCTTGCTCTCATATCTGGCTCGCTCGCTTGCTCTCATATCTGGCTAGTTCGCTTGCTCTCTTGTCTTGCTTGCTCTCTTATCTGGCTCGCTCGCTCTCATATCTGGCTGGCTCGCTTGTTCTCATATCTGGCTTGCTCGCTTGCTCTCTTGTCTGGCTCGCTCTCTTATCTGGCTTGCTCGCTAGCATATCTGGCTCGCTCGCTTGCTCTCTTGTCTGGCTTGCTCTCTTATCTGGCTCGCTCGCTCTCATATCTGGCTCGCTCACTTGCTCTCTTGTCTGGCTCGCTCTCTTATCTGGCTCACTCGCATATCTGGCTCGCTCGCTCTCATATCTGGCTTGCTCGCTTGCTCTCATATCTGGATCGCTCGCTTGCTCTCAAATCTGGCTCGCTCGCTTGCTCTCATATCTGGCTAGCTCGCTTGCTCTCTTGTCTTGCTCGCTCTCTTATCTGGCTCGCTCGCTCTCATATCTGTCTGGCTTGCTTGCTCTCATATCTGGCTCGCTCGCTTGCTCTCATATCTGGCTAGTTCGCTTGCTCTCTTGTCTTGCTCGCTCGCTCTCATATCTGGCTGGCTCGCTTGCTCTCATATCTGGCTTGCTCGCTTGCTCTCTTGTCTGGCTCGCTCTCTTATCTGTCTTGCTCGCTAGCATATCTGGCTCGCTCGCTTGCTCTCTTGTCTGGCTTGCTCTCTTATCTGGCTCGCTCGCACTCATATCTGGCTTGCTCGCTTGCTCTCATGTCTGGCTCGCTCGCTCTCATATCTGGCTTTCTCGCTTGCTCTCTTGTCTGTTTCGCTCTCTTATCTGGCTCGCTCTCATATCTGGCTTGCTCGCTTGCTCTCATATCTGGCTCGCTCGCTTGCTTTCTTGTCTGGCTCGCTCGCATATCTGGCTTGCTCGCTCTCACATCTGGCTGGCTCGCTTGCTCTCATATCTGGCTCGCTCGCTCTCATATCTGGCTGGCTCGCTTGCTCTCATATCTGGCTCGCTCGCTTGCTCTCTTGTCTGGCTCGCTCTCTTATCTGGCTAGCTCGCTAGAATATCTGGCTCGCACGCTTTCTCTCTTGTCTGGCTTGCTCTCTTATCTGGCTCGCTCTCATATCTGGCTCGCTCGCTTGCTCTCATGTCTGGCTCGCTCGCTCTCATATCTGGCTTTCTCGCTTGCTCTCTTGTCTGGCTCGCTCTCTTATCTGGCTAGCTCGCATATCTGGCTAGCTCGCTCTCACATCTGGCTGGCTCGCTTGCTCTCATTTCTGGCTGGCTCGCTTGCTCTCATATCTGGCTCGCTCGCTTGCTCTCATATCTGGCTCGCTCGCTTGCTTAATTGTCTGGCTCGCTCTCTTATCTGCCTCGCTCTCTCTCACATCTGGCTTGCTCGCTTGCTCTCATATCTGGCTCGCTCGCTGCTCTCTTGTCTGGCTCGCTCTCATATCTGGCTTGCTCGCTTGCTCTCATATCTGGCTCGCTCGCTTGCTCTCTTGTCTGGCTCGCTCTCTTATCTGGCTCTCTCGCATATCTGGCTCGCTCGCTCTCACATCTGGCTGGCTTGCTTGCTCTCATATCTGGCTCGCTCGCTCGCTTGCTCTCATATCTGACTCGCTCGCTTGCTCTCTTGTCTGGCTCGCTCTCTTATCTGGCTCGCTTGCATATCTGGCTCGCTCGCTCTCACATCGAGCTGGCTCGCTTGCTCTCATATCTGGCTCGCTCGCTTGCTCACTTGTCTGGCTCGCTCTCTTATCTGGCTCACTCTCATATCTGGCTTGCTAGCTTGCTCTCATATCTGGCTCGCTCGCTTTCTCTCTTGTCTGTCTCGCTCTCTTTTATGGCTCGCTCACATATCTGGCTCGCTCACTCTCAAATCTGGCTTGCTCGCTCTCAAATCTGGCTCGCTCGCTTGCTCTCATATCTGGCTAGTTCGCTTGCTCTCTTGTCTTGCTCGCTCTCTTATCTGGCTCGCTCGCTCTCATATCTGGCTGGCTCGCTTGCTCTCATATCTGGCTCACTCGCTTGCTCTCTTGTCTGGCTCGCTCTCTTATCTGGCTTGCTCGCTAGCATATCTGGCTCGCTCGCTTGCTCTCTTGTCTGGCTTGCTCTCTTATCTGGCTCGCTCGCTCTCATATCTGGCTCGCTCGCTTGCTCTCATGTCTGGCTCGCTCGCTCTCATATCTATCTCGCTCGCTTGCTCTCATGTCTGGCTCGCTCTCATATCTGGCTTTCTCGCTTGCTCTCTTGTCTGGTACGCTCTCTTATCTGGCTCGCTCTCATATCTGGCTTGCTCGCTTGCTCTCATATCTGGCTCGTTCGCTTGCTTTCTTGTCTGGTTTGCTCGCATATCTGGCTCGCTCGCTCTCACATCTGGCTCGCTCGCTTGCTCTCTTGTCTTGCTCGCTCTCTTATCTGGCTCGCTCGCTCTCATATCTGGCTGGCTCGCTTGCTCTCATATCTGGCTCGCTCGCTTGCTCTCTTGTCTGGCTCGCTCTCTTATCTGGCTTGCTCGCTAGAATATCTGGCTCGCGCGCTTGCTCTCTTGTCTGGCTTGCTCTCTTATCTGGCTCGCTCACTCTCATATCTGGCTCGCTCGCTTGCTCTCATGTCTGGCTCGCTCGCTCTCATATCTGGCTTTCTCGCTTGCTCTCTTGTCTGGCTCGCTCACTTATCTGGCTCGCTCACATATCTGGCTAGCTCGCTCTCACATCTGGCTGGCTCGCTTGCTCTCATTTCTGGCTGGCTCGCTTGCTCTCATTTCTGGCTCGCTCGCTTGCTCTCATATCTGGCTCGCTCACTTGCTCTCATATCTGGCACGCTCGCTTGCTCTCTTGTCTGGCTCGCTCTCATATCTGGCTAGCTCGCTTGCTCTCTTGTCTTGCTCACTCTCTTATCTGGCTCGCTCGCTCTCATATCTGGCTGGCTCGCTTGCTCTCATATCTGGCTCGCTCGCTTGCTCTCATATCTGGCTCGCTCGCTTGCTCTCATGTCTGGCTCGCTCTCATATCTGGATCGCTCGCTTGCTCTCATATCTGGCTCGCTCGCTTGCTTAATTGTCTGGCTCGCTCTCTTATCTGCCTCGCTCTCTCTCATATCTGGCTTGCTCGCTTGCTCTCATATCTGGCTCGCTCGCTGCTCTCTTGTCTGGCTCGCTCTCATATCTGGCTTGCTCGCTTGCTCTCATATCTGGCTCGCTCGCTTGCTCTCTTGTCTGGCTCGCTCTCTTATTTGGCTCGCTCGCATATCTGGCTCGCTCGCTCTCACATCTGGCTGGCTTGCTTGCTCTCATATCTGGCTCGCTCGCTTGCTCTCATATCTGGCTCGCTCGCTTGCTCTCTTGTCTGGCTCGCTCTCTTATCTGGCTCGCTCGCATATCTGGCTCGCTCGCTCTCACATCGAGCTGGCTCGCTTGCTCTCATATCTGGCTCGCTCGCTTGCTCTCATATCTGGCTCGCTCGCTTTTTCTCTTGTCTGGCTCGCTCACATATCTGGCTTGCTCGCTCTCAAATCTGGCTCGCTCGCTCTCAAATCTGGCTCGCTCGCTTGCTCTCATATCTGGCTTGCTCGCTTGCTCTCATATCCGGCTCGCTCGATTGCTCTCATATCTGGCTCGCTCGCTTGCTCTCTTGTCTGGCTCGCTCTCTTATCTGGCTCGCTCGCATATCTTTCTCGCTCGCTCTCAAATCTGGCTCGCTCGCTTGCTCTCATATCTGGCTAGTTCGCTTGCTCTCTTGTCTTGCTCGCTCTCTTATCTGGCTCGCTCGCTCTCATATCTGGCTGGCTCGCTCACTCTCATATCTGGCTTGCTAGCTTGCTCTCATATCTGGCTCGCTCGCTTTCTCTCTTGTCTGTCTCGCTCTCTTTTATGGCTCGCTCACATATCTGGCTCGCTCACTCTCAAATCTGGCTTGCTCGCTCTCAAATCTGGCTCGCTCGCTTGCTCTCATATCTGGCTAGTTCGCTTGCTCTCTTGTCTTGCTCGCTCTCTTATCTGGCTCGCTCGCTCTCATATCTGGCTGGCTCGCTTGCTCTCATATCTGGCTCACTCGCTTGCTCTCTTGTCTGGCTCGCTCTCTTATCTGGCTTGCTCGCTAGCATATCTGGCTCGCTCGCTTGCTCTCTTGTCTGGCTTGCTCTCTTATCTGGCTCGCTCGCTCTCATATCTGGCTCGCTCGCTTGCTCTCATGTCTGGCTCGCTCGCTCTCATATCTGGCTCGCTCGCTTGCTCTCATGTCTGGCTCGCTCTCATATCTGGCTTTCTCGCTTGCTCTCTTGTCTGGTACGCTCTCTTATCTGGCTCGCTCTCATATCTGGCTTGCTCGCTTGCTCTCATATCTGGCTCGTTCGCTTGCTTTCTTGTCTGGTTTGCTCGCATATCTGGCTCGCTCGCTCTCACATCTGGCTCGCTCGCTTGCTCTCTTGTCTTGCTCGCTCTCTTATCTGGCTCGCTCTCATATCTGGCTGGCTCGCTTGCTCTCATATCTGGCTCGCTCGCTTGCTCTCTTGTCTGGCTCGCTCTCTTATCTGGCTTGCTCGCTAGAATATCTGGCTCGCGCGCTTGCTCTCTTGTCTGGCTTGCTCTCTTATCTGGCTCGCTCACTCTCATATCTGGCTCGCTCGCTTGCTCTCATGTCTGGCTCGCTCGCTCTCATATCTGGCTTTCTCGCTTGCTCTCTTGTCTGGCTCGCTCACTTATCTGGCTCGCTCACATATCTGGCTAGCTCGCTCTCACATCTGGCTGGCTCGCTTGCTCTCATTTCTGGCTGGCTCGCTTGCTCTCATTTCTGGCTCGCTCGCTTGCTCTCATATCTGGCTCGCTCACTTGCTCTCATATCTGGCACGCTCGCTTGCTCTCTTGTCTGGCTCGCTCTCATATCTGGCTAGCTCGCTTGCTCTCTTGTCTTGCTCACTCTCTTATCTGGCTCGCTCGCTCTCATATCTGGCTGGCTCGCTTGCTCTCATATCTGGCTCGCTCGCTTGCTCTCATATCTGGCTCGCTCGCTTGCTCTCATGTCTGGCTCGCTCTCATATCTGGATCGCTCGCTTGCTCTCATATCTGGCTCGCTCGCTTGCTTAATTGTCTGGCTCGCTCTCTTATCTGCCTCGCTCTCTCTCATATCTGGCTTGCTCGCTTGCTCTCATATCTGGCTCGCTCGCTGCTCTCTTGTCTGGCTCGCTCTCTTATCTGGCTCGCTCGCATATCTTTCTCGCTCGCTCTCAAATCTGGCTCGCTCGCTTGCTCTCATATCTGGCTAGTTCGCTTGCTCTCTTGTCTTGCTCGCTCTCTTATCTGGCTCGCTCGCTCTCATATCTGGCTGGCTCGCTTACTCTCATATCTGGCTCGCTCGCTTGCTCTCTTGTCTGGCTCGCTCTCTTATCTGGCTTGCTCGCTAGCATATCTGGCTCGCACGCTTGCTCTCTTGTCTGGCTTGCTCTCTTATCTGGCTCGCTCGGTCTCATATCTGGCTCGCTCGCTTGCTCTCATGTCTGGCTCGCTTGCTCTCATATCTGGCTTTCTCGCTTGCTCTCTTGTCTGGCTCGCTCTCTTATCTGGCTCGCTCGCATATCTGGATCTCTCGCTCTCACATCTGGCTGGCTCACTTGCTCTCATTTCTGGCTGTCTCGCTTGCTCTCATTTCTGGTTCGCTCGCTTGCTCTCATATCTGGCTCGCTCGCTTGCTCTCATATCTGGCTCGCTCGCTTGCTCTCATATCTGGCTCGCTCGCTCTCATGTCTGGCTCGCTCTCATATCTGGATCGTTCGCTTGCTCTCATATCTGGCTCGCTCGCTTGCTTAATTGTCTGGCTCGCTCTCTTATCTGCCTCGCTCTCTCTCACATCTGGCTTGCTCGCTTGCTCTCATATCTGGCTCGCTCGCTGCTCTCTTGTCTGGCTCGCTCTCATATCTGGCTTGCTCGCTTGCTCTCATATCTGACTCGCTCGCTTGCTCTCTTGTCTGGCTCGCTCTCTTATCTGGCGCGCTCGCCTATCTGGCTCGCTCGCTCTCACATCTGGCTGGCTTGCTTGCTCTCATATCTGGCTCGCTCGCTTGCTCTCATATCTGGCTCGCTCGCTTGCTCTCTTGTCTGGCTCGCTCTCTTATGTGGCTCGCTCGCATATCTGGCTCGCTCGCTTTCACATCGAGCTGGCTCGCTTGCTCTCATATCTGGCTCGCTCGCTTGCTCTCATATCTGGCTTGCTCGCTATCTCTCTTGTCTGTCTCGCTCTCTTTTATGGCTCGCTCACATATCTGGCTGGCTCGCTCTCAAATCTGGCTCGCTCGCTCTCAAATCTGGCTCGCTCGCTTGCTCTCATATCTGGCTTGCTCGCTTGCTCTCATATTCGGCTCGCTCGCTTGCTCTCATATCTGGCTCGCTCGCTTGCTCTCTTGTCTGGCTCGCTCTCTTATCTGGCTCGCTCGCATATCTTTCTTGCTCGCTCTCAAATCTGGCTTGCTCGCTTGCTCTCATATCTGGCTAGTTCGCTTGCTCTCTTGTCTTGCTTGCTCTCTTATCTGGCTCGCTCGCTCTCATATCTGGCTGGCTCGCTTGTTCTCATATCTGGCTTGCTCGCTTGCTCTCTTGTCTGGCTCGCTCTCTTATCTGGCTCGCTCGCTCTTATATCTGGCTCGCTTGCTCTCATGTCTGGCTCGCTCTCATATCTGGCTTTCTCGCTTGCTCTCTTGTCTGGTACGCTCTCTTATCTGGCTCGCTCTCATATCTGGCTTGCTCGCTTGCTCTCATATCTGGCTCGTTCGCTTGCTTTCTTGTCTGGCTCGCTCGCATATCTGGCTCGCTCGCTCTCACATCTGGCTCGCTCGCTTGCTCTCTTGTCTTGCTCGCTCTCTTATCTGGCTCGCTCGCTCTCATATCTGGCTGGCTCGCTTGCTCTCATATCTGGCTCGCTCGCTTGCTCTCTTGTCTGGCTCGCTCTCTTATCTGGCTCGCTCTCACATCTGGCTCGCTCGCTTGCTCTCTTGTTTGGCTCGCTCTTTTATCTGGCTCGCTCTCACGTCTGGCTCGCTCGCTTGCTCTCTTGTCTGGCTTGCTCTCTTATCTGGCTCGCTCGCTCTCATATCTGGCTCGCTCGCTTGCTCTCATGTCTGGCTCGCTCGCTCTCATATCTGGCTTTCTCGCTTGCTCTCTTGTCTGGCTCGCTCACTTATCTGGCTCGCTCACATATCTGGCTAGCTCGCTCTCACATCTGGCTGGCTCGCTTGCTCTCATTTCTGGCTGGCTCGCTTGCTCTCATTTCTGGCTCGCTCGCTTGCTCTCATATCTGGCTCGCTCACTTGCTCTCATATCTGGCACGCTCGCTTGCTCTCTTGTCTGGCTCGCTCTCATATCTGGCTAGCTCGCTTGCTCTCTTGTCTTGCTCGCTCTCTTATCTGGCTCGCTCGCTCTCATATCTGGCTGGCTCGCTTGCTCTCATATCTGGCTGGCTGGCTTGCTCTCATATCTGGCTCGCTCGCTTACTCTCATATCTGGCTCGCTCGCTTGCTCTCATGTCTGGCTCGCTCTCATATCTGGATCGCTCGCTTGCTCTCATATCTGGCTCGCTCGCTTGCTTAATTGTCTGGCTCGCTCTCTTATCTGCCTCGCTCTCTCTCATATCTGGCTTGCTCGCTTGCTCTCATATCTGGCTCGCTCGCTGCTCTCTTGTCTGGCTCGCTCTCATATCTGGCTTGCTCGCTTGCTCTCATATCTGGCTCGCTCGCTTGCTCTCTTGTCTGGCTCGCTCTCTTATTTGGCTCGCTCGCATATCTGGCTCCCTCGCTCTCACATCTGGCTGGCTTGCTTGCTCTCATATCTGGCTCGCTCGCTTGCTCTCATATCTGGCTCGCTCGCTTGCTCTCATATCTGGCTCGCTCGCTT
Source organism: Hyla sarda (assembly GCF_029499605.1). Taxonomy (NCBI): domain Eukaryota; kingdom Metazoa; phylum Chordata; class Amphibia; order Anura; family Hylidae; genus Hyla; species Hyla sarda. Next base: position 305,273,361 of record NC_079191.1, read on the forward strand.
GCTCTCTTGTCTGGCTCGCTCTCTTATCTGGCTCGCTCGCATATCTGGCTCGCTCGCTCTCACATCGAGCTGGCTCGCTTGCTCTCATATCTGGCTCGCTCGCTTACTCTCATATCTGGCTCGCTCGCTTTCTCTCTTGTCTGTCTCGCTCTCTTTTATGGCTCGCTCACATATCTGGCTTGCTCGCTCTCAAATCTGGCTCGCTCGCTCTCAAATCTGGCTCGCTCGCTTGCTTTCATATCTGGCTTGCTCGCTTGCTCTCATATCCGGCTCGCTCGATTGCTCTCATATCTGGCTCGCTCGCTTGCTCTCTTGTCTGGCTCGCTCTCTTATCTGGCTCGCTCGCATATCTTTCTTGCTCGCTCTCAAATCTGGCTCGCTCGCTTGCTCTCATATCTGGCTAGTTCGCTTGCTCTCTTGTCTTGCTCGCTCTCTTATCTGGCTCGCTCGCTCTCATATCTGGCTGGCTCGCTTACTCTCATATCTGGCTCGCTCGCTTGCTCTCTTGTCTGGCTTGCTCTCTTATCTGGCTTGCTCGCTAGCATATCTGGCTCGCACGCTTGCTCTCTTGTCTGGCTTGCTCTCTTATCTGGCTCGCTCGGTCTCATATCTGGCTCGCTCGCTTGCTCTCATGTCTGGCTCGCTTGCTCTCATATCTGGCTTTCTCGCTTGCTCTCTTGTCTGGCTCGCTCTCTTATCTGGCTCGCTCGCATATCTGGATCTCTCGCTCTCACATCTGGCTGGCTCACTTGCTCTCATTTCTGGCTGGCTCGCTTGCTCTGATTTCTGGTTCGCTCGCTTGCTCTCTTATCTGGCTCGCTCACTTGCTCTCAAATCTGGCTCGCTCGCTTGCTCTCATATCTGGCTAGCTCGCTTGCTCTCTTGTCTTGCTCCCTCTCTTATCTGGCTCGCTCGCTCTCATATCTGGCTGGCTTGCTTGCTCTCATATCTGGCTCGCTCGCTTGCTCTCATATCTGGCTTGCTCGCTTGCTCTCTTGTCTTGCTTGCTCTCTTATCTGGCTCGCTCGCTCTCATATCTGGCTGGCTCGCTTGTTCTCATATCTGGCTTGCTCGCTTGCTCTCTTGTCTGGCTCGCTCTCTTATCTGGCTTGCTCGCTAGCATATCTGGCTCGCTCGCTTGCTCTCTTGTCTGGCTTGCTCTCTTATCTGGCTCGCTCGCTCTCATATCTGGCTCGCTCACTTGCTCTCTTGTCTGGCTCGCTCTCTTATCTGGCTCACTCGCATATCTGGCTCGCTCGCTCTCATATCTGGCTTGCTCGCTTGCTCTCATATCTGGATCGCTCGCTTGCTCTCAAATCTGGCTAGCTCGCTTGCTCTCTTGTCTTGCTCGCTCTCTTATCTGGCTCGCTCGCTCTCATATCTGTCTGGCTTGCTTGCTCTCATATCTGGCTCGCTCGCTTGCTCTCATATCTGGCTAGTTCGCTTGCTCTCTTGTCTTGCTCGCTCGCTCTCATATCTGGCTGGCTCGCTTGCTCTCATATCTGGCTTGCTCGCTTGCTCTCTTGTCTGGCTCGCTCTCTTATCTGTCTTGCTCGCTAGCATATCTGGCTCGCTCGCTTGCTCTCTTGTCTGGCTTGCTCTCTTATCTGGCTCGCTCGCACTCATATCTGGCTTGCTCGCTTGCTCTCATGTCTGGCTCGCTCGCTCTCATATCTGGCTTTCTCGCTTGCTCTCTTGTCTGTTTCGCTCTCTTATCTGGCTCGCTCTCATATCTGGCTTGCTCGCTTGCTCTCATATCTGGCTCGCTCGCTTGCTTTCTTGTCTGGCTCGCTCGCATATCTGGCTCGCTCGCTCTCACATCTGGCTGGCTCGCTTGCTCTCATATCTGGCTCGCTCGCTCTCATATCTGGCTTGCTCGCTTGCTCTCTTGTCTTGCTCGCTCTCTTATCTGGCTCGCTCGCTCTCATATCTGGCTGGCTCGCTTGCTCTCATATCTGGCTCGCTCGCTTGCTCTCTTGTCTGGCTCGCTCTCTTATCTGGCTAGCTCGCTAGAATATCTGGCTCGCACGCTTTCTCTCTTGTCTGGCTTGCTCTCTTATCTGGCTCGCTCTCATATCTGGCTCGCTCGCTTGCTCTCATGTCTGGCTCGCTCGCTCTCATATCTGGCTTTCTCGCTTGCTCTCTTGTCTGGCTCGCTCTCTTATCTGGCTAGCTCGCATATCTGGCTAGCTCGCTCTCACATCTGGCTGGCTCGCTTGCTCTCATTTCTGGCTGGCTCGCTTGCTCTCATATCTGGCTCGCTCGCTTGCTCTCATATCTGGCTCGCTCGCTTGCTTAATTGTCTGGCTCGCTCTCTTATCTGCCTCGCTCTCTCTCACATCTGGCTTGCTCGCTTGCTCTCATATCTGGCTCGCTCGCTGCTCTCTTGTCTGGCTCGCTCTCATATCTGGCTTGCTCGCTTGCTCTCATATCTGGCTCGCTCGCTTGCTCTCTTGTCTGGCTCGCTCTCTTATCTGGCTCTCTCGCATATCTGGCTCGCTCGCTCTCACATCTGGCTGGCTTGCTTGCTCTCATATCTGGCTCGCTCGCTCGCTTGCTCTCATATCTGACTCGCTCGCTTGCTCTCTTGTCTGGCTCGCTCTCTTATCTGGCTCGCTTGCATATCTGCCTCGCTCGCTCTCACATCGAGCTGGCTCGCTTGCTCTCATATCTGGCTCGCTCGCTTGCTCACTTGTCTGGCTCGCTCTCTTATCTGGCTCACTCTCATATCTGGCTTGCTAGCTTGCTCTCATATCTGGCTCGCTCGCTTTCTCTCTTGTCTGTCTCGCTCTCTTTTATGGCTCGCTCACATATCTGGCTCGCTCACTCTCAAATCTG